>NC_139020.1:133981433-134388013 GCF_964662115.1 Mustela nivalis | reverse complement strand
AGGATGAGTGCCCCATCCCTTCACCCATCTCCTTCAGCCAGACTAGAAAACCTCCTAACTGACCAGGCATTTTGTAGAGTATTCAGAAGGAATTAATAACGTGCTAAATACCATCTGTTCCCACCTAACAGACCTTAAAAGCAAGACCCAATAAGATCAACCTGTTTAAAAGTAACATAACCATGTTCCAGAACAAAACTCAAGAATATTTATAGGAACAGAGAAATACCTGGCAGTCGACAAGGTAAAATTCAATGTCTGCTATATGATCAAAACTTACCAGGTGTGCAAAAATCAGATAATTAGGGGCACCTCAGTGGCTCAGTTGGTTAAGTAACTGCCTTCAGCTCGGGTCATGATCCTGGAATCCTGGATCGAGTCCCACATCGGGCGCTCTGCTCAGCAGGGAGTCTGCTTCTCCCGCTGACCTCTCTCCTCTTGTGCTCTCTCTCTTTCATTGTCTCTCTCTCCCTCTCAAATAAATAAATATTTTTTTTCAGATCAAATAAATAGGACACCTAATGAAAAGGAAGGTCAGTCAATCCAAAATGACTCAGAAATGACACAGATGATAGAATAAGTAGGCAAGGACACTAAAACAGTTATGGTAATGGTAGGCCACATATTCAGGGAGCTAGAACATGTGGTAGAAGAGATTCCAAAGATTAAAAAAAATAAAAGATTCAAATCAAAATTCTAGAGATGAAACTGCACATGATGAAAGATAAGCTGGTTGGGATCAATAGAAGATTGCATATTATGGAAGAAGAAAGTCAGTACACTTGAAGTTAGAGCAATAGAAACTATCCAAAATAATAATAATAAAAATGAATGGAACATCAATGAGCACTAGGAAACTTTCCAAAGGCCTAATATATGTCACTGGAGTTCCGGAAGGAGTGGAAGGGGTAGATACAGAAAAAATATTTGGCCCCAAATTTTCCAAATTCAATGAAAATGATAAGCCCACAAATTCAAGCTCAAAAATCTCCAAGTACAAGTAATATGAAGAAATCTATACCAAAGCATCTTGTAATCAAATGGCTAGAAAATTGTTTCAGAAACTTGCCTCTCCCCTAATGAAATAGCTTTCTTATAGCCCATTTCACTGCACCCAGAGGTTAAAAGGTGTCCTCTTATTCCTCATCGTCATTCCTGGACCGTTCTTTCTCATACTTCCCTTAAAATATTCTTGCCTTTGAATTTTGTTATCACAGTAAATTACCCTCTACCCTTCATTGTTTGTCATCTACTGCCCATGGGTTACTCTTGAAAACAAAACAAAACAAAAAACCCAAAAACCTACTTTTTCTGAAATTCACCTTCCACTTTGTTCTCTGATCTTTTTTTGGTAACAAAACTTAAAACATCATATATAATTGCTCGTGTCAATTCCTCCCTTCTAATCTTCCCCTCAACTACTTATAGTGAGACTTTTATACCCCAACATGCCACCCAAACTATCCTTAATATAGTCACAATATCCTCCACATCGCTAAAACAATGATCAAGTCTCAGTCCACAGCACCCGTGATGTAGCACTGATGTCTGACCACACCTTCTCCTTGATGCCCTTGCTTCCCTTGTGCTCAAACATCATATTCCTCTCTCACCGGTAGTTCGTCATTAGTCTCTTTTTCAGACTCTTTATCTTTCCTGGACCTGTTACCTGGAATGCTTCAAGCCACAATCTTTGGGTCTCTTCTTATTGAATGCACATACTATTCCAGAGAATGAGCTAAAATAATGCCACCAATGGCCCACAGGTCTTTATGTCTACGGCTTCCTTCTATCCTACCCACAAACACCAGCTTTTCTTCACCATTCTCTAACAGAACTCTTCTTCCTTGAAAGGCATCATGGGTTGGTAGAGAATTTTAATGTTAAAAGACCCTCAACACATTCATTCTACAAACATTCACTGGTCACTTTAGCTCAAAACCTTAGTGGGTACCGATAGATGAGACAAGGTCCTTCCCTTCAAGTCAAGTGAGGAGAAACAAACACAGAAGATAATTATAACACAAAGTGGTGGATATGGAGTGGTTTCAAGGTATTAAAGAACAAAGAGGAGGAGTACTTTAATTTGGTTAAGGAGGATCAGGTATGACTTTCCAGAAGCGATTATGTCTGAGGATTTTAAATCTTTTCACCACTGAAACAAGTGACCTTAGACATGCTGCAGAAAATCCCAGACATCAATTTTCCCATCTGCAAATCTGGGATGTTAAAACTTACCTAACGTGCTTGTTTTGAATGTCAATAACAATGACATATACTTGTTAAAGTGTCGTAGAAAAGTTACCTATAGTTATATTAGTCATATGACCCTTCTCTGGCCTCTTGCCCACCACCATCCACACAGAAGCAAATACTTTAGAAAGTTTAGTATCTGTTCAGACAGCTTCAAGCATCTGAAGAAATGAACTTATTAGCTCAGTACCTAAAATTCAATATCTTGAAAAACTTAAGTGCTTCTTATTTTTGTTCTAGCTTTATGCATCTTTTTGATATTTTGTTGAAGGCAATGCTATCACGTTCATCTACACAACCCTAGTCAATATGCATTGATTTGTGTTCTAATATTCATGAAACAATGGCTCGGTTCAAAAGCAATCCTTTGTTTTGGGTCTATTGTATGCCACAAATGAACAGCTAATAGAGCTATAGTTACTGACAGCTACATCAGAGAGAACACTAATGCACTAGCCTGACAGATTGTGAGGGGACAAGGAAGAAACATAATTCACATAAAATTCTCTTAGCAATTAATTTCTCCCCCCCAACATGTTTCTGGACCCCAGTGTGTAGTCTGATAAATTGGGTGATATTGGGAGAGAGAAATGAACTCATTGATAAGATTCCAGTGCTTTATCATCAAACAGTACTGACCTCTGGTTTCCCCCATAAAGTGCCAGATATCTTCTACTGCTTTTTAAGATAATTAGTAGCGGGAAATCTCTTAGGGGAAAAGAAACCCTACAAATTGGGTGTTGTGGTGGTTTTAAAAATGATCACAAATTCTTTGATACTGTTCAATCTCTATTACCTCCTTTTAAATATGGTAGACCTGTGACAGCTTTGATCAAAAAGAGTAGAAGTGACATTTTGTGATTTCCAAGGTCACTTCACAAAAGGACATGCAGCTCTACCTGGGTCTCAGAACTCACTCTCGTGATGCTCCCTTCTGGGATGTCCCCAATCCAAACTCAGCCACCTTGCCGTGAGAAGTGCAATCCACATGGAGAGGCCCCACGTACGTGCTCCTGTCAACAGCGCCAGCTGAGCCCAGCCCTTACATCGTCCTGGCCTACAATCAGACATGTGAGTGAGAAGTTTCCTAATAATTCCAGCCCCATTCGTCTGAGTCATTGCTCAGCCATGTATGTCTTTCCAGCTGAGGCCCCAGACATTATACAGCACAGGCAAACCATCTCCATCATGTATTCTGAATTTCTGACTCACCGTTGTTATTTTACACTACCCCATTTTAGGATACTTTGTTTGGCTACACTAAAAAACTGGATATGGTGGTTCATAAATCCTATCAATGGTAACAATTAAAATATCTGGCATTAAGATAACCGAAAGAGATGAATGTGCTTTTTCTACTCTGGAAGCGACACAGAGCTCATCTGAACGGAGGAAAAGGTTTCTGGACATGGAAAGCTAGACTCAATACTGGGAAAAGTTTTCCGTGAGATTCTGGGACAACTCATAGTGGGGTTTTGTTTGTTTGTTTGTTTTGGTAAAAACAGTTTTATCCTGTGTCAAAACGTAAATCAACACAGTGCTGGGGTAAGGAAAGCCACGTAGTATATATAGCCTGCTCTTTATAGAAGAAAATATGAGATTTAAAAGCCTCACCCCACTGCTTGCCCAGCTGAGAAAAAAAATCCCAATCCCCAATTATAAACATCTCTTGTAATATTAAAACAAAAATATTCCCAGGGCCCATCTGGCTCTGTTCTTGCATTAACCTTCAGTATTTGTCTCACTGTCTCAGGGTCGGGTGGTAACGAGAAGCAGATTGGGAAAGGGAGGTGGGTGTGGAAAAAAAAAAAAAGAGGGACAAATCAACATATCTAAGGCCCTCCAGAAAATCTAGAAGCAATTTGGGGAAGGGTACCTGTCAGAAACTGAGAAACTAGTGCTATACCCCAAGATTGTCCCACTCTTATCCTAGTCCCTGTATCCTAGTCCTTATATCCAACCCATATATCCCTGGGGTGATCTGTCTTTTCAGATACCACTGTGAGGTCCCCAAATCAGGATCCACCTCTTCAACTCACTACCCAGCTTTTAAGGTCCCCTCTAACAGGGAGCAACCCCCTCCACAAATGAAGATAGCTAGAGGTCCTTCCTGGGAGGAGGGCATCTCGGGGGTGAGCCACTTTTGAGGTCCCCTTTCAATCCCTGACCAGGCAGTAAATGTGGTGCTGCCTCATCCTTGGAAACCCTTGTCATTGGAAAACTGGTCTATGTTCAAGGCCTTGTGTGTGCTTGGACTGGTTTTCCCTTGATTTTCTTTGGGCCAGAACCTGAATGTGACTAGAGACCTGTTTGCAAGTTTGGGTCTTCCCTGTTTTCAGCTTGATGTAGCAAGCAATCAGTTCATTCTGACCATGCACCCTGCCTTCTTCAGACAGGATCATTTTCTGCCAGCAACTTGACAGATGGCCAAGGTCCTCTGGAAGCTCTGCTTAACATCCAGACTCCACACAAGTTCTGTGTCTGAGGCCCCATCTTCCCCAAGCCCCTCATTGTCTACTGTGCCCTCCTCACTTCCTTCCAGCCACTGTCATCGTCCAGAGGGACCCCAGCCCTGGGTTCCCCCATCTGGGCCTCCCAGCCTAGACTAGGGAGTCACAGGTGGGCAAGGCACTGCACAACTCACAGCGGTTTAACTGTACTTGCTAATTTACCAGTCAAGTCAGAGAGAAGCCCCCCCCCAACAAAAAAAAACACCACAAAACATATATATGTTATATATAAAACATATATATGATATATATAATTATATCATATTATATATATATATATATATATATATATACACACACACACACACAATTGTTTTTATTGTCCTGTCTTTTCAGTCTCATTCTCTCTAGATATGGGAGAAATAAATTAGAAAGCAAAACTGCAGATGAATGGACTTCTTTCTGTTAAATATATCAACCCTAATGTTACAAAATTAGTTAACAGAAATAATCTCATGGGCTTTTCTCAATGTTGTAGAGAGGATGCAAACTTAAGTTTGAAATTTCGGATCTTAATCCATGTTAAAAGATCAAGACTACAAAAATATAAAATTAAATAATATTTATAACTGCCAAAATCTTAGTCTTTTTTAATGTACGAAATATCTTTTGTTAAGACTTCCTCATAACCCCAATTTAACTCAACATTTTTTTCTAAAAGATGTTTCATTACTAATTAACCTTCAAAAAAGCAGAAGATATCTCCTTTTGCAACAAAGGTTGTAATTTTCCATAGCTTTGACTTTCGTTTAATACACTGTAAAGAACATATTTTTGCTGAATTTTAAAATGCTACCATTCTGGGAGGTAGAGAGCTAAGTGCTAAGTGAAATGTGAAACCATAGTCTTCCTTGGAATTGTATGTCTCTGAGAAAAAATTAAAATATGCCAAATATATCTCTACAAAGAAAGGAAGGACATTCTTACTGATGTCTACTCTTGGAATAACCTCCCTGGGGAGAATTTTGAAAGGATTTCAGCATCTTAAATGTCCTGAGCTAAATTAGTTAATTAAAAATATGGGTGAGCAAAGTCCACTGAGGTTAAAGGGAGAATAGTCAGCAATCATTTATCACAGTGCCGGGTTTCAAGGATTTCAAGATACCTGATTAACAGTGGCAATTCTCATTTAGATTCGTTATCTGATGGAGCAGAGTTGTTATTGATCTAACCGCTGACCTCACTGCAGGTTTAGGATGGGACAATAATAATCTCTCCATACAGTGGGCTTGCAGTCTTTGACAGCCTGAGTAACGATTTGATGAAACACATGATTAAATAGCTAATTCCTAAAAACTCTCTTTCCTTTTCTATTGGTGTCTCAGCTTTTCCACATGCGTCCTACCTTTCTATCCTTCCTTCCTTATTTCCTCCTCTTCTCTTCTAAAATGATTTTTTAAAAGTTTTGAAAAGGACGATTTAGTAGAATTAAAATTCTTATGCAGAAAAACTTTTCCTGTACCCTCTTAGATATGCTCACTGAGGACATGCAAATTTAACTGACAAAAGACCCATCAACAGGAAAAAGAACACAAACTTATTTGTATTTTGCCTCCTAGGAATTCACAGAAAAAAAGTGAAACTCAAGCAGTTAGACGATGGGATTTGTATATCATTTTAACAAAGGAAAGGGGGTTAGGTGTTGAGGAACAATAAATTGTAGGAAAGTGACTAAAAAATGTCTGAGGAAAACTCAAGGAGTGGAAGGGTTATCTTAGTAAGGTTTGTGCAGACTCATCTCAATGTGACTGCTGTTGAGAGTTGTTCTCTTCTTCCGGGTGCAGGGGAGGGAGACAACTTCACCGAGTAATTCATGCCCTGCTTTTAGGCAGATCAGCAGAAGGAAAAAAAAAATCTTTCTGATCTCTTGATTTTCAATTGCCTTCAGTTCAAAATAATCCTTAAATGCCAAAGTGGTGTCTTTGGGGGTGACATATTCTGGGTTCCTTCAAAATTCTTGTTTTTATTTCAACATAACTTAATGACAGTGACTAAGAATGTCTCCTATATCCACTATATAAAGTGGTCATTTTACATAAGGGGTCAAAACCTGACCACAGACTAGGCTTAAAATATTTCAGTTTTCATAAAGAAGAGAATACAGACATAAAATCAATGCTTTCAGAATTTTTTCTACTAAAAATTCATGAAATGTCTGAAAGCAACGGGCTTGAGCTACATCAACACAATGCTCAAACATCTGGAGAAGTGGAAAATACAAGCAATTATCCAGATACCTCGTCTACACAAAATTCAGCTATCCAGATGTTTGTTTTCCCCCAACCAAACATAGAAGAGTGACAGAATTCCTTTCATTTCTATTTGCGTAATATGAACATCCCTCATCTACTCTTATTTTAACAATGGACCACACCCTGTGTAGAGGGGCTTTAATCTGTTTCCTCCACCTAACTTCTTTTTTCAAATGTTTTTTTTTTTTTTAAGCACAAAAGGAAAAAAAAAAAAACAACAACAAAAACAGTAAATTGCCTGTATCTTCATATTTTAGAGTAAAGTAACTATATTACAATGGCTGGGTGGTTCAAATTTTCTTTGCAGCATCTAGCACACCAGGTGCAGTCAATAAACATTAAGCCATCAAATAAATCAGAATTCCAAAATGTGGTTTGCATTGAAGAATACATTATAGTCAGCTGCTTTTGCAGCAGGGTGAATTTCAGAAAAAGATCTAATTGATTGGCTTTTCTCAAATGTTAATGTGCATACAAATCCTTGGGGATGTTGTTAAAATGCAGATTATGATTCGCTAGGTCTGGGGTGGGGCCCGAGACATTGCATTTCTATGGAACACCCAGGTTATACTGAAGTTGTTGGTACACAGCTGAGTAGCAAGCCAACTGATTATTGGCAAGGGGAAAAGACAAAATCTGCCCCTTCATCCATTCTAAAGAATATGCATTTTAGACAATATTCCAAATACATTTAATTATCAAAGGAATTTGGGGTGGAGGGTGAGGTGGGGCAGAAGGAGAGGGAGAGAGAGAATCTTGAGCAGGCTCCAAGCTCACTGGGGATCCAAAGCAGGGCTCAATCTCAAGACCCAGAGATCATGACCTGAGCCAAAATCAAGCATGGCATACAAATGATTGAGCCACCCAGGTACCCCATCAAAGGGATTTTTTAAAAACTAAAACAACTTTTTTGAGTCTAAATATTTTTTAATAAATATAAGTCATCAAGATGTCAAAAAAAGAAACTTTAAAAATAGAATCTGTAATCTAATTTAAAAGGGCTGGGATGCCTGGGTGGCTCAGTCAGTTAAGCTTCTGCCTTTAGCTCAACTCATGATCCCAGAGTACTGGGATTGAGTCGCACATTGGGCTCCTTGTTCTGTGGGGATCCTGCTTCTCGCTCTACATGCCGCTCCCCTTCTTGTGCTCTCTCTCTCTCCCATTCTCTGACAAATAAATAAATAAAATCTTTAAAAATAAATAAATAAATAAATTTAAAAGGGCTAGCTACCTAGGGGGAAAAATGGTTTGCAAAGTACTAGTGAAATCAGAATCCACAGGAAGAGCAGAAAAAAAAGAAAAAACCTGGCTTAAAGCTAGATGTATAAACACAAACCAGTAGTTATTTTAGTATAGGTCTTCAAACAAAAAAGTCAGTCTTTTAATCCTGTTCGTAACAAGAAAAATTAAATTACAAATAAGTTACATCTTCGAGGATAGAGTAGTAAACACCATGAAAGCACCCATGATTTCAACAGACTAATAGACTGGATTGTCTGTTGTGAGAAAATCTTTATGATTCAGAATTAGGATTCTGAAATATTCAGAAATGTGATTCAGAAGGTGTTTTCTCAAATTGTTTCCTTTACCATTCTACCTGAGATCATCGAGTACTTTTTGAAACAGAAAGAAAAAAAAAAAAAATCATTAATTCAGTCAACATTTAACTCACTTTGAAAACATTGCTAGGCATTCTCCAGGATTGTAGTGCTGATCTGACATGGATTCTAGTGTGAATCTTGTAGTCTAATAGGGAGGAAATACACATCTACAAATAACTAGAATGTGAATTCAAAGTGTAATTCCCATGATAAATATGAAATAATGGGTTTCAGAAATTCAGAAGCATAAGCAGAATTGTGGTTGGACCATACCTCCTTCCCAGAGTTTCTCAAAATGAGATACCTGCAGAGAACACTTGATTTTCTGAAAAAACTCCCAGATCCTAATAGTTAATGATCATGAGAACTCTCATTTTGTATATCCTCTTCCAATTCAGACTAAAATGCATCCTCGTTTGATGAACACACCAAGACAACATTCAAACAGCACTCATAATTCCCCAAATGAACCCCTGCAAAACTTAGTCGCAGCTTTCCAAATGTGCCTGCAACTACTAGCGTGCTAGTAAATGTTTAACAATGTGTGGGGAGGGGAGAGGGTGGCATTGGAGAGAGAAGCTACAATTTGTAGCATTTATCAGATTGCTGTGGTGTAAATACTCTCACCATAACTGATTTTAGGCTACTAGGGTGAGGTCACTGAAACCCACACACAGTCAACCACACACATACCTGCTGCCACTGAGTGGTGAAGGAGGATGCAGGCTGGGTGTAAATCCTGGGTCTGCTGTGCAAACTTTGGTAAGTTACTCAACCTGTCTGGGCTTCACTTTTTCTTCTCTAAGGAGGGAAGAATAATAAAATCTGATTGTTGTGAGGAATAAATAAATTAATATGTGAATGTTTACCACGCAGTGCTATTGTTGTTAGCCATAACAATTCTATTGAAAATTAATCTCCAGGCAAGTTCCTAATCACAGTCTTTACTCACAAGGTCCTTGCATAAAGTAGTATTTCCAACATCTTTTTACAAGTAATGCTACCAATCACCTCCTCCTGGACACTGTTAAGACTCTGAATCTTAAAATAAGATGGTCTGCATAGTCATGAAAATACTGATTCTCTGGACCACTATATGAATATTCTGAAAGGTTTAGCAAATATATTTATTAAGTATTAAGTCTAAGAAACTTTCACTTCAAGTTTTGGCAAGGATATGGAGAAAAAGGAACCCTCTTACCCTGTCGGTGGGAATGCAGACTGGTATAGCCACTGTGGAAAACAGTATGCAGCCTCCTCAAAAAGTGGAAAATAGAACTATCTTATGATCCAATAATCCCACTACTGGGTATTTATCCAAAACTACAAAAGCACTAATTCACAGGGCTATATGCACCCCTGTATTTATTGTAGCATTATTTACAATAGCCAAGTTATGGAAGCAGCCAAGTATCTATCAGTAGATGAATGGATAAAGAAGTGAAATATATGTGTGTGTGTGTGTCTGTGTGTGTGTGTATGAATACACACATATATTCATATATGAATATATAAATATTATCCAGCCATAAAAAAAGAAGTATTGTCATTTGCAACATGCTAAGCAAAATAAACCAGAGAAAGACAAATACCACTGATTTCACTCATATGTGGAATTTAAGAAACAAAACAAATGAGCAAAGGAAAAAGAGAAGAGAGAGAGACAAACCAAGGAACAGGCTCCTAACTGTGGAGAACAAACTGATGGGGGTGAGGTGTGGATTAACTAGGGAATGGGCATAAAGGAGTGCACTTGTGAGGAGCAGCAGGTGATGTTTATTTTGTTTTTTTGTTTTTTTTAAGATTTTATTTATTTATTTGACAGAGAGAGATCACAAGCAGGCAGAGACGCAGGCAGAGAGAGAGAGAGGTAAGCAGGCTCCCTGCTGAGCAGAGAGCCCGATGTGGGACTTGATCCCAGGACCCCGAGATCATGACCTAAGCTGAAGGCAGCAGCTTAACCCACTAAGTCACCCAGGCGCCCCACCAGCTGATGTTTAGAAGTGTTAAATCACTCAACGGTACACCTGAAACTAATATAACCACAGGTTAACCAACTGGAATTAAGAATAATAATTTGGGGGCGTGTGGACAGAGCTAAGCACAGCCATGGTGCTCGCCTTGCTGCAGCAGGACAAGGAGCTGCAAAGGGCCTCCGAGGCCGTGGAAACCAGGCAAGGCCAAGCCCAGCAGGGCTCTGTGAAATGCTCCAGAATGTGACCTAAGCCCAGAAACAATGGAACTCAGCCAAGGGAAAGGTGCCTGAGCTGGTACTTGCTGAGTTCCTGAAGTGAGAATGTCAAGTCTACCTCAGAGTAAACCCAAAGTTTATGACCAGTGTGGAAGCACGGTGGCTGAGTTGGCCACAAGGCCTGTGACCAACCTATGCCCGAGACTAAGAAGAAGGCGGCACAGAGGAAGATTTCCAGAAGTTCCAGCAGGAATACTTCAGCAGCTAGGCTCCTGGGACTATACAATAGGAAAGGCATTCAGAGCCAGTCTCCTCCTCTGACCCCACAGCCTCTGCTGGCCCCAGGACCCTGACAAGCTCCTGGCCTAGCATAAGGTAGCCCTTGGGCTTGGTTGGGGGAAGAGGGGTAGGTAGGCAGTAGGTGGTGTTGGAAGGAGCTTGTGGTGGAAGCCCTAGGGAAAATATGTCCTCAGACCAGAGCTGACATCCATAGGCTTGGGAGAAGCCATCTACCTGACAGAAAACTTTTCTGACTGTTCCATTTGCTTTGACCCAAGTAGAACCTCTGGACTGTTTGCTCTCGAGAGGTTACTGGGGCCACACCTCTATAAGCAGGAGGAGGGCTGCTGGGTGGGCTTCTGGGTTCTAATAAATATGGACCCAAGGGCAAGAAAATAATATTAATAATAATAATTTTTTAAAAAGAGAGGAAGAAATCTTCACTTGACATAATGCTAAAAGATTATACTACTCACTCAGGATTTGGACTTTTTTTCCTGTTTTATCTTGGTTTCTAATTACATGGCATTATGGTGAAATATTAAAACTAGAATGTGACCTTGAATTGCAATTCTTTGTGTGCTATCTTAATTCCCACTGCCATTCACCTCATTTATGGCTCTGACTATAAACTATTTTGGGCCCAAGTTAGGTTCTATCCATCACTATTACTCCAGTGTCCTACCAGGACTTGGCACATAGTAGTTTATAAGTATTTATTGAATTAAGATGATTTAATACTCTTTCCCAAAATAAGTTTCATTAACTTATTCCCAGAAGAAGCAAAATAAGGATTCCAAAGCCCAAACCCTGGAAACTATACACCCTCTCTTCTCAAGAATTATAAGACATGTTAGCATATTAAAGAATCTGCAAAGTTTTGCAGTTAAGACACCTGTTTAAAATTATTTAACCTAAAATTTTCTATTCAAGGAGCTCCTATTGATAGGGTTTAATTATAGTGTTATTATCCACATCTGGATAGCTTTGAGAGTGAAATGGGGCACTATTAATAATTACACCAGGAAACAGGGATAAACTGGGCCTATATAAAATCAGACATATAGTCATTCCACCCATGGACAGAAACATGGAAATTCCCACAGCTACTGTTACATGGATATATGGATCAAAGCTTAGAATACAACAATTGACTTAAATTCCTTATTTTACTGATGAGAAACATGCGATCACTGAGAAGTTCAATTACTCCTATTGGCAAGTCCCTTGGAACTCAGTTTAAGAGGCAGAGCTGCAAATAAAATGCCACTTGTTGGAATGACATTCCCAAAGTTTCTGGTTTGTTCAGTCCTAAAATTAAAAGTTAATTATGTGGCTGTATTTCCACAAAGAAAAAAAGAAACACCAGATTATATGCTTCTCTTAGAATATCAGATTGTCATGTAGGAAGCACTGATTTTATGTAGGTGCAAATGTACAGCAGATATCAGCTGGAGACCACTTGTCTCTTTGGAAATCTAGGAATAATTATCTTGAGTTCTCAACAATTCCATGACCTAACAGAAGGCCAAAGTTCTGCTCCAGCTTCTGGAACTTCCCATGGGCCTATTGCTCATGGTCCGCTCTGCCTGCTGAGCTCATGGTTTCTCTGTGACATACAACATTAACCTAGTCATAATACAAGGCTTGCTTGCCCCAAAACAGATACACCCTCAGAAATTGTTAAAAGATTCTGAAAAATTTTGTAAGAAGAAAAAGGAAGGATTTACTCTACAGCAAAGCAAATGAGAGTCACAATTAAGCTATAGCATTTTATTTATTTATATTTTACCTTTTTTTTGCATTTTATTTTTTTAAGCCCCAGAGACATAAGCTATAGCATTTAAAAAATATTTGTTGGCTCTCCGTGCTATGAATTTTTAGTGGCCTCATCTTCATATCATCTTCTTGTTACTCACCCTTACCCCCTCTCCCCTTCTCTTTCCTCTTTCTATCCTCTCTCCTCTTCCCTACTGGGTACTCGACCACAAATTCTTTCCTTATACTCATAAAAAAATATTACTTTTCCTTTGCCCTATCATAACTTGGTATCACCCAATACCCTAATCTGTGATATGATTCAAGTGTGAAAAGTGTATTGGAAGGTCTTCTGTTCCAATAATTTTTTCCAATGAAGATAGAGCATACTTTAAAAGGAAACCAGGTAAAAATAATATTCTGTGTCTCATTAAGCAATTATATAGCTCAATCGGAAGATAATTGCATTTCCTCAGAAAGAAATGATGGTAACCTGGACTAGAGTGGTAGCAGTGAGAACAGAAAGAAATGGACAAACACAAGCCACTATCTGGGTATGAAGCCACAGGTATTGGTGGTTGGTTGAAGAGGCAAGGAGGAAGAGAAATAATCTAGTCTAATTGTCCTCTCTAGATCTCTGGCTTGTGCAGCTGAAGAGTAGGGGCCCTCTTGACAAAGGCAGTGCCTGAGGAGAGAGCAGGCTCAGAGGGAAATGTAATGAGGTTGGTTTTGGAGATGCTGGATGTGAAGTGCCCATGAGACAACCTCTGAGAGATGCCTCCTAGAAAGGTAAATGTGTGAGTTTGGCACTTAGGACAGTGACAGTAAGGGCACAGGCTTTGGAGTCAGAAGTAACTGGCTCCAAGTTCTAGTTCCCTCCTTTAATCAGTGTGTGCCTTGAGTAAACTACTGGAATTCTCCATACTTCTATCTCGTCATCTGTACAATAAGGCTTACTATTATACTTCTGTGTTAAGAAGAGATCTCAAGATACCACGGATAACATGTATGAAGCTTTTAGCACAGCTCAATAAAAATAAGTAATTCAAAAGATATTTATTCAATTCCTATGTCTCAGACACCACTCAAAGCATCTTAGATATATATACCCATTTAATCTTTACAATAATCCTGTATCATAGACAATATTATTTTCTCTACTTTAAAGATGGGAGAACACAGGCAGAAAAGGTTAGTAGCTTATAATACTTCTAAATCAGGATATCTGAGATAAAACCGAACCCAAGTAGTCTGGCTTCAGAGCATGTACACTTAAACACTGCCCTGGACTTCCTCTTAATGTGAGCTAAAATTATTGTAATTATAGCCTTGGAAGTCCCCAGAAAGTGATGTGGGAGCAGGTGAGTAACTAAATAATTATACTAATAATAGTTAACTTTTATGGAGTGCCTATTCTTTGTAAGGCAATATGCTAAATATTTTACATGGATATCGCAACAGTTGAATTTTATAAACAGTCCTATGAGGTAGGTGCTACTATTTCTCTAAATGTGCAGATGAAGAAACAGACAGGAGAACATAAGTGGTCCTGACCAATGTCACAGAGATAAATAATGGTGTCAGACTCAAAACCAGACAGCCTGGCTGTCACATTCTAAAATGAAACATTAGGGTGTCTGAGTGACTCAATGGGTTAAGCCTCTGCCTTTGGCTCAGGTTATAATCTCAGAGTCCTGGGATCGAACCCCACATTGGGCTCTCTGCTCAGCAAGGAGCCTGCTTCCCCCTCTCTCTCTGCCTGCCTTTCTGCCTACTTATGAACTCTGTCTATGTCAAATAAATCAATAAAATCTTTTTTAAAAAATAAAATGAAATGAAACATTAGAGAGGCAAAGACAGGAATGTAAAGATGAGAAGAAGGTATAAAACAGAGTTATGAGGAACCCATGGTTCCACCATCCTGTTAAGAAATATTTTAAAATGTAAGCAATCACCTTTCACTGCCCTTGCCAAAGAGGGCTGGCAAACACTCCCTGCTCTGCCCTTTTGCAGCACGTTGCCGTACCTGACCTAAACCACAAGCTCATGGTGCCACCGTGACACATTCACGTGTCTCACAGGGATGCAAGCCCTACCATTGCAGGAAACTTCACTCACCCCCTCAAGCAGCTAGTGCCTTCAACAGCTCTCCTATAAATGTCTGCTGAATTAGAAAGCAGAGGAGAGAGCCAGACAAAAAGGGGAAGGAGAAGGAGCGAGGAGGCAGCAGCAAGAGAAAGTTTCCTGCACTGTCTCCTAGCCAGAGCAGGGAAAAACTAGTTGTAGAATAGGATGAGATGTAAAATTTCTTTCCAGATCATTCTGCCACCTGATAAGTTTTAGAAATCAGGATGGTCTTTTCGTAGAGAAGGCAACAAGGCAGCCAAATCTGGAAGGGAGAAAAAGAGCTTCCCCTAGACATGAGGGTGGTGAGGAAAGAAAGAAGACATTCCAAGGCACATTTGGGAGCCACTCTCTATTTCTCAATTAATGCAATGATTAAGATGAAAGAACTCAGCAGAGCCTATGCTAAAGAACTTTATGTGCCATTCAAAGGAATTTAGCCTTTAGCCTGGACAGTTAAGGGTCTTACACTCAAAAGCTCCTAAGAGCCAGGATGATTGAGGGGACCTCCGCGTCAGATTGGACAGCACTTGCGCTGCCTGTAGAAACAGCCTCCAGTAAGCGTTAGCCCTCTGGTGCCATGCTGGAAGGAAGACCCACCTCGGCCAGATAGCCAACCCACCAAAGGCACCAGAAATCTACATTTTTGTGCAAAATAATCCAAGTTTGAAGTACTAACAAAGGAAAATCACTGAATGTTTTTAGACAGAGAAGAGTATTATCACATTTTTATTTTAGAAAGATCGCTTGTGCATCCATAAGCTGACTGACTGTAAAAGAGTATGGGCACACACTAGTAGTAACCAGTTCTAGCCTACTGCAAGTGGACTGGTGAGCCTCAAGAAGCCGAAGCCAGTGAGGAAACAGGAGAAAAGAGTTTATCATTTTGAAATATTTAAGCAGAAAAACTAGACTTTTCAACTGATTGGAAGTAGTTGAGAGCAATGACAGGAAGATGTTGAGGAGTTTTTCTGCCTAAAATTGCATGATGTTGAATGGAAGAGCTGAGGCCACTCAGACATGTTAATTGAAATATTCCTATGAAATATCCAAAAGGTAATGAATAATGCTATTTAAAATAAAATTAGGAAAATCGTGTAGCGACTTGAAAAAGTGATTGTGCTTTGCCAAATGAGGAAATAATCACAAATATATATCTCTGCCATGATTACAAAAATATCCAATGTCGTACACCTTATATATGCATTAAAATGCTGAATATAATTTTGAAAATGAAAATGGCTTAATTTGTTGAAATGACAAGATTTTAGGAGGTTTTTTTCCCTTTCATTTATTTTATTGAGATCTTGTAAAACTTGTTTTGCAGTAAAAATAACAAAAAGGTGGCAAATTCTCTCTGTGCAATTAAGAGAAGACAAGCTGGCCATAAACTAAAGAATTTAGGGAAGGCTTCCTGGAGGAGGTGAGGCTTGAACAGGGCCCTGAAGGAGTGGAAAGTAATTATTGCCTGAAGATGAGTGTTTTCCTTGCTTCTCCATGGAAAATTGTACTACTACCAGGAAGAAAAAATACAATTCTACTATATATTGTGGCAGAGGATAAACAAAGCTGATTGCAATCTTGAAACTAATCTAATTAGCATCTAAAAATCCACTCTGAATTTTCAGAAGATGAGCCCATGTTTGCTTTTTTGTTTGTTTGTTTAAAGGATGATGTTAGGGGTTCCTGGGTGGCTCAATTGGTTAAATGTCTGCCTTTGGCACAGGTCATGATCTCAGAGTTCTGGGATTGAGCCCCTTGACAGGCTCCCTGCTCCTCAGGGAGTCTGCTTCTCCCTCTACCTCTGCCCTCTCCCCCCACCCCTCTCTCACAAATAAATAAATAAATAAAATATTTTCAAAAAAATAATTTTATAGAATGGAATTCTTAGGACCTAAAAATCAGAAAACCTGAATTCAACACAATTTCATCCATTAATTGGCTGTTGTCCCTCTTAAGTCACTCTTTCCATCTGGTCCTCCATTTTTCTTTTGTAAAATGGGACAGGTACATTAGTTGATCTCTAAAGTGTCTATCCAAAAATAAAATATGTTTCTCTGCTAAGAATACAGTATTCAGAATCTTCATGTAAAGCTTAGGTTTATGGAATTATTGCACACCCTGTTTTGTGTTTTCATTTTGATGTTGACCAAAGGAGTGTATTTTTAAGATCATCCATGCCATTTTAACAATTGAGTTTATCACTCAGAATCAGCCAAGCAAAAGAAAAAGAATAGTGGAATGATCTGTTAAAAGCTTGGCTAAGATACCAGCTCAGGAAACCATACACTGAAGATTTGGGGGGGCAGGTAGCAAAGCAAGATCATGGAGCAATAGTAAAGTGACAGTACTACGCTCCTGAAGAGGGAGGGCACCCAAGAGGATTGCCCTACACTGAAGATTGGACACTGTGACTTCTAAGATGCAGTGTAGTTGCTACTTGACATGTGGTACTATGTCTCCAATAACTCAAATACAAAAGTCTAATTTCAAAGAGAAATGCAGTGTCCCCTCTTACCAACACACTCAAGAGCCTACTTGTAGCATTTGTGCTTTCAGTCCTGCAACCTGAAGCTCTGTTGGGTTACAGGTTCCAATTCTTGGAAGAGGAACACTTGCCATGGGATACCACAGTGGTTCCACTGAACTAGAAGCTATATCTACCGCTGGTAGAATTTGAACTCTTCATGACATGGCAGTCACAGAAAGGAGTTACTGTACTTACTGAGGCAATGAGCCTTGATTACTATAAGAAGTTAGGGTTGGTGAATGTTTATAGCAGCAATGTCCACAATAGCCAAACTATAGAAAGAGGCTAGATGTCCATCAACAAATGAATAGATAAAGAAAAGGGTGTGTGTGTGTGTGTGTGTGTGTGTGTGTGTGTGTGTGTGTAATGGAATACTATGCAGCCATCAAAAAGTGAAATCTTGCCGTTAGCAATGACATGGATGTAACTAGAGGATTATTATGCTAAGCGAAAGAAGTCAATCAGAGAAAGACAATTACCACATGATCTCTCTGATATGAGGAATTTGAGAGGCAGGGCAGGGGTTTGTAGGGGAAAGGGAGGGAAAATGAAACAAGATGGGACAGGGAATGAAAACAAACCATAAGACACTCTTAATTTCAGGAAACAAACTGAGGGACGCTGGGTGGGTGGGGAGGTAGGGATAGAGTATCTGGGTAATGGGCAGTGGGGAGGGTATGTGCTAATGTGAGTGCTGTGAATTATGTAAGACTGATGATTCACAAACCTGTCCTGAAACAAATAGTACATTATATGTTAAACCACCAACAACAACTACTCAGGGTTGCTTCTACATGATGTCTAAGACCACAGATACTCACTAAGACATCTCAGTATTTCCACACCCAGTACTAACCATTACTGGCCAGTTGTAACAACCATTATCCAGTAACACAGAGTAACAAAGGGCTTAAAATCTTCAGAATGAAGGTCTGGGACACCCCACTAAGCAAGCATACCAGTGGAAGTACTTGCAGAGGTGAGGAAATCTTCAATGGATGGTGGAGGAGAAAATGACAGATCTCGATTACAGTCTCAGGACCAATTACAGAAGCAGGGACTGGAGTGGCTTTTTCACTGACCATCCCACCTTATCTCTTCCTGGAAAATGCACCTTGAAAGTGACTCAGACTGGTTGAACTTGTAACTCTATTCTCCAGGAAGATGTCCTCTTGTTCTACAACAATAACCAAAAAAAAAAAAAAAAAAAAAAAAAAAAATGGGGTTCCTATATTTTAGTTCGTGAACCAGATATAATTGGAGGACATAAATGGATCACAGTGGTGCAAGGGGCAGACTGTAAGACATCTTTTTGCAATTTACAGATTGTATTAGCCTCACTTATCCTCCAGACAGCTGCCACCACCAACAACATACTCGGAATTTTTGCTACGTGAGGCCAACCAGCCATCCTCACATCCCTGTCTTCTCCTGCCTCTTTCTAACTCGGATTCAGATTCAGATGAAATGCCACACCAAAGAGCATTTGCTTTGGCTTCTGAGAAGTGGGATGGTGCAAACCCAGAAGTGCTGAGGAGCATACTGTGGGGCAAATTTTGACCAGTAAGAGGTAAGAAATGGAAAAGAATCAGACAGATAAACCCTTTTCTTTTCTCCCTCCAATGGAATGTTCTGAAGCATGATTTCACCATGCAGCCTGGCCAAGCCAGTTAACTTGCTAATTAACCTGCTATTTCTTCAGCTTCATATAAAGCAATAGTCTACATGTTACCTTGCAGGTTTACCCTCCTTCTCTGCCTTACTTCCTTTTTCTCCCACTCTTCCTGCCCTGAACTTGTCTCTCTCTCTCAAACATCAGAGCTTAGTCCTTGCCTCAGATTCTATTTTCTTGAGAACCTAAGTTAAACAACTACTTTATTTAGACTCCTTTGAAGTTAGATGTGATCATGTAACTGAATTCTAAACAATGGACTACAAGGAGAAATTATGTATCCAACTTCCAAGCTTGATACATACAAATCTGCTGTTTCTATACAAACTAACTAAAAAGGAAAAAGAAAAAAGAAAAACTGGGGGTATTTGGATATTTGGAAGCCTTTACATCACAGAGCCTCTGTTAGCCTGAGTCCCTGAGTGATAGGGACTTGTACACATCCCCACTATTATCACATAAACAAAAAAATAAATTTCTGTTATGTTTGAACCACTATTGGTTCATTGCAATCAGAATACCCCCTAATTAACAGACTTAAACTGGTAACTGTTAAAGTTAGTAAACCAGTAACTACAATCAGTAAAGGTCAAGATTCCAAAAAAGGTGTGATGCAAAGGCTGGGAATCACATGTTCCTCTTTTTTCTTTTCTTTCTTTCTCTTTCTTTCTTTCTTTCTTTCTTTCTTTCTTTCTTTCTTTCTTTCTTTCTTGCCTGCTTGCCTGAAACTGTAATTTATTTGTAAATTTGTGTAAATGAAGTAAAACAACAGAGTCAAGATTCACTTCTCCAAAATTTACAGTTAATAAGTCTACTTTAAAAGCCATTCCTACCCAGTCACCCCTCAACGCCTCTTCTCACACCTCCAGAAAAAAAACCAAATGATCTGAACTGGCAGGCACTCACCAGGGTAAACATCTTCCTGCAGGTTTTACTAACAAAGGCTACAGTCCTAGGAATGCAAGAGAAAGTAAGCTAGATGCAATCACTGAAACGAACAGACTTCCTCATTTCTGCCCTACATGTTACCCACAAATGAGAGCAATTTTTCTCTAAAAAAGAGAAGTCCCCATGTGAGGAACACTTCATTTTTGATATTATAGTAAATGGTACCCTCTAATCTTAAAACTCAGAAGGACACTGTGGCACATAACCATTACTCCCACTTGTGATCACTGCTTAATCTCAATCTTAATCTTAATACAACAACTCAAAAATCCCCACCCACTTCATTCTCTTTCTCCCTCTTGGTACCCATGTTATAGCTCCCTAGAGGTAAGCCTGTGGTGTGGCAGAAGTAGTAAAGTCCCTGCCTTTCTCTCCCAGCTCTGTATGCAGTAAGAAAGAACTGATGCTGGGGCAGTCATGTGCTAATAACCGATGGCAGCAGCATCCCCAAGAAGCTGTGAAAGAGAGATGCAATCCAAACCAAAGACCAGGGAGATGAGTCAGGAGCACAGGAAAGAGTCAACATCTGTGGCTTCTTCTGGAGGGAAAGGAATAATTCATAGATCTTGCTAGACCTCAGCCTCACCAATAGGACAGCTTAAAAGGAGGAAAAACTGCACATTATCTCTATTTGTCCATTCAGCATATAATCACTGACAACTTACTATGCTTGTCTCACTATATACCAGGTGCAATCAACATTGCAGTGTAAAAGGTAATTAGATATCCACTCTGATGGCGCTCGCGGACTAGTCTAGAAATTCCATACTACATTTTCAGGAAGTTTCAAGTACCAAGGGATTCCTTCCCACTGGCTTTCCTAAGAAAAAATAAATTGCAAAAGTGATTATTATTATTACCCTAAACATCACTTATAAAACTTCTGAAAGCATCCTGGCATGGCTTAAGATATAAATCTTAAGACTCTGGCAAAACAGAATTTCTGATCAACTATAATTCTCTACCATCTATCCAAGTTCTTTCCTCTCGTAAGATCTTTAAATGAACTATATGATTTTTGTAAAGAACCCTTTGACATATCAGGAAGAGGTGAGACTTGAAATAGTGCTAGATTAGTCTACAGATTAAATACATCTTTTGGCTAAAGTATCTGGCGTGAGCTGGACAAAGGCAAAGGCCAGGAAACTTCATTCTTCACAGACGATATTTTGCAAATGGGAGACTCGGCTGGAACAAGCTGATGGCTACAATGGCTGGTTCTTCTCTCAAAAAGACAACGGCTCAGGCATAAGGGGGAACTGTACGCACAGCTGACAGAGGAGTGGGATATTGGAATCAGCTGAAAGGAAGGGAGCCAGTCCCTTGCACATATTAAAAACAGCTCTGGATGTGATAATGGCATGGGGGCTGTATTATTTTTAATATCCTTATCAGTTAAAGATGTATAATGATATACTGATGTCTGAAGCAATAGGAATCTAGAATTTTGGTTTTTTTTAATATATTTTTAAAAGATTTTATTTATTTATTTGACAGAGAGAAAGATTACAAATAGGCAGAGAGGCAGGCAGAGAGGGAGAAGCAGGCTTCCCGCCAAGCAGAGAGCCTGAGGCTTGATCCCAGGACCCTGAGATCATGACCAGAGCCGAAGGCAGAGCCTTAACCCACGGAGCCATCCAGGAGATTTTTGTTTCAAAATATATCATTAAAGGACCACAAAATGCTGATATTTGTTAAAACTAGGTCATGGATACATGGGTAAAATCTCTCTATTTTGTGTGTTTGAAAATTTTCATTATAAAATATTTTTTAGAAGAGCTACACACTGGGTCAGAAAGTTGTATACAGCGAGGTACCAAGCTGTGAGCTTCTAACTGTAGCAGCTGCTACAGCACCAATAAATAGAAAATTCATGAACCTTTATTGCTCATCATCACTGAGGCATTGCTGCATAGAGTGGGAAGGTTCCTCATATTTGGGGGAGGAGAGTCCTGATGCAGTAAAACACAGGATCACATTCGTTCTTTTTTGTGGCTCCTGGGAGACGGTAGGCTGCTTCAGGATGGAGCTGAATATCTCTTTCCCAGCTACTGGCTGCCAGAAACTCACTGAAGTAGATGATGAATGCAAACTTCGTACCTTTTATGAGACATGTAAGACCCCAGAAGCTGCTGCCACTGCTGTGGGTGAAGAAAGGAAGGGTTATGTGGTCTGAATCCGTGGTGGCGATGACAAACAAGGCTTCCCCATGAAGGAGGCTGGCCTAACCCATGGCCGTGTCCCCTGCTGCTGAGTGAGGGGCATTTGTACTACAGACCAAGGAGGACTGACTGGAGATAAAAAGTGCAAACCTGCTCGGGGTCACATTGTGGATGCAATCTCAGTGTTCCCAGCTTGGTCAATGTAAAATAAAAGGGGGAGAAGGACCTCCCTGGGCTTACTGCTGTGCCTTGTCACTTGGCATGCAAAAGAGCTCGCAGAATCCACAAGCGTTTCAGTCTCTTTAAAGAAGATGATGTCTACTGCATATTGTGAGAAAGTAACTAAATAAAGAAGCTAAGAAACCTAGAACTAAAGTGCCCAAGACTCAGCACCTTGTTACTCCATGGGCCCTCCAACAGAAATGTCAGTGTATTGCTCTGAAGAAAGAGCACAAGAAGTAAGACAAGGAAGAGGCTGCAGGATGGGCTAAACTTCTGGCCAAGAGAAGGAAGGAGACCAAAGGAAAACACCAGCAAGAGATTGTCAAGGGACAGAGCTGTCTTCCCTGAGAGCTTCTACCTCTAAGTCTGAGGCCAGTCAAAAATGAGATTCTCTAGAGTTACAAATAAGATCAGACATTTAAAAAAGAAAAATAGGATTGCAGTTTTGCTCTCCACACAAACATATTCCAGATGTCACCCATCTCCCTCTCAATACAGCCAAGAGAATTATCAGAACCATAGGACCCCTTGCTCTTCACCACATCTGCAGTTTCAAATACCTTACTGATCACATCAGGCACTTTCTTGTGGACAGTTTATATTTATCTAGTTCTATTTCCACGTTTTTCATCCCCATCCAAACACTTGTCCATGGCCACCTCTACTATGGTATATTTCACTCATATTACCTAACCGAACAATAATTACTTTTCCATAATATCATGAATATCTCCCTACTCAGCAATAATACTCCCACCAGCTATTACTTTTATCCTCCTAAAAAATGAACCCACATCTGCATGGGCCCAAACCCTTCTCTCCAACCAGTTTTCCCTCACTTCCCATCCTCCACAGGGGACCCCCCCACCCCCCCACTCCCCCCACCCCCGGCTGGGCTGACTCTGGGCAAACAGCCTTTGGTTTCACTTATTGAGCTATTAACTAAATACTGGGATTTAAGCATGAACACATCATTCATTGATCCAACAGACAATTGTGAAGCACCTATTATGTGCCATGTGTTACATGTACAAAAATAAATAAATTAGATAGCAAACTTGAAGATAGTCAAAGTCTAACATGGGAGTTAAGTGCAAAAACAATTGCAATAGATTGGAGGGAAAAAATGCAGTTAGATGTGTATTCGAGGTAGAGGGACAACATTGATGAATATACTTACTTCAACTTCTTGGAGTTAAGAGGTGGCACTATGAGGAGGGTGCTTCCGAAGATGAAAAAAATTCCTGATTCTGCCTCTGAAAGGTAGAGTAGCAGTTTCTCAGGCACGTATAAGAAAGCTCAGATATAAATTATAAAAACTCTGTGAAGCTAGAATTAATAAAGGGAAGTCATAAGAGATAAGGTTGGAGAAATAGAATGCGAAGCTTCTTAACGCTGTAAATCTGGAGGTATATCCCGCAGAAAATATAAAGTCGCCAAAAGCTTTTAAGCAGGGCTGTCAAACAATCATGCTTGCATTTTAAGACAACGTGCCCCCGAATAAAGGTGACAGCACTGGTGATTGGACTGGCCCATAAATGTACTTACTAGCCTTATTTAAATCTTTATTTCTCCCCCCAAAAGAGTATATTTCCTCTATCAAGTTATCCTGGGAGACTATCAGGGAAAATCTGCGAGCAGATGACAAATAACTAGGAAATTTGTAAGAGTATGTAACCTGCTCTGTGCCCTCTTATTCATTCCCAATTGATTTTCTTCCTTTCTCTCCCTCCCCACAAATCCTTCAGCAAGTTCAAGTTCCTCCCAGCCATTTCTTGGCTTCTTTCTTCCTAATTTGCTTTTTTTTTTTTTTTTAATTTTTGAGTCATCTCTACACCCAGAGTGGGACTCAAACTCACAACCCTGAGATCAAGAGTCACATGTTCTAATGACTAAACCAACAAGATACCCCTCTTCCTAATTTTGAGCTCTGACCTTTTTTACTCTTCAGCTGTTGATTTTATATGATAAAAGCTCCTAGTTCGAGAACAATGACTAAGTGGACCAAGGGCATCTGCCTGAGTGGACAAGGATGTGACAATGACACACAGTCACTGTACTACACTGAAGTCAAGACTGATTTTGACAAGAATAAAAGCTTTCTACCTTCTGCCCCTATATTATGGGATTTTTAGGACTTAGAGAAATAGCCACTGTCTTTCTTAGAAATCCTGAATGCCCATGTGTGATTGAATGCCATTCAGATAAATGAGCCATTTATAGTTATGGCTCATATAACAGAATTATTCAGTTGGTTGCTCTGGAATTTGTTCATTTTTTTGGAATTTGTTCATTTTATTTTTAAAGTTCAGTAGAAGTTAGTTTTGTTCAAGTACTCTGCAAACTTTGTTGAAATTAAGTTCCAGGTGGTAAGATCCCAGATAAGTTTCAATAGGCATGGAAAAGCACTAGGAACACTGTACGTTTAATTAAGTGTTCATTGGTCAGTAGCATGGGTATACTTCATCCTAGGACAAACACTGATGTGCATGGCAGTTCATTCTTCAAGAGAAAGGAGCCAGGTAATTCTTCAAAGCAGACAATTACAGAACCATGACTTACATGTTATTTGGTAACATGCTAAGCAGGATTCCTGCCACCACCCCTGCATGGTCAATGTCTGTGTTGGCTACTTCATCCTCCTCTTTCAGGAGCCTTGACCACTTCTCTTCATGCCTCTGTTCCCCAAACTCCGAGAGCTAAGATAGTGTTTGCAGCTCTCCTAAGCCACCCACTTCAGCACTTTCCTCTGGTCAGCACCTTTTCCAAAATATCTCCTCCTCTAGAGTTGCTCTTTCCTCTTTCTCCAGTTCTCTCCAACGGAGACCATTAACCATTCCATCTTCTCAGCTAGGTGTTAGAGGAAAGGCAATCATAATGCCTGATTAAACCAACTCACATTAAAGTATAGGTGGTAGGTGCCTTAACTTGCATCAGAGTTTTTAGACGAACCTATTATCAATCAATCTCCGATTGGTGGGATGCAGGAGGGAATTATTTTTGCAGTGTGCGGAGTTAGAGTTTTTCCTCATTGATTCATACTGGCCAGAGCCCCTATATCTAATTTTTCTTCCTCATAGAGACTTCTAAAGATGATGCATGCTATAGCCTCAGCTCACCAGGTAATAAATAAAGTACCTCAGCATGAAATCTGGCTTGGCTTTACATTTCTTACTCTCTGGCTGAGTTTCTTTTCTAGAATCATGTGCAGGCTTTCAGACTTATTCTAGATAGGCTTCTACAGCTTCTAGTGTAGATAAAAATGCTGATTATCTATTGCACTGTTACCTTTGTTGAATAGCAAAATACCTAGCTTGAGAGTTAATATTAGATAAGAATAGTGCTGAAACAGTGACCACAATGACACTCTTAAGAGAGTAAATTAATATGGAAATCAAAGAAAGGAGTGAGGTGCACCTTATGACATTATATTTTAACATCAGCTCATTATATATAGACAAACCTACCCTTTAAAAACCGCAAACATTACCCACAAAATGGGAACAAGTAGGAAACACACACATGCAGGCACATGCACACACACACACACACATTCACTTCTCACTAACGCCCTTACGGTCACTTCTACATGCAGCTGAGATTCTGTTTCCTTATTGCACACCACATGAAATTGTGGTTTGTATTTAGGGGTTACATTTTAAGAGAAAAATATGTTTTTTAATACTAAAAATACACACTTAGGGGCGCCTGGGTGGCTTTGATGGTTAAGCCTCTGCCTTCGGTTCAGGTCAAGATCTCAGGGTCCTGGGATCGAATCCCACATTGGGCTCCCTGCTCAGCAGGGAGTCTGCTTCTTCCTCTGCCTGCTGCTCCCCCTACTTGCTCTCTCTTTCTCTCTCTGTCAAATAGATAAACAGAATCTTTTTTAAAAAATACTAAACACACTTGGCTTTGACCATATACAGTGGTATTCCCTCAAATTAAATGCCTAGACAAAGACAGTCCACTGATTATTTGTCTTTCTTTCAAAGAGTTCCAATTCTATCTTCACTGTATCTCCAAGCTAGGGAATCACAGCTAAGGTATAAATAAACTGAAGAGACTCTCCCTCATGCACACTGTGACAGAACTCAGCTTCCTGACTAGACTTGCCAAGTCCCAAACCAGTGCTACATCCCTACTACAAAACCTCAAAAGCAAGCCTAAAATTCACAACAAGCCCCCAGAAAATCAAACCCTGGATATAAGGCTAAGTTATACCACCTTATTACTCAGCAAGTCCATAATGAGTTTCCTCTCTCTGTGGGGTATTAGCGAGGCTCAGGTGATACAAAGGTGAATGATAAAACCAGGTCCTTGCCTTCCTGGATGGGGCTCCCAATTGAGTGTTATAAACAGGCAGTTAACAGTGTAATGGCTGTTGTGACACAGAGAGATGCCACAGGTCGGGGCACACAGGGCAAGAGCATCTACCTCCACTAAGCATGTCAAGGCAGGGGAACATCAGAAAAGTCTCTTCGGGAAGTAAACATCTAAAATGAGGGATTTCATTTTTATTTTTGGTTTTTATTTTTTCTTATTTTTGTATTTTTTTTATTCTTTTTTTTTAATTTTTTTATTTTTTTATTTTTTATAAACATATATTTTTATCCCCAGGGGTACAGGTCTTCTTATTTTTGTATTTTTCATGTGGTTTTAGGCTTCCAAAAATTTGCTGGAATCGCACAAAGTATTCTCATAGAGCCTTCATCGAGATATGCCAAATGTTACACCAAATATGCTCTGTCTCATGTACATAATACATGTATATACAAATACACATTTTTAAAGTCATTTGAGAATAACTTACAGAAATTATGTCCCCTTTACTCTTAAGTACTCCAGCGTGTGTTTCCTAAGAGCAAGGACAGTCTCTTCCATAGCCTACAATTAGCAAAATCAGGAAATTAATGCTGATCCAATACTGCTGTCTTATCTACAGACCTTATTCAAATTTCACGACTGTCCCAATATATAATTTATAGCAAAATAAATTCCTAGCTCACGCACTGCATTCCGGTGTCGTATCTGTTTCGTGTCACGCAGTCTGGAACAGTTTCTTTGTCTTTCCTGACTTTGTCATTTTTTATGTTATTGAATAGAACGTCCCTCAATTTGGTTTTGTCTGATATTTTTCTCATTATTAGATTTAGCATAAGCAATTTTGGCCGTTGATTTTGTGTTTTTGAGATGAGTGTTGAAGAATGAAGAGAAATCAGCCTCCCCAACCTATTGCTACATTTAATTTACTTTTACATCAGACCTGGAGGAAGGAAGGTGGGGAGCAAAGGGAAAGGCTCCACTATTATTAGCTAATATTGATCTTGTACTTAATAAGAGCCAGGCACTGTTCCAAATGCATTATGTAAGTTAGCCCAATCATCCCTCACACCTCCGCAACTGTTCATTTCCCATTTTTCAGACAAGAAAGACTGAGGTACATAGGACAAAGCTAACAAGTGGAGCAGCCAGGTTTCAAATCCCGGCATACTGACTCTACTGCCTACACCATCAGCAGAAAAGACTTAGCGAAAGCAAAAATCTTACAAAGACAAAGGCTTGCATGGAGTTCAGAACAAGCGGGCCTCCAGAACAGCGGTGCAATACTTGGTCCAAGCAATTGCCAGTGAGATTGTGGCTTATGGCTGAGGCGCTCCCGCCCCCTGCTGGCTTAAGTAGCACATTGCCTGGTTTTCACGCTTTCTCCTCAGTGGGATAGAGCACTGCCTTGCAGAACAATGATCACTGAAATCTCTGCAGAACTGAATTATGCCTGACCTATGAACATGCATCAGGAAGAATCTGGCATTCCTTCCATTCTTCTTCTCTGTGCCTCTCAGGCCCTCGCCACATTCTAAAGGTGGCTCAGCAGAATAAATCCTAAATCCTGTTCTCACCAACTTCCTTTATGAAACTTCCCTAGAGAATTTTTTTTAAACCATGACAAATTTGGAATCCACTGAAGCAGTAAGGAAGCTAAAGTTAAATTAATCAGAATACAATCCCCAGACAAGACAATCACTGCAGCTGAGGAAACCTGTAGGGAGGGTTTTGTCCTTGGAAAATATTTGAAAAAGATCCAGTGCAGCTGAAGCAAATCATCTCACAGTGGGCTCTGAAGAGCCACATAGGATCAAATCACTAGGCAAATAAGAGGATGCAGAGGAAAAATTCCTCTGAATGAATCATAAGTAGCCTCTATTTTCAATCAAATTCCCCTTCTCTTCAGTGGTAAAAGCCTGTCCCTCTGAGCTTCAAAAACCCTTGGGGCTTTCACAAAATTCCATTGTTTTCTCTAGTAAGGCAAAGAAGTGGAAGTAAAAGCCAGAAGACAATGGAATGGCAGTCTCTAAAGGATGGCAGACTGATTGATTCCATATATGCCAGGGAAAAAAAAAGAAGAACATGTATTTAAATTCCCAAACTATATTCTACTAGAAAATTTACTCATTCTGCCTTGATGGCAAGTACAGATAAGTCAGTGGCCATTATTAAATCACTTCTAAGCTCCTTGATAGAATTTTGAGAATGCTGACGCAAGGAGGACCTGTGTGAGCATTAACTTGATAACTTCTAGACACCTGTCTATCTGTCAGGTTTGGAGGGACACATATACATCTGCATATTAATATTACTAGAGAGAAGGCTGAAACCTTGGACCCCAGGTCAAATCAACTCACTTGATCACCTCCGGAGAGGTGATTAGGCTAAGCAATCTTGTTACTTCAAGGTCTTCTTGTTGATTTTAATAAAGTATCCAGGGTTCCATGAAGGATTAATCAGAACTCCCTAGTTTTAGTCTACTTGGAAATTTGTTGCCCCATATTAGTTATCCCTTGCCACAATGGCACTGCATAACCACCACAAGACATAAGCAGCCTCCAGAATTGAGCATTTATTACCTGGTATCTGGGGTTGTCAACCAGAACAGCCTTGCTCTTGGTATCACCTGGGCTCTCTCATAAGTCTGGGGCTGTTGAGACTGTGTCTCTCATCGCCCAGCCAGCTAGGCCAGTACTTTTCTCTTGGCAGAAACATGGTGCCTTTTTAGACGCAGGCTCAGATAGAGCACACTGTTGTCACTTTTGCTGCATTCCACTGGGCAAAGCAATTCACAGGACTGGTCCAGATTCAAGGAAAGTAGACTTCTTTGCATTGGAAGAAATGTTGTCTCAGGGGAAAAGGTATAGGTACAGGGATGGGTTGAAGACTTGGAGCCATGACCGGAAACTATGACAGACCCAGAAAATCAGTAAAATCTGCTGGGTAACTCGCCACATTCCCAGCATGCTCTTTCTTCACATATACTCTTCTCAGTGGGTGAACTACAAACAGTGCTCTCTAGATTGTCCTGGTAAGATTGAACAAAAAGTAAATTCCTAAACCTTGGGGATAACTTTTCTACCTGTGAGATCTGGAACACCCCAGCTAACTGAAGATCTTGTATCAGATCCTTTGGATCTGACATAAATTACCATTTAAAGTCATCAATTTCTCATTGATACCTGGTCCCAACTTCATTCTAGAGCAGTCTAGAACTTAAGAAAAAGCAGAAAAATGTCTCTGATTTTGTCTCCTACTATGTCACAATCTCTAGGAAAAAAAATACATCTAATTTTTTTTTAAATTTTAGAAATGTGTGATGAAATAAGATTTTAAAAATTAGGGTGTCATAGGTTAATTTCTTGCTCAATAGGACTCTTTCTGGAGGCAAATCAAAATGCACATACTCCCTGAAAATTTTTTTGCTTATAAGAAGGATCTAAGAACCCTCTCTCTCTCTATCTCTTTTTTTTTTTTTTTTTTTTTTTTGGCTCTTGGCTTTTGACTTTTGAATGGCCTTGATGAATTCTCTTATTTGAATATGTTCATATAATGACTATTCTGTTCTCAAATGAGTAGGTTTTTAACCAAGTCATTTTTTCTTCCTTCTCAGTTTCTTACTCATCTTTTTTCATTCCATAATTGTTCGGCTACCTGTCTGAAGAGAATATATAAATGGAAAATATATGACCCCTCTCCCCTCAGTTTGCAAATCTATAAATGTAATTTAACAGGAGCATCTAATATTTTCACCGATTATCTTTCCTTTGCTATTCTACAAGTCATCTTGCAAATAACAAGGGCAAAACCTTACTCTTGTTTTTTGGATTTTTTTTTTTTTTTTTTTTTTTTTTTTTTTTTTTTTAGTTTAAGTCAAGATTAGAGTAACAACATGATGAACCATACTATGTTTCTCCTGGTATTTCCATCCTCTGGATTGATGGTATATCAGGCAGCCCAATTTTTCCCAAAGGATAGGTGCACATTCAAAATATTAAACACTTAACAGAGACAAATGAGGAAGCCATTTGGGATCTCTCCATTACTTCCCAATTTCACTGAATCTCTTAATTTAGCCCTTTGACCAATGATCTGCTCATCTCACTGTCATACAAGTTCTTTTTTACTCCACCTGACAGTCTGCCTACCTTTTTGTATACTAGAATGTAAAAAACAATTTCAAGGAGTAAAACTGTCTCCCATAACCAATCAATATGGTTGACCTTTACTAAGTCTACTGACTAGATGGTATATAATGTTTGGGGATTAAAGATGCTGAGTTATTTCTTTTCTAAGTCAAACTTAAACTCTGACTGCCCAGAATCAAATCCTGCACACTGTCTCAATCTGTCCCTGCTTCGCACCACTCTCTCTGACATTTGGACACCACTTATTGATTGAATTTTTAGCAGCTGTCATTCAAGGACACCCAGGTTTAGCTGGACCAGCATTAGAATAGCAAAATCCCAAGGGCCTAGAAATGGCCCAATCTGACATAAATGTGTATGATCTTTCTACAGAAACAAATGGATTGAATGAGGTTATCAGTTTAGCTAATAATTCTCAACCAACTATGATTATCACAATTAACAGTTTTAGTAACAGAGGCATTCAGAGTTAAGGAATTTTCCTTTTCAAGTAAGGAAAGAGGATATGAATCATTTTGCTTTCTCATTTCCAAGTATTTGGGGTGTGAAATCCATGGACTAAAATCTACTTCTATCTGTGGATGAATTGCTAGCTTAGTGATGCAAGAGCATCATTCAAGACCATGAACCTTCACTGTCACCACACACACAGATACACACAAAGATTAGGTGATTCTCTGGTTTAAAATTCCCTGGTTTTAAAAAAAGGTCTTTGCCAAATCTGACTATGACGACAATACTTAAAAACTAGCCCTGTATGATATCAATTGGATTTTATTTAACTTGTATTTAAAAGAATAATTTTCCATCTTTCAAAAGAATTTCTAAGCCCTTTAAAAATGGAAACTATTTTAAAAGGTAAGTACATTAGCAGCATATCTGCAAGTCATTCGTGATCTCAAAGATCAAAGACAATCCTTCCATTTTCTATTAACAAACAAGTCTTTAGTATTAGGCTTACTATCCACAACCAGATAGGACTATAAACACCTCCACTTAATAGAATAATCAATGAAGAAGCATCACTGTTGACTCATTATAAAATTCAGACTAGGACATATGCACCTTAACATCCTGTATGGTTTAGGGTTTTTTTGTTTTTTTTGCTTTTGGGGGGTTTTTTGGTATGATTTAGTTTTGAGTGCATGGGCACTATAATACACTGGTCCCAATCCACTTTGAGCAGTTTTGCCTATTAACATGGAAAAGATGTTTTAAGTTAAGATGTATATTGTATATTTCCACCTTATACATAAAATAGAGTTAAGGTGTCCAAGTTATTGACCACTTTTAGTATGTTCTTAATATTGTGTGCTTGGAAAGCCAGTCTCATTGTAAAATGAAATTAGAATGTAGAGAATCAGCATTTTTTGCCATCAGGGACGAATTTCTCCCATAAACTGGTGACATGAAACCTATTCACTTTGTCTTGCCCTTTAATTGTGTGTATCTCTTTGCAACTAACTCCATGTTCAGTGACACGTTGGTAGCTTGAAAGTAGTCATGACAATAGTATTTACACCACAGAAACTGGCAAAATACTCATAGGTTTACAAGTTTAGTATTAAAGAAATGAAGGTGTTTGATATCTATATTGTCCAATACAGTAGCTCCCAGCCACATGTGGCTACTAAACAGTTGAAATATGGTTATTGTGACTGAGGAATTAAATTTTGAATTTTATTTCATTTTAATTGAAATAGCCATATGTGACCAGTGGCAACCATTTTGGACAGCTCAGTTCCACAGTGAAATAACAAGCAAAGACGTCTGCCAAGAGTCATAGAGACTGACATAGTTAAGACTTAGGAAGAAACAGGAGCACCTAAAAAGAGGTCACTTCAGGTCTTAGAAAAATGAAATGCAAAGCCCTTCCAAGTTCTATCATCACTTTTTGGATCTGCTATCCACACATTTATTAGTTCGTAGCCCTAGAGTCAGGAGGTGGCTGACGAAAGCCACCTCCTCATTAATGTTAACTCAGCACAGTGACCTCAGTGCCCTAAAATAATGGTTCTCAAATTTTAATGTGCATCAGAGTCACCTGGAAGACTCCTTGAACCACAGATTTCTGGGCCCCACATCAAGTTTCTAATCCAGTAGGTTTGGGTTGGGGACCAAGAATTTTTATTTCTAACAAATACCCAAGAAATTCTGATAGTGATGGTCTGAAGACCACACTTTGAAAAACTGCTCTCAAGCTCATTTATGTCATCTCCAACCCCTGCTTCTTCAATCACCATCTACCTACTTTCCACTCAGGCTGAAATCCTATTAGCTGTGTTTTCTAAGACATTAAAGCAAATCTCATTACTCTCCATTGGTTAATTCTCTTCTTAAGGTCTGGAGTTAAAACTACAAGAAACCTTCCAGAGTCCCTGGAGTTAAAACTACAAGAAACCTTCCAGAGTTCCCACTATGCCAGATGCTACTTTTGAATGTGCAATTTAAAGAATTTCTGCTCATCGCCCCAGCTGTTTATGAAAACTACAGATACCATCGAATCCCTCTCTCTCTCTCCACTCCTCATAATACCTTCCAGTAGAATACACTGAACACAAGCACAAAAAGCAAAAACAACCTCCAGCATATACCTACATTTTGCAAACTCTTTGACAATATAGATTCAGCAGGAGCTAAATGATTTTATTTCCCAGGAGGAAGATGGTAAAGGGACTCTCCCAAATGGAAATACACCGATTTGAGTGGACTGAAGACCCAGAAATTTGGTTTGTGAAAGTAAATGACTTCTCGGTTTTAGCTCTAATTCAACAAAGAAAACAAGAGGCTTTGGACTCTCTTCTATTCTTGCTCCATCCCCCTCACCCAGGGAAATAAAGTGATGGCATTCAGGAGGCTATTTTAGAAACTGGTCCTGAGACAGCCTGGAAAAAGAAAGGTTGATAAAAACAAGGTTCGCCAGTGAGACAGAAATGATAGCTTCAAGCACAAGGTAAGTGATATAAAGAGAAATTACAGAGTAGGAGAAATACACAAGTGTCAAGTTCTGAGGCCTCACCTCTTGCCTCGGCTGCTCCAAATTTTACTTCTGATCAGGATGTTTCTTCATTTTCTACAACAGGATTCTGTTATGTCTAATCAGCACATTGTTAGGAAATTAAGAAACATTTTTAGCAAGCAGAGATATCAAACTTTGTTCTTTCAGTGGCATGTGGCTATTTTTATCTCCAGGCTAAATCACTTCTGTACTAGGGAAAAATTCCTCAGCTTTCCACTATAAACAAGAGATTAAATCTAAAACCAAAGCATAGTACTGAAGAAATAAAAACAGGTACTCCCTATTACTTCTCTTTGCATATAGACTACACTACGAATTACTTGCATACTTTTAAATTCATCTAAATCGGCCTTAAATGGTCTTCCTAGAGGCAGAAACAACTGATGTGATCATGTTCAAAATGCAAATTAATTTTAAGGTTAACCAGAACAAAACATTTTGAGGCCAAAATTTGAACTGTTCCCCTCACATACACACAACACAAATTTCTAAGACATACCTAAGCCAGCTTAAAATCCTGCTATCTCCCCTGCACAGAAAATCAAGAGTTGACGTATTTGTGTAAGAAAATTATTCATATTCTACAACCACAAAAAAAAATTGTGGTTGACTTGCCAACAAAATAGCCATGATATACGATTCCCTCCTTATGTATACATACATATGCTCTGTAGCAAGAAGTTCCTAATCTTTCTTTCCCTTTTCATTCTCATACATTTTCTTCCACCATCTACATTCACTAAGTTCTGCAGTCACCTTTCTCCATTTTACACTTTCCTGACCTCTAAATGATATATACCAAGAGGAAACACCAAGAGGAAAGGTTGACATTCACATTAACTGATTTTAATTCTCCACTGGGACTAAGATGTTCCTATTCAAGAAATATTACACACTCTGACCCCTATGATGTTCTTTAAAAGAACAAATCCAAAGGGATGGTACATGGAATGTAGAAGTTGTTTGGTACTAGAACTTGGAAAGATGTCTGTTTCTAGTAGTTTCTTGATAATAGAGCAAATGTCTATTACTTGTGTGCTAATGTTCCTAGCAACTGATAAGTTAATTATACAGTGGAAACTGATCTTTGTTTTTCTAGCACCCTCTCTTTATCCAATTAGCTTTCTCGTTTCAGAGTTTCTTACTAATAATGAGCCCTACCTGTTAATACACACTTACCATATGCCAGACATTGCTAAGCACTTTGCACGTATAAACTCCACGCTTTATATTAGCCCATTCAATTATCATCACAATCTATCATAAAAATCATTTCATAACTGTAAACACTGAGTTTCAAAAAAATCAAGAATTATCCAGATTAACACCACTGGTAATGGCAAAGCTGGCTCCAAAATTCTGAAGCTTCAAAGCTTATGTACTGAACTCCATGAAACCTATCTTTGAAAACTGTACTTCCAGCAAAAGAGCTCAAAAAGAACAAGATGGCAGAAGTTTTTCAAAGTCTAATGAGATCCAAATGTCAACTAAAGCTTCCCATTAGAACTATTCATTACAATTATCAGCTCTTGCTGGCTTACAAATAGGTTAAAGAGGAAATTAGCTGAAGTAGATTTTAATCACTTAAATGGCTTTTTCCCCCCTTCAACAGGTGATTTGTTTCACCAAAAGCAAATCCTGCCAAGAGAATTAGATAAATAAGCAACCTGTAATTGAACGGTTCTTATCTAGTCTTCCTTGGAAGTTAGCAGAATTGGATTCATGGCTTCTGTCCTTTTAGGTAAGGAAAAGGTTAATATTTCAACTAATGTCTTCTAACAAAGACAAGGAACTAGCAGTGGCATTCTTCTTTTTTTCTATCTTTACCATGTTTAGCTATTTGTAACTGAAGTAGTAATACCAAAAGCATGTCGGACAGTTTGAGTACATAGACCTTGACTCAACAAGTTATTTCGTGATTTTAAAAAATCAAGGTAGCATTGTTCTTCAGGTATATACATGTTATTCATTTATTTACACGTGGTCTATAGATATATCATCAACCTAACTCTTGTTCAAAGGTTACAAATGCAACTTTCTTCTTAAAGAAATTTAGATTATGGGTTTCTTTTGAATTTAGACAAGAAGGCTAAAAACAATTGGGTAAGGGGCTAAAATTTCCAGGGAGCTTATTTTAGATAAACCCTGGAACTGTAATTATATTCATGAGCTCTGAAATGAAAATCCCTTACTGGTAGAGTATGAAAAGAAACCTACCAAAACCTCTATAGGACTTGACTCCTGTTCATCTGCTTGTCCTTCTAATTTAACCAATAATTCTTAAATGTTTCTTAGGGGCCAGCCACCATGTTAGGCACCAGGGATAGTGTATAAAACAAACATGGTTCCTGCTCTTTAGGAAGCTTATAGAGCTGGTGGGAGAGTCAGGCATTAAGATTCCCCTAGTCTTAAAGATACACAAATATAAAAATTGTGTTTCCCAGAGAAAATTTCCTGACACACCATCTGTCCAGAGTTCTACAGCTTTTCCTAATTGGAGTCAACTGCATTCTCTCCTTAGAATTTTCCCTTCCTCAGAAGATCACAGAAAGCCAGTCAAGAATTGTGCCTCTAACTGCTAGGGCTGGGATAGAAGAAGAGCTTGCAAGGTGGAAGAGATTCTTAGAGCTCCCAGAGGATGTTAGTGAGCGCAATCCCAGCTCCTCCACCAAAGATGAGACTCAAGCCAAAGCCATGATCCAAAAATCCCCTCTGCACACTTTATACAGTGCTGTGGAAAGAGCAGGAAGCAGCAGGGACCACAAAAAGATCCCATATTTGATGTTATGAATCCTTCATTGTGAGTGACAGCAAACCCAAATTAGATTTATTCAAACAATTAGGGGAATTTACAGGTTCAAGTCACTGAGAAGTCCAGAGGTCAGGTGCAATTTCATTAAGGCTTTAGTTTTGTTTTTCTGTGATTCTTTAGGCATTCCTCTCTGTACCTACTTGATCTGCAGGATGGCTTTTCTTATGGACGTAAGAGTACTGGTAGCAGTAAGCGGAACTACGGCTTCTTTCTCAAACATACCCACAGTATGAGATTATAGTCTTCCACAACAATTGAACAAAAACTCTAAACTTAACTCTAACTGGACATTCCTGAACAATCACTTTAGCCAAGGGAATATCCTCTACAGACCGCCTGCTGCCTAGGTCAGTAATTCCCACCTTGACCACTCTTTGTAGTCAGGAAACACAAATAACCGTGAATGGCATTACCTATCCCACAGCCCACAGTACAGCAGACTGGGATGTGATGGCCACAAAATGGGATGAAATAGGAAATAGGAATGGATGTCAGAGAGACTAAAGTGGCTGTTTTGTATAGATTTGTCTATCTTTAGTAACATGTTTCCTCCCAAAAGGAGCACTGTCCAGCAAGCAAAGGCTAGACTACTTGATTCACAACCCATAAAAGGAGTGCCACAGTGTTTCCAGATTCTTTTCCCAGCTAAATCAACAATAATGTAGAAACTCACATGCTGCTCTCATAAAGTTTTATCGGCTACAGTGAAAGAACCTGGATAACATCCCAGCTAATCTCTCAGCAGCAGCTGGGGAAAGCATCAAAAAATTACTTTACAATTGTCTGTCCAAGTATTGTCTGCACTTAATCTGCAGATATCCAACTGTTAATACTAAGGGACTTCATTCAAACAAAGCAACAGCCACAGCACCTTGGGCACACTACCCCATGTGACCACTCTCTCAAAATGTTAATTATAAATTTCATACTCAGAGTAGGCTTTCTTAGGAAATGTCCTGAAGCCCAGCAGAGCAGCCTGATTTCTCTGCTAATTGCTCTGATTCCCAAATGCTAGGAGATGCCTTTTGGTGGAACCTATTCTAGGCAAAATGTAGATTTTCCAAGTCTCCCTAAATGAATTTATCTGTTCATTTGGAGTTCCCCATAGGAAACAATGGCTTTAACCATTAGGGTATTGGTTTCAATAGGCAACATGCTTTTGCTTCTCTATTTTATCTCTTAGCTTCTAAGCATAACAAGGGAAAAAGAGCATGTGCTCTGTGGTTCAAGTCTTGTGTGAAAGTCTCTGCCTGCTATGCAACCTACATTATACCAACTTCTCTATCTGTTAAAGGATATTTTTTTTTGAAATGGTACAACCAAGACTCTCATACAAATGAGTAAAAACTGAACATGTGTCAAAGATTTTATGCAATACATTAATTAATGAGGAAACCCGTAAGATGTTACAACCATTCCAAAGGAAAATTTAAAGAACTACACCTACACAAACAAGAAGAAATGCTGAACTAAATTTATAAAAAGAGGCCAAGAGGTCGGAACAATAACCAGTTACATTTTGGCCATAATTTATGTGCATTTCTAAGAAGAAGAATCGTGATTATTATAAGTTTTCTGAAGTTTACAAAATTATAAATTAATGCAAAGCCAGTGAAAGACATAGATAACTCAGAAGAGTACACTAACAGAATATTTGGTAATTGTTTTTTAGAAGAGATGGGGGTTAAAAATTTTTTAAATCTTTCACAATTTTTTTCTGAAAATGTCTGCCAAATAAAAAACTCCACCAAGAGAATGAAAAGACAAGTGACAGACTGGAGAAAAAATATTTTCAAGAGACCTATCTGCTAAAGAGCTGCTATCCAAAATACACAAAGAACCCTTAAAAACCAACAACAAAAAACAAACAACCCTATTTTAAAAATGGGCCAAACACCTCAACAGACACCTCACCAAAGAGGATATACAGATGGCAAACAAGTGTATGAAAAGATGTTCCACATCATACATTTTCAGGGAAATGCAAAATAAAACAACCATGAGATACCAGTACACACATACTAAATTGGCCAAATTCCAAAGCGCTGACAACACCAAACACTGCTGAGGATGTGGAGCAGCAGGAATTCTCATTCACGACAGTGGAAGTTAAAATGGTACGGTCACTTTGGAAAACATTTTGGCATTTTCTTACAAAACCAAACATACCCTTAACATATGATCTAGCAATCCTGCTCCTTGGTATTTCCCCAAAGGAACTGAAAACTTTCGTGTTGTGACTGTCATTTCTGCAAGCATCTCAAAAGTCTGGCAGAAAGGGCTTTCCTTTTAGAGAGAGGAGTAAATAATGCTTAAGAAAGGGGCTGTGGGACCGGGCACCTGGGTGGCTCAGTGGGTTAAGCCACTGCCTTTGGCTCAGGTCATGATCTTGGGGTCCTGGGATCGAGTCCCACATCGGGCGCTCTGCTCAGCAGGGAGCCTGCTTCCCTCTCTCTCTCTCTGCCTGCCTCTCTGCCTACTTGTGATCTCTCTCTGTCAAATAAATAAATAAAATCTTAAAAAAAAAAAAAAAGAAAGGGGCGGTGGGAAAGTAAGATGAGTGGGTAACCTGATTGTACAGTTAACCATGGAATAACCCTGAGGTCAGCTGATTTGGGCGAGGGTCTATTAAGGAAGGAGAGTTATTCCACATTCCAGTGCTCAAGGATGGGCCAGAGTTCAGGAGCCTAGAAGACGAGAGAACCCTCACTAAAGTTGGATCAAGTCAAGTGACTGGGCATTTTCTTCAATTTAGTCAATGGGGACAATATTCTAGTTAATCGTGCATGAGATAAAGAATGAGGATTTGAAGGATCTGTGCCTGGCCTGGGAAAACACATGGTTCATCCTTGAGTCTCATCTAAGTAATTTGGGGAAGACTGCTTCTTTGCACTAAGCCATTTCCCAGAACACAAAATGGTAGGGAGATTTCTTAGCCTCACTATTTTCCAGGAGCACAGGGCTCAGTTAAAGTTCAACACTGACAGTCTGCCCTTTTGTTCAAGGTGAATGAGTATCATTTGTAGCTAAACGACACAAAGGCAGTCATAAACCTCTTGAGTGGAATGAAGCAGGGTCTAAGCATCCGCCTCCTAAAGGCTGTTATTTGCATCATTCCTGCAAAAATGGTTGAGCCATCTATCGTGAGGTGGTGGCAAAGGCCAGCTGTTTCAGGATTCTCTTGTAGGCATCATAAAAGAGGGATGACTAGAAAAGAAAAGAGAAGTATTAGTATAAAATATTCTATTGGAGTAAAGAGCTGACACCCGAGGGAATCTTGCCCAGTGGATTCCAAGAGTGTGATACATGGAATTATTTCAATTTCATAGCACTGCTCATTGAGTTTCTTGAAGTTAATATTTCACTGCTCTTGACAGTAGTGCCCAGAGTCTTGGCTACTCACATATAAGGGTGTTCATGACCTGAGTGTTTAGCCATACTTCCTTAGTGGCCCTTCCTTAGTAGCCATCTACAGCAGCTCATCCAGGGGGAAATGCAGACCATGCATGGTCTCCTGAAGGGATGAGTCCTTCAAGGTATATATCAAATCATCAGGCTTCTTTGGATCCTGGGGGACAGGCCAGGCTACTCAGCTGATAAGAATCTGGTCAGTTGGTTTTAGGTCTTGGTATGTGTCAGAAGAGAGGGGGGAAATGAGAAACATCAGTTAGAGGGTTGTAGTCAAATATCAAAGGAAACTAGAAGAACTACAAATTTGGCAAGGGTTGACATTTTATGAGAAATGACAAGATATTAGTCCACTTTACAGGTAGGTAACAGTGACAGAAGTTAGTTAAATCTATACTGGAGAAGACAGAGCTTGCAACTATCTGCAACTTACAAAGAGATACAAAATAGCTCAAAGATAAGGAACCATCAGAATCTGATAACCCAAAAAGGTATGCTATAGTTTTCTATTAAAACATAAAACCTCTTTGTATATGTCCAGGAGGGTTAATATTTTGTATTTTGCCCAAAATACAAAACATGCCAGACTCTCCATCTTCACACAATGCCAGGTCCAATGACACTCAACCGATATGACACCTTACTATCGCCATTACTATTGTTGCTATGGCAGCCAAAATATCTTTCTTACACCTGGCTTTTTAAAAAACATTTTATATATAAAAATCATCTTTGCCCATGGTACTGATACACAAGATAAACTCTATTAATAATTTAGTTTAATAATTAATAATTTAGTTTATTTCTTTTATCACTGCTTATAAGGGGAAAAAATGTACAAACCCAAATGTCTAATAATAGAATAAACAGCCAAACTGTGGTCCATCCACCCAATGGTACCATGGATGGTAGCCAATGACAGCCTGTAACTGGTGTCTATGGAGAGCTTTAGTGATGTAGAAATATATCAGAATACATTACCTTTTAAAAAGACAAAGTTGCACAGCCAAATAAACTGAATGGGTGGATGGATGGATGGATGGATGGATAAGTTTATGTACAAAAAAGAACAGAAATAACACTTGTTATATCCTTAAGGCATTCCACATCCTCTGTTTACTCAGTAATATGTTCAAGCATCTCCCCATTTCCACAAACAGTCCTTGAGAACATATAGTCTTAAAGTTTTAGCCTAAGACATATTCCCTCTATGCTATTTTTCTATTAACCTCTGACTCTCTCATTAAGAATTATGTGGAAATGGATGGAACATTAAACTGGCAAGCTCATGCAGCAAGGCCTCAGATAAATATTCATCTGAAACAAAGAAGAATCCAAACCATAAATGCCATGGTCAAAAGAGGACCAGATGAGAGAACTAATAGAAAATTGGCTACCAGAAATATGAGGAAAACCTTCATATGAGAGTCTGGTGTTCAAAAATGAACCAATTTAAAGGGTGTGAGTTTACACGTAGGTAAACGAGAAAATCAGAGTGGTCCCTCCTGCATTCTTACTCTTTAAGCATTAACATTATAGTTCACTAATACCTGTATATCCTCATACTTCTTTGGTTTTGTATAGGCTATTCTTCTGTGGAGGAGTCCCTCTCACTCATCCATCTGACAAACTCTTCTTCAAGTGTCAGGTCAATGCACCTTATACACAAAGCTTTCCCTGATTCCCTCAAGGGCCATTAGGGTTTCTTGCCACAAAATGCCTCTTCGGTTTTGTAAGGACCTTCAGTATAGTCATTGTTTGGTTGTAAAATAATCCTTTACATGCTGATCTTCCCCAGTATACAGTGAATTCCTTGAAGACAAAGTTTTCACCTCTTCATGCCCTGTACTTAGCATATTGTGGATGCTAAATAATTATTCCATGAATAAATAAATGGGCAAATGAATGAAACTTGGTGATGGAATAACATGGAATTTAATTGATTACCTAGGATCAAAAATAAAGTTTTGGGGCTGTGTAATTCCTAAGAAATACTAATATTCCCACTTTATAGAATGATTAGATAAGAAAGTAAGTTTCATAAAATTTCCCACTTTATAGAATGATTAGATAATTTACTCAAGGAAGTAAATTTCAGAAAAGACATACATATAGTCCTTGTGTTTTGAAAATATAAACCTAAGTTAAAATGGTTTTCACCTATCAGACTGGCAAAAACAAACAAATTTTATAACAGACTTTTTTGGTATGGTATAATAGGCACGTTCATATACTGCTAGTACATAAATTGGAACCACCACCAATCTGGCACTACATATCAAAATTAGAAATTTATATAACCCTCAACCCAGAAAATTCACTTTTAGAAATTCATCTTACAGAAATCCCTACACCGGTATGAAATGATATATGAACAAGAATATTCATTGCTGCATAGTTTGCAACACTAAAAGGTTGGGAAAATCCTTTTCTGCCCACAGACTATATAAATTATGGTATGTCTAGAACACTGATTTTGAAAGTATGGTCCCCAGACAACAACCTCAGTATCTTCTGGGAATTTACCAGAAATGCAAATTATCGGATCCCACACCAGACCTCTTGAATCAGGCTTGGGGACAGAACTCAGTAATCTGTATTTTAACAAGTCCTGTAGGTGATCCTGACACATGTCAAAATTTGAAAAGTACTGACCGAAACAATGAGGTCCATGCCACTGGAAGGGGCCTCTCCATATCCTGCTAAAGGAAGATCACCAATATCCTTTGTTTTTTTGTTTGTTTCATTTGGTTTATTTTTTTTTCCTTGTCTTTGTCTCAGCAGCTGTGTTTTAATAAAAAGCATAGTGTGAATGTGTGAGAGAAGGTCCTAAAGAATACTTTTGCAGTATGGGGGTGGGGAGGATGGAAAAGGAGACCTTAAAAATGCAGATTCTGGGCACCTTGCTGGCTCAGTCAGTACACAATGATTCTTGGTTTCAGGACTGTGCGTTCAAGCCCCATGACGGGTGCAGAGCTTACTTAAAAAAAAAAAAAAAAAAAAAGCAAATTCATGTCCAAAGTTCACCTGCCATGTCAGTAAGCCACTAGAGAAGAGGGAATCCTTGTGCGGCCCACTCACTCACATTCCTTGTTCTTTCGGAGACTGAGACAAGCGAGGCTCCAGGGAGGAAGGGAGTGTGAGTCTCGAGGAGAAACATTTCTGAGATTAAACTAGGAATAGCTATCTAGGGTCCTGACAGCTGGTCCTCGGGTTTCTCTTGGAGAACTGTATTTGGGGAAATACCCTGATAAGCCTAGAGTATGCTTAAACTGCTCCAAATTCAGAAAACAAGAATTTGGGGGTTTCACTCTGGTTTTTTGTGAGAAGCAGGAAGAATGCAGAGTTGGAAAAGGCTGAGAAAAGAATCTGCAGGAAACAGAAAGGATCTGTACGGGCCTTAAAGCTTCCCATTTCAGTTAGGGCAGTACCTACACAGGGCTTGGCCTCCTGGTCAGTGGTTTCCCCAGTAAGATTTGCTATAAGGCCACACATCAGCTTTTTGCCACTAGGACTTGCATCTGGGTGTCAAAAGCCACAACTGGATTTCAGGGTGAGGCTGCCACTGCTGGTGTCTTCAGTGTTCTCCTCTAGGAGACCTTTCATCTCAGGCTCCAGAAAGCTTCCAGTTCCTCTCCAAAAGGAGTAGCCCCAGGGAAACAAGGAAAGACCATTGCTTCTCACAGCTTTCAGAAAGACACCACATTGGTTCGTGGGAAATGGTGCAAATGCTCTCCAACATAGGCTCAAAGCCATCGGTTCTTTTCTAAAACACAGGTTATTGCATCAGCAATCAAACAACAAAAAGAAATAAAACATATTCAAATTGGCAAAGAAGAAGTCAAACTCTCTCTTTGCAGATGATGTAACACTTTATGTGGAAAACCCAAAAGACTCCACCCCCAAACTACCAGAACTCATACAGCAATTCAGTGATGTGGCAAGATACAAAATCAGTGCACAGAAATCAGTTGCTTTCCTATATACTAACAATGTAACTGTAGAAAGAGAAATTAGGGAATTGATTCTATTTACAATAGCACCAAAAACCATAAGATACCTTGGAATAAACCTAACCAAAGAGATAAAGGATCTATACTCTAGAAATTATAGAACACTTATGAAAGAAATTAAAGAAGACACAAAAAAGATGGATCCATGCTCATGGATTGGAAGAATAAACTGTTAAAATGTCTATGCTGCCCAGAGTAATCTGTACTATCAACATCACCCCTATCAAAATACGACTGGCTTTTTTCAAAGTGCTGGAATAAACAATCCTAAAATTTGTAGGGAACCAGAAAAGACCCCGAACTGTCAAGGAAATGTTGAAAAAGAAAAACAAAACTGGGGCATCACATTGCCTGATTTCAAGCTATATTACAAAACTGCAATCATCAAGACAGCATGGTACTGGCACAAAAAAGACACATAGACCAATGGAACAGAGTAGAGAGCCCACATATGGACCCTCAACTCTATGGTCAACTAATCTTCAACAAAGCAAGAAAAAATATCCAATGGAAAGAAGACAGTCTTTTCAAAAAATGATGCTGGGAACATTGGACAATTATATACAGAAAAATGAAACTCAACCATTCTCTTACACCATACACAAAGATAAACTCAAAATGGATTAAAGACCTCAGTGTGAGACAGGAATCTATCAAAGTCCTAGAGGAGACCACAGGCAGTAACCTCTTTGACATCGGCCACAGCAACTTCTTTCAAGACATGTCTCCAAAGGCAAGGGAAACAAAAGCAAAAATGAACTTTTGGAACTTCATCAAGATCAAAATCTTCTCCACAGCAAAGTCAACAAATCAAAGAGGCAACCCATGGAATGGAAGAAGATATTTGCAAATGACACTACAGATAAAGGTCTGGTATATGAGATCTAAAAAGAACTTCTCAAACTCAACACCCAAAAAAAAAAAATAATCAAGTCAAAAAGGGGGCAGAAGTCATGAAAAAACACTTCTCCAAAGAAGATATATGAATGGCTAACAGGCACATAAAATAATGTTCAACGTAATTAGCCATCAGGGAAATTCAAATCAAAACAACACTGAGATACCATCTTACAATTTTTGCCATCTTAGAATGGCAAAAATTGATGAGGCAAGAAACAACAAATGCTAGAGAATATGTGGAGAAAGGGGAACCACCTTCTACTGTTTGTAGGAATGCAAGTTGGTGCAGCTACTTTGGAACACAATATGGAGATTCCTCAAAAAGTTAAAAGGAGTGCTATCCCAGCATTCTTTAGAGCTGCACCTGGTATGCAGAGCCCCCATGGGCAGACAGACGCATGGCTCGGCGTGGCAATCGTGGTTGGCATGTCTCTCCCTTCTCCACCAATATTCTTTGTTGGGTGTTGAAAAGAAGCTATGAAAGGTTGCCTGAAATGTGTTATTTTTTGTGTAAATGGGAAGAGGAGAGAAATCAAAATTTCATTGGCTTTTATATACATTTTTTGAAACCCTGAAAATCTGGATATGTCAGAAATTAAGAAGAGCGATTATCTATGGCTGAGGTGCTTTGGCAAATGGAAGACAAGGAACAGGAGGGAAGCTTATAACTATGAACTTTTTTACATTTTGTGATTTTTTTTAATGGTATACATATGTTATCTCTAAGATAGACTTTTTTTTAAGTATACACATCAATGAAGTACTGTCTAGAAAAGATTACTACCTTGGCTAATTTTTTCCTAACTACCTCCTCCTCTCAAGAACCTGCAGAATTGTAAGCAGTTCTATTTTTTCTTAAGAGTTGCTGATGACTCATAATAAAATCTCGTAACTAACACACAGGCCCACATACATTCTGATGATGTGTGCATACACACACAGACACATGTACAGAAGGAAGGACAAGCTGGCTTAACTGCTTTGTTATCCATTAATTTCCCAACTGCTCTTCCAAGGACATTTCCTGCTTAAAAAGGAGGAACCATTTAGACAAATCTGAACTAAAGAGTAATCATTTAACAATGCAAATACCAGGTGACACTGATGGATGATAAGTAAGTTAGATAAAACAGTGAACCTACTCTATGTTTTGTGACCCTATAATCTGAGCAAAGTCCCACAGTTTAGATAGTTTCAAATGTGTACTGGTTGTTGAGAGCAAGAAGTGTTTTGTGGTTACACTAGATGTCTATGTGTGAATATTATTATTGTTAATTTGATGTGTGACCCTCATAATTACTAAGGATTTAGTTGTCCTTTCTATGAAGAAAAAAATTAACATATTCCTCATCCATTTCGCTGGAATGTGATAGGAATTAATTGAGGATCGTTTTAGCTTAGTAATATTTTTAGTTCTTCAATTCCAGACATTATGCAAAAAGCAAATAGCCTTGTCATAAACGTCTTCTTATTTTGTCCTATTTTCAATGTAGTGACACTCGGACAAAGTTAAATCCCAAGATCCCTTCCTGCTGCCAAACTCCAAAATGGAATCAACAGCAGTGACCTCACCTAAATCTCCAGAAGGACTGGAAAATTACAACTCCAGGTGGCTCTCGCTGGCTGATGTCCTCGGGAGACCTTTATAGGCCCCTGTGCTATGGAACACGAGGCCTGCACTTGGCAAATTTACTGTGCTGTTTGCTTTGATCTGAATTTGCCTCCAATAAGCACCTTTGAAGTCCACATATTTCCTGAGACGACTGCCCTGCAGAAGTCCAAATGAGCCATGAGAACTATTAAACTGTGCCTTGACCTGCTATGGAAGCTCAAATGAACCATCAGTAATAGGATGTAAGAGAACCAAGAGAGACCATAGCCAATGATGAGTACAATTGCTATCAGGGTACTTCTTATCTATTTCAGAGACAGGCTGTAAAGATCTTAGAAAATGTTTGCCAAGTGCTTCAAGTCCTAGAGAAAAAATATTAGTGGACTCCTTTGAGACAAAAATGGGAAAAGAGGTTTGTTGTTGTTGGTTTTTTTTTTCTTTTTTTTTTTTTTTAAGGCAGAAAGAACAAAGGGGATAATAGAAATTCAATTCAACAAATATTTGTTGAGTGCCTACCAAGTAGTAGGCCCTGGGCTCAGTACCAAGATGAGTGAGGTGCTTACAGGACAGCACTCTGGAGAGGAATGGGAAGATACGTTTAATAACAAAAAGGTAGATTAAAATAAATTTCATGAGAGAGGTGTTCCTGCTCTATTATCTGTTTTTCCATTCATTTGTTTCAGTGCCCAGAAACTGGAACCATGCTTCAAAGAAGGCACTCAATAACACCAAAGAGGCACTCAGTAAGACCAAATATGAATGAACAAATAATTGGATATACAATACTGGGGGAACGGGGGAGAGTTTCTGTCCTCTTATCTCTCTCTCTCTCTTCTTTTTTTTTTTTAACAGATGTCTTTTTTTTTTTTAAGATTTCTTTATTATTTTTTCTTTATTTAACAGAGAGAGAGAAATCACAAGTAGGCAGAGAGGCAGTCAGAGAGAGAGGGAGAAACAGGCTTTCTGCTGAGCAGAGAGCCTGATGCGGGGCTCGATCCCAGGACCCTGAGATCATGACCTGAGCTGAAGGCAGAGGCTTAACCCACTGAGTCACCCAGGTGCCCCATGTCCTCTTATCTCTTAAATTGTCTCCCCTTCTGCATGCCGCAGTCTGTGACTTTCAAACTGTATTCATCACCTCAGTGGTGTCTTTTAGAAGTACCATTTGTAGGATTTGAAGTATATTATTTCAACTATTGCAACTGGTAGAACTGAAGCCTATACTGAAATAATACTACTGCAGACTGAATGTTTAAAACCTATGTCCCAGTGTCATGGCATGAGGAAGTGCCATCTTTGGGAGATGATGAGGTCATCAGGATGAATCCCCCCTGTGATTGGGATTAGTATCTTTATAAAAGAGACCCGAGAGAGCTTCCTCACCCTTCACCCATCCTGTGAAGACACAGCCAGGAGACAGCCATCTATTAACTAAGGAACAGATGCTCACCAGACACATTATCTGCAGGCACCTTGACCTTGGACTTCTCAGCCTCTGGAACCATGAGAAGTAAATGTCTGTTGTTTAAACCACTCAGTCTATAGTATTTTTGTTACAGCAGACCAGACAAACTAGGACAAGTACAGATTACATGTTAGGAATAAGGAGACCAACTCATTCCACATTGCACATGTCTTTCCCCTATTTAACAATGAAAGTCCTGCTTTCTGATAAACTCATTCCCAAAAAAACTGGGGTGGCTGCTCACCATTATGAGGGACTTCCTTTGGACGCTTCCTCAAGTATTTTCCCTACAATTGAGTGCCAGCAAAGTTTAAATGTTAGATTGTAACTTTCTGGAGTGTTAGTGATTTCCCATCTACAAAAAATTGAAGCATTCATCTCCCCCTTCCCTCCAAAATATTCTCTCTTAAAAGTTGTCTGACTCCTACTGCCCCACCTCCCAACACTCCATAATTACCTGTATCAGAAACATTTTAGAGCTGAAATATAAATAGAATTAACTAATCTGGTCCTCTCTCTGAATCCGAGAGAGGTAATTGGCCAAAGTCTGAGCTTTTTGCTTGGCAGAACAAGGCAAGGGCTCCAGGCTTCCCATGTCCAGATTAGCACTATTTCTTTCAAATGTAGCTTTTAAAATTATATTTTATGTTCAAAAAGCCCAAACTTATAAATATTTTCTTTTCCCCTTTTACTAGATTTGACAATTCCTTATAAAAATTTTCAAAATGCTTTTAAGATCAATTTTTAATTTGATCAACAGTAGTCTGGGTGTAAGTACAGCATTTGGCTAATGAAAAGCCAAAATAGCATCAGCTCTTCTATTCATGATTTAAGCCCCCTAACAATGTAGGAATGTTTGAAAGTACTTTTCTATTTCATTGATTACTGAACACTTTCTTCCACTTGCCAGAGCCCATTACTGCCCACTGGGTTCCATGATTTAATAATGTGACGAGTAATACACACAATGTTTATCAGTTTAACAATGTCATTTAAACTGTACAACAACCCTGTCAGGCAGTGTAAAGGATGAATTGTCCCCCGAAGGGTTTGGTTTGGGGGAAAAAAAAAAAAGTTGTCTTCTGAGAGTTGCCCTGCAAAATCAATAAAATGCATAGTGATGGAGATAGGCAATGCTGAGTTATTTATTTATTTATTTTTAATAAAAGACTTTATTTATTTATTTGACAGAGATCACAAGTAGGCAAAGAGGCAGGCAGAGAGAGAAGGAAGCAGGCTCCCTGCTGAGCAGAAAGCCAAATTCAGGGCTTGATCCCAGGACCCTGAGATCAGGATCTGAGCCAAAGACAGAGGCTTTAACCCACTGAGCCACCCAGGCACCCTGGCAATGCTAATTTATAAAAGCCAACTGAATCCCAGACGTGCATAAGGCAAGTCTGAAGATAATTGCCAATGACTGGGTCATTCATAATGACAAGTCAGAGAAATTAGTATCCCTAATACAGAAAAAGATACATAAAACTACCCTTTTCCTGGTGCTTCAAAATTCAAACCATAAGACCCTCTACTTTTATCTGAATCCTATTCCCACTTAACATTCTGACTTTGACCAAACTTCCAAAATATTTTGCCTACAAAGACAATATGCCCTAACTAAAGAATACCATGATCTTCAGCTTTCTCACTCAAATCAATAAATTTCGATGCTGGTTTATACATCAGTCTTCATTAATTTGGTTAGCAAAGCTTGCCTTGGAGGAAGACACCACTATCAGGACAAGGAAAACCCTAGTCTCGATGGATGATAGAGAATTCCTCCTGAGTTCCATCGGCTTCCAGCCTGTTCACTTTTCTTACTGGCACACTGCCCTTGGTTTCAAATCTTCCACACAGTATGCCTTGATATTATCTCCATCTTCTACATGAGAAAACTAAAGCTTGGATTTAAATGCTGGGAGTTAGTGTAATTGTGGGCTGGAACTCCAATTCCATTGTAGTTTCCACTTCTGATTTTGTGTCGGATATCTCTGGTGTTCCATAGCATATTGCCCTGGACATGCTGAATTTCAGCTGAAATCCACATGAACTTAGACTACCCTTAGGGTGACAGTGCCCCAAGTCAAGATGTGTCATTCATCTTTCTGCTTTCTGCCAAAAGGCCTTTTCTGATGTCACAGAAGTTTGTTTGGCCCATGTGCAAGTATAGCCCTCAGCCCAAGGAGAAATGACAAAGGTTGTTATCTCTGCCTCCTATTCTATGGAAGGATACCTTTAAGAGGTATGCTTTACAGAAGGTCCCAGAAAAATCACTGTGTCCTACAACAACCTTGAAATCACCCCCCTTATATTAAATTTTTCTAACTCTCACATTCCCTCACTCTTGCTTTCTGGATCACTTCCCAAATAAAGTACCCAATTCTTGTCTCGGTCTTTACATTGAGAGGAATCCAAACTGTGACAGGTATCTTCATCCACAGAGTAAATCAAGATAGACCTTCTTTCTTCCTGAGACTCAGAGGGTCCCTCTCTCACTGCTGCTCTGAGAATACCTGTAGAAAGCACATCTTCCAGGCTTCACAAGAGCCACAGAAATAAGTCTGGGACCAGGTTTTGTGACCCATGTTCTGACCCAGTAACTCAGTAAATCTGAACTCTAGATCAGAGAGATCCTTCTGGATTCTATAAAAGACCCCAGAAGCCAATGGCAGATACTACACTCTCCCTGAATCCAGAGAACTCAACTGACTTTCCATTTTATGGGCTTTTGCAATTACCGATAGTCGTCAAATTAGTTCAGTTATCTATTTTTATATAATAAACTACACCAAACCTAGTGGATTAAAATAATGTTAACATACATTTTGCTTACAGGTTTTATAAATTCTGTCTTGACCCAGTTTTGAGGCTCTAGCTAGAGACTGGTCAGTTCCCCATCTTGAACAGCTGATTAAATCCATACTCCAAGCACCTCCTCATCTGGATCTCCCACTCTGGGCCATTGTGAACCTGCCATAATCACCTCAGGTCCAGGTGTCAGACAAGCAGGGACAGCCCTATGCACCATAACCTGCTAGTATTATCCAATCCTCAGCCTGCTTGTCCTGCCTTGCCCTTTCTTTCCCACACCTCTCCCCTCCCTCTGAAGCTTCCCTGAGTAATTCTGCATAGCATGTCATGTTCTCTCCCAGGGAACTGTGAGTTTAACAAAAATGTAAAACTCTGGTTTCTCTCCCGATCTGCCTCTGGCTTCATCCCACTGTGCATCACCAAAGGTAAAATGGTTAAAGCACTAAACAATCCTGCAATTTGGGCAGGGTTCAATGGGGACATCTCATCTCTGTTCCATGCAGCACCATCCAGGGTGCTCAAAGGCTGGGTGATAAACAATCTGAAGGTTCACTTACTCATTCACGTGTCTGATAGTTGATGCTGGCTTTCAGTTAGGACCTTAGCTGGAGATGTGCCTGGAATGTTTACATGTGGATTTGCCATGTAACTGCTAGATGTGGGAGGGTTAAATGTTTTAGGTAAGTCACTTAGTAGGTATAATTCTGGACTTGAGCATAGACTGGGTTCCAAAGATGAGCATCCCAAAGGAGTGTCAACTGAAACCTGTATCATCTTTTCTAACCTAGCCTCACAGGTCAGTCAGCATCATTTCTACTGCATTGTAACCATTAAAATGAGTCATAAAGGCTGGCCTCTATTTTGATGAAAGAAGTGTCAAAGAATTTGTGGACACAATGTCTACCCCTTAGATGAACTTCCCATCATTGACCCTACCATATCATCTTGTCTTAAAAATCTGGTCCTTGGATTCTCAAAGCTCCCAGAAAATAGTCCCTAGATTTTCTAAACCATGAGAGCTCTGAGGACCCGTGAAGATCTTTAAAGAGTATGCAGTTCCACTTCTCATCAAACTACCTGGCAGATGGTCACCTGGATCAGGTTTAAGCTTTAAATGGCAACAAGGTAGGTCAACACTTCTCAAGCTGCCCGTTTTCACTGTGAACAGCTCTGCTAAAATATTTTTCTTTTTTTAAATAATTTCATTTCTTTATTTGCAAGAGAGGGGGGGCTCACACAAGTGTAGGGGGAGAAGAAGGGTCCCCGCTGAGCAGGAACTCCAAGGTGGGGCTCACTCCCAGGACCCCGGGATCATGACCTGAGCCAAAGCAGACACTTAACTGACTGAGCCACCCAGGAACCCCTAGAATATTTTTCCTTACCATAATCTACCTTTGCTTGAACGTTCCAAGTCCTGATTTCATTTGTAGCTATAGGATTATACAGAATAATTCTAATCCCTGTTGGTCATGATATTCTTTAGATACTGGAAGACAAACTGTCACATCTCCTTAAATCTTCTCTTTTTCAAGGTTAATAGCTCTAGTTTCCTTAGCTTTTCTTATAGAATGGGGGCTTGTAAGATCTTTCCTTAACCCTATTTTTAAACTGAGGACAATGATTTAAATTTATCCTAATTCAATCTCATGTTTTAAAGTCTCTGTCCAAGTTCCTTACCTGTTCTGATCTTTTCAAATTTTAGTTATCTGAATCTCAAGCTTGTCTAATCTGAAAATTCTATATATATAATATATAACTATACATAATTATATATATATACACACACAGAGAGATACACATATCTTGTTAGTTCATTAATTAAAATGCTAAAGAAAACTTTAATTTACACCACCAACTGAAAAAAGATTTAGTCATCAATTCTCAACTAGCTATGCTTGGATCCAAGCATATTGAATTTTGTTTGTTTGCTAAATATTTTTCAATATTTGTTTCTTAAATATCTTTCAATATAAAATATACTATGGTTTATAATAGTATTCTGATCCTCCATCTTACTTATTCTATTTTTTAAAGGAAATAAATCTTATGACCCTATTTAACAAATATTTAATAAATGCCCAAATGCACTCATTACTATCCTAGGCACTTAACACAGCAATGACAAAGTAGACAAGGTTTTTCTTTCCACAGAAGAAAACAGATAAGCAAATAATCAAATAAATGAATAAGATCATGGCAAAAAGTGATAAATGCCTGGGGTAGTGGGTAAATGAATTTACTTTAGTGTGAATAATCAGAGAAGGCCTCTAGGAAGGGATAACAAGTTTAAGTGAGACCTTAATAAAATAATCAGCCCTGCAAGTATCTGGAATCATGATATAACAGAAAAAAATAGTGCATACAAAGATGCTATGGCCATATTTGAGAAACAAAGGGATGAAAAATGTGACTGTAGATAATGCGTGAGGCAGAGAGTGGTACAAAATAAGATTGGACACATAGGCAGAGGTTACCATTTAGGACCCCCAAGGCCATTATACGGTATTCAAGTTTTGTTCCCATGCAACTAGGTGAGCAGGTGCTGAAGTTAGAGAAGTCCCCAAGACTGCCCTCACCCCTGACACCAATTAAAAGTTCAGGGAATCCCTGAGACCACCATCACTAGATCCTCACCTTGGAGGATCAAAATCTATCTTTCAGGGTAGTAATTTCAGTATATACAGGTATTAGTTAATTTCACTTGTTCAAAAAATAATTTATCAGTTGCCTACTATCTGCATGCAAGCTGCCCTGTATTCAACGGAGATGGCAAGCAATGGTGTCCACCCAGCTGGAGTGGACTGCCCCCTACTATATAACGCAATAAGAAGTTCACAGTGGTTCCTGGGTGGCTGAGTCATTAAGCAGCTGCCTTCAGCTCAAGTCACAATCCTGGATCCTGGGATCGAGCCCCACATTGGGCTCCCTGCTCAGTGGGGAACCTGTTTCTCCCTCTGCTTGCCCACCCTGCTCTCTCTCTAACTGTCAAATAAATAAATAAAATCTTAAAAAAAAAAAAAGAAATTCACAAATTTTATCACCAAATAGATCTGAATAAATATTCAACTACTTAGTAGCTCTATAGCTATAGCAAATTACTGAATTTCTCTGGACCATAATTTTTTACTCTGACAAATGAGACTAACATCATTCACATGTAAGGGTTGTTGTGAAGCATAAATGAGAGAAAGAATTCATGTAAAGTGCCTGACCTGTAGCCGACTATTATTCCCTTTTGATGGTTAAGTAATTTGACCTAAAGTTTGCATGTCTGTCCCTAATACCCTCCTCTTTTCTAAAGCCAAGATAGAGTGCAAAATTCTAAATATGACATTTAAAGTAATGGGATCATAGGGTTCCTGAGATAAAGAATATCAATTGTTGGGGTGCCTGGGTGACTCAGTGGATTAAGCCTCTACCTTCAGCTCAGGTCATGATCTCAGGATCCTGGGATCGAGGCTCACATCGGGATCTCTGCTCAGCCGGGAGCCTGCTTACCCCTCTCTCTCTCTGCCTGCCTCTCTGCCTACTTGTGAGCTCTCTCTCTCTGTCAAATAAATATATGAAATCTTTTTTTTCTTTTTAAAGAATATCAATTGTTATAGTCAATTAAAAGATTCCAAACCCACAGTCCTAGTCTCATTTTCTTCATGATTTTTGGAAATGCATGTTGTGGTTGTCAGTCTCCATGATGGCCCCCAATGCCCTCCATCTCCTGGTTTTCATACCCTTCCACTTATAATAGGCCTGATCTGTGTAATCAGAGAATATTGTGAAAGTGACAGTGTGTGACTTCCAAAGTTAGGTCATAAACATTGTGAATTCTAACCTGCTCTTTCTTGGATCAATCACTTTGAGGGCAGTCAGCTGCTGTGTACTGGGGGTACTCTATTAGCCCTATGTGGAAGTCCTCATGGCAAGAACAATTACCAAGAGCCAGAACCAACTTGATATCCTGCGGGAGCAAATCATATAGCCCCAGAATAGCTTTCAGTGCACCCAGCATCCTGACTGTAACTTCATGGGAGACCCTGAGTCAGAACCACCCAGCTAAGCCACTCTTGTAATGTAAGAAGTGTTTATTGTTTTAAGTTGCTGAGGGCCATCTCAGAGGAGGGTTTCAGGGTAATTTGTAATGCAGCAAGAGATAACAAATAGATGGGTAATAGGCCACTTGAATAGCCAAAAACAGATAACCAAGCGTTTCCAGAGGCTCAAACACGATTAAAGACATGTCTCTTTTGTTTTTCAATACACGTCAAGAGTTTATTTTCAGATGGTTGTGGTGTTGTTATTTTTTGCTTTTTGGCTTTGGTTTATGTGTTACTGGCACAAAAGTACTGTTATAATAAAAGGCAGGTACTCTGATAATGAAAAACTAGGGCCTAAAAATGTTAGAAGTGTTTCAAAGGAACTAGCCCTAATCTTGTAAATGTAATTTATTATCTCACCAGCAAAGAAGGCAGAAATTCAGTTCTTAGTTTAGAGAGTTCAGAAGAATACATTGTGGACTCCTCTTGAAATGTGGATATAAAACAGCCTACCAACAAGCCCTATTTCCCTCCTACAGGCATAGCTCTACGCATTTGGCTGCAGAGTCATTCATATGCCATAATATTATCTGACTAACTTATACCTCCCCAAATTAAACAAGGCAAAGAGTTTATCTTCATGAAAAATGAAGATTAAAAGTTGAAATTAAAAAACCTGAGGACTGGGGTGGAGTATTGGGAAATAGATGAACATAATTTCCCATAAAAATGTATTTCCCTAGCTAAATTTAATTTATATTAAGTTCCAAGAGATTAAATAAATTAAAGTCATAATTTTTGAATTCCTCTATTATTCTCTTCTTTTTTTACACTTTCCTTTCAAATCCTCTACACTGCATATTCCACAAACCTACATCCATACTCACTGGCACAGCCTTCCCCACAAACACACCTTTTTCTTCTTTACAATTACTGTAAATTTCTGTAGTTCAACAAAGGAAGGCTGAAAAATCTAAATTACTTGGTCACAGTCAATATCTGAAGGAAAAGTAAGCCTAAAGTTAAATTTAAGCAAAAATCTGCATCCCCAAAAGCAGAGACTTAAAGTAGACCTTATTTTAGTTCCAGTAAAAGACTCTATAACCCTTTGGTTCTTTTTAAACTGGTTTCAATGTTTACAGAAGTAGGTTGCTTAGTTCTGCACATCCCAGGAGGATAAGCTAATCCTGTACCTGCTATTTACACAGTCACATTCCCATCACTGAGCCAGAGTCCTGAGCTGCCCAAGAGAATTTTCCTACAGGCCCTTCAAAACTTGCAGCTGGCACAGCAAATCTTAGAGCCTTGCTCACAGAGAAGGTATTCTGAAGTTGCTACGAAGTACTTAATTCAATAAAAAGTACAGCCTAAAATTTAGTTTGGAAAACTTCCTTTCAATATAAGAAACAAATAGAATAAAGAATGAGAGATTTTCATTCTGATTCAAAGACACCATCCTTAAATTCCATTCTACTAATCAAGGGTTTTTTTAAATATTCAGTTTCATTTCTTAATCTCAGCTGTCACCCAAAACCAAAAATTACTTTAACAAAGTACTCTAATTGCCACTTAGTTTCTCTTATTTACCTTTAGGTAAAATTTAGATTAAACTATTTGGAACATGGGGACTTAAATGTCATTCTCCAACATTTCAGAATCTTTTTTTTTTCTTTCACTATAATAATTCAAAATCTTAATCTCCTTTTAATCATTAGCTCATTCACTCAAGTCTCTTATTCAAAGCTTTTATTCCCACTTTATTGTTACTAATATATAAACAAGTGGATAGGATTGAAATGAAATGCAAAAAAATCGAAACAAGGGCATCACTCAGAAGATGGTAGAGTAGGATGATTCTGAGTTTACCACCTCCCAGGGACACACCAAGGTTATGACTGCATGTATTGCAGCTCACTCTGAAAATGTGAAGGCTAGCAGAATAGATCATCAATAGCTGAAATCATAAAGAGTAGGCCACACTGAAAGGGTCAAAGGTGTAGAGACACTGTTGGGAACAAAACCCCCAGCAGGGCTACCCACACACAGGAAGGACATCACAAACACACGGGAAAGTGAAGGGATCAGACCTCACACCAGGCATCCCTGACTGGAAAACCCATAATGACTGGCTTTGAAAATCAGCTGGGCTAAACTTCTGGAGGTTTAAAAATCAGCAGGGGTTCACTTAGGAAGAGCCAGAGATCTTTAAGAAACTGAATCTGTGCTTTCCAAGAGGCAGCACTATATCACTCAGTCTGAGACCCAGACCAGAAGGAGCCATTTGAGAAGTACTCCTAAGGTAATATTTAAAAAGATTTATGGACTAATTTTATGACATATGCCAGATGGTCAGAGATCTGTAGGAACTTTCTTTGGTAACAGAAGTGCTGGTGGATACCAATCGCTTTTGCCCTCCTTCAACCTAGCTAGCTACATGCTTGTGGAACCCAATTCTGAAACTCTCCATCAAACTTGTTAGAACCACTTGCCCCACCCCAGCAATCTCCTGTGGATCCAACTGCCTAGGCAGGTACCCCTCCCAAGTTGCTCCCACCCCACCATACCTAATGGACAGCCCCTGCCAGGACCAATGTTCCTGCAGAGCAACTCCTGCCTTGGGGAAGGAGGAACTAGCCCCACCCAACAATGCAGCCTCTGTTGTTATAGTCCAAGCTCTCAGCCAGCTATACTACAGAAAAGCCCTGTCCACCAGTGTACCCACGGCAGTCATGGCAATTCACTGCAGCCAGCTGAACTGAGAATCAGCCCCACCCACCAACATGGCTGCTATAGATACAGCTGGGCCTCTCAGGCAACCACTAGTGGGCCCACCAATGCACTCACAGCAGTTGTGGCCAGTGATTATTGAGAAACGGACTGAGAGGCAGCCCCAACAACAAAAATACCAGCAGCAGCTATAAGCTAGTCAGGACAGAAGGACACATACAGTCCACAGAGGGACACACCTGGAGTCCCTGGTTCTGGTGACCAGGAGGGAATAATGCACCAAGGCACCACAAGACATCTTCTACATAAGGCCACTACTTTTAAGAGTATGAAAGGTAGACTTACCTAATACATAGAAACAAACATAGAGAGTGAGACAAAATGAAAAGACAGAGGAATGTTTTTCAAATGAAAGAACAAGACAAACCCCAGAAAAAGAGCTCGACAAAACAGAGATAAACAATCTACCTGATAAAGAGTTCAAAATAATGTTCATAAAGATACAAGCTAGGCTTGAGAGAAGAGTGGATAAACTCAGTGAGACATTCCACAAAGAGATAGAAAATATAAAAAAGAACCCATCAGAGCTGAAGAATATACTAACTGAAATGAACAGTTCACTAAAGGGAATCAATAGCAATTAGAGAATGCGGAACAACAAATCAGTGATCTGGAAGACAGAGCAATGAACAGAACAGTAGAAGGCCAAACTGAACAGCAAAGAAAAAAGAATATAAAAAAATGAGGATAAGTTAAGTGAGTTCTAGAGCAATGTCAAGCATACTATCAGTCCCATGATAGAAGTCCCATAAGGAGAAGAGAGAGAAAAAGAGACAGATAACCTGTATGAAGGAATAATAGCTAAAACCTCCCTTACTTAGAAAAGGAAACAGATGTCCAGATCCAGGAAGCACAAGAAACCCAACACAAGATGAACCCAAGAAGGTGCACAAGATATATAACAATTAAATTAGCAAAGTTTAAAGACAAAGTGAGACTCTTAAAAGCAGCAAAAGCAAAACAAACAGGGAAAGCCCATATGGCTATTACCTGATTCTTCAATAGAAACTTTGCAGGCCAGAAAGCAGTGCTATGATATATTAAAAGTGATGAAAGGAAGAATCCTATAACCAAGAATACTCTACTTGGCAAGGCTATCATTCAGAATTGAAAGAGAGATAAAGAGCTTCCCAGATATATGAAAGGTAAAGGAATTTGATGCCATTAAAGCAGCTTACATTTTATAAAGAACATCTTCAAGTGTAAAAAGAAGACCATAACTAGAAGTAAAAAAAAAAAAAAAAAAAATTCATGAGTAAAAGCAAATATAGGCCTAACTCAAGAAACAAGAAAAATTTCAAGTAAACAATATAAATGTACACCTAAAAGAAATAGAAAAAAAAGTCCAAAGTTAATAGAAGGAAGGAAAAAATAAGGAACAGAGTGGAAATAAATGGAAGAAAAGTTAAGAAAAAGAAAAAAGACCAAAAAAGAAAAAAGATCAATGAAATGAAAAGCCGGTTTTTTTGAAAATATTAAAAAAAGAAAAGAAAAGAAAAGAAACTAATAAACCTTTAGCTTAAACTAAAGAAAAAAGAGAGAAATAAAATAAAATCAGAAATGAAATGTAGATGTTAGAACTAACACCACAAAAATACAAGAATTATAAGAGACTACTACAAAAATTATGGGTCAACAAATTGGACTACCTAGAAGAAATGGCTAAATCCCTAGAAACATACAAACTTCCCAGAAATAAAAGACATCCAGATTGGCAGGAAAGAAGTAAAACTGTCACTATCAGCAAATGAAATGATACAATACATAGAAAATCCTAAAGAATCCAGCAAAAGAAAAAAAAAAGCAAAAAACTATTAGAATAATCAATGAATTTAGTAAATTTACAGTATACAAAATTAATATACAGGAATCTGTTACTTTCTATATACTAATAACAAAGTAGTGGATGGAGAAATTAAGAAAACAATCCTATTTATAACGGCATCAAAAAGAACTATCTAAGAATTAATTTAATCAAGGAGGTGAAAGAGCTGTACTCTGAAAAAAATGTAAAAACTGATGAAATAAATTGAAGACAATGGAAACAAATGGAAAGATATACCAGACTAATAGATTGGAAGAATTAATACTGTTAAAATGTCCACCCTACCCAAAGCAATCTACGGGATCAATGCAATTCCTATCAAAATACCAAGAGTATTTTTCACAGAACTAAAACAAATAATGCTAAAATTTATATGGAACTACAAAAGACCCCAAATAGCCAAAGCAATATTGAGAAAGAAAAACAAAATTAAAGTATTGCAATCCCAAGTTTCAAGATACACTGCAAAGCTACAGTAATCTACAGTAATCACGTTACTGACACAAAAACAAACACATAGGTCAATAGAACTAGATAAGAAGCCCAGAAATAAACCCACACTTCTATGGTCAATTAATCTATGACAAAGAAAGCAAGAATATACAATGGGGGAGGAGCAATCCCTTCAATAAATGGTTTTGGAAAACCTGGAAAGACAGCTACATGCAAAAGAATGAAATATCACATTCTTGCATCACACACAAAAATAAATTTGAAATGGAGTAAAGACCTAAATGTAAGACCTGAAACAATAAAACTCCTTAAAAAAAAGTAGGCAGTAACATGGTGGACATCAGCCTTAGCAACATTTTTCTAGATAGGTCTTCTCAGACAAGGGAAACAAACAAACAAACAAACAACAAAAAAAGCAAACTATTGAGATCACACCAAAATTAAAAGCATTTGTACAGCAAAATAAACCATCAACAAAATGAAAAGGCAATCTGCTGAATGCAAATTATATGTGTTAAGGGATTAATATCCAAAATATATAAAGAACTTACACAACTCAGCACCAAAAAAATGCACAGAGGACCTGAATAGACAGTTTTCCAAAGAGGACATACAGATGGCCAGCAGACCCAATCAAAATAGTCTCCATATCATTAGTCATCATGGAAATGCAAATCAAAACCACAATGAGATACCACCTCATACCAGTCAGAATGGCTATCAAAAAAACAAGAAATAACAAGTGTCAGTGAGGATGTGGAGAGTAAGGAATCCTTATGCACTCTTTGGTGGAAATGTAAATTAGTGTGGCCACTGTAGAAGACAGTATGGAGTTTCCTCAAAAAATTAAAGATAGAAACCCATATCATCCAGTAATTCCACTTCTGGGTATTTACCTAAAAAAAATGAAAACACAAATTCAAAAGAATATATGCAACCCTATGCTTACTTCAGCATTATTTACAATAGCCAAACTATGGAAGGAACCCAGTGTCTATCGATAGATGAAATGATAAAGATGATGTGGTATACATATGCAACAGAATATTATTCAGCCATTAAAAAGGATGAGATCTTGACATTTACAGCAACATGAATGGACATAGAGGGTATTATGCTAAGTGAGGTAATTCAGACAGATAAACACAAATAACATAGGATTTCACTTTCATGTGGAATCTAAAACACAAAACAAATGAGCAAACAAAATTAAAAATATAAAGTAGGAGGAGGGGAAGATGGCAGAGAATTAGGATACCTTGTTTCAACCGGTCCCCTAAAGTGAGTTGTTTATCTACCAGAACACTCTGAACACCCATGAAATTAGCCAGGATGTAGGATTATACACTTTTGGATCTCTATGAGGGCAGAAGACTCCAATGAGAGGTAAAGAGGAGTGACAATTGAACTGATATTAGAGGATAAACAGAAGGGGGAGGGAGCCACCAGAAGTGAACCATTGTAAAATAATACCCCAATACGAGAGTGCCCTGTGATTGGGAACCAGCATTAACTTGGAGTCTGGTTAAAAGCACTCAGAAAGAGCAAAGATCTTAAGGGGAAACTGGTGGAATTGGGTGGTCACAGGCATGGGCCTAAGCCCACAGATCCAGGACAGCCACCGCAGGTGACCACCTGTGCCAGAGAGAGTGCAGTGAACCCTCCAGGCCATGGTCCCTGAGCCCACAAGGCTTTCTGCTTCCTGCATCACACTGCTAGGTGCACTTCCCACCAGCTGCGTGCGTGAGAGAGTCTGGTGTAGACACCAGCTGGTGCTCTCTATAACCACAGCCTTTTGCACTCTGCACATGCACTGTGTGATCAGGACCTGAACTGCGCTCCCCACCCTCCCCTGAGAGAGGGGCGCTAGCCAGTGGTCTCTAAAACCTACTGAGAATCTGAACACGCCCAGCCCAGGCTTGAAAATCTCAGCGCACTATCTCTGGTTGGGATCTCTGGGGCAGTCTGGACTCCAGACAGTCCTGGAAGCGGGCTCCCTGGAGCAATATCACTTGTGGTTTTGGCATGGGGGTGCAGAGACAAGTGAGTGCATTGAGCAACCCCTAAGACAGTGGCTGGGGACATGCATTGCCTGTGGGAGGTTGCAAAGCTCAGAGAAGTTTGAGGGGGGGCTGTCCCCAGAGGGGAGCAGACTGAGGCTTCTCTCTGAGTTCTGGGTGCAGTTTGCTTTCCACTAAACCTCAGAAAAGCCACCAAAGAACAAAATCCTCCAGAGAACAAAAGCCTGAAAAACCCAGCCCCAGCCCCTTGGTAGGGAGTAGGAGGACTCAGCAAGCAAGACTGCCTGAAAAACAATGCAGCAATGCTCTCCCCCAGGAAGCCAGCCAAAGAAGAGAGGACAACCATTACAGGGTGCCCATAAAACTGTAAAACCCCAGTATCAGGTGAAAAGGAGATATTAAGCTCCTGGTATTGCCCCCAAACTTGTATATTTCATAGATACAACTTTTATTTTTAATTCATTCTCACTATTCTCGTTCTTTTAAAAAAATTTTTAACCTATTTACAATTATGAGAGGCTCAATGCAACAAATTCCATAATAACCTTTTAACTTGAACTTTTTTTCATACATATACCTGGGTTTTCCTTTTGCTTTTCTATTTTTTTAATATACATACAGCTTCAAGGTAATCTTCTTTCCCTAATGAATACTACCCCTATATATAAACCAGTTTTAATCTCCCTTTATCTCTGGAAAAGATATCAAGATACACCCAGTAAGAATCAAAATAAACTTCCTCACCCACATTGAAGACTTATAACCACCCTCCCATCTTTTTCTTCTGTCAGTGTTTCTGTGTATTTGTTTTTGTCCTGGTATTATATAAATCTTATATTTGGGGTTCATTTTGGCTGGGTTCTTTTTTTTTTTCTTGTCATTTACTTTTGTCAGTCTTTCTGTTTGTCTGTTTTTGTTTGTATACCTTATAAATCTTATCTTTGGGGCCCATTCTGGCTGGGTCTTCTCTCTCTCTCTCTCTATCTATCTGTCTTTTTTCTGTCTCTCTCTTTTTTATTTCTTTTTGGTGATGACTTCCAATTGCTCAGAAGCATTCCAGGGTGCACCTTACCTGGATCCCGGTTGATATATTCAGCTACACATCCCCTCAACCACCTCTCACCAAAGTGACTAGGAGGAGGAGTGCCCAATAGAGGAAAAATACAGAAACTGTGCCCTCTCCATCAGAGTTATTAGATATGCACATAAACAGTATTTTTGAAAGGGAATTCAGGGTAACAATTATCCAGGCAATGGGTAGGTTGGAGAAAACCATTAACAACAACATGGAATAGATTAGGGCAGAAGTGAAAGCCACCTGGGAAGAAGTTAAAAATGCTATCAATGAGATCCAATCTAATCTCAATTCTCTAACAGCTAGGGTAACCGAGGCAGAACATAGCATTAGTGATCTAGAGGACAAACTGATAGAGGGAAAAGGATCAGGAGGAGGCCTGGAACAGCCTAGAAACCATGAAAACAGAATTAGGGAAATAAATGATGCCATGAAACCTCCAGAGTCAGAATTATTGGGATCCCTGAGGGGGAGGAGAAAGAACGAAGACTAGAAGATACAATAGAACAAATTCTCCATGAAAATTTTCCCAATCTGGGGAATGGAACCAGCATTCATATCCTAGAAGCAGAAATAACACCCCCCAAGATCATAGAATCTAGAAAGACCTCAACACACCCCATTGTAAAATTGATGAATCATAATTTTAGACAGGAGCTCTTGAGAGCAGCTAGGGTCAGAGATTCTTTATGTACAGAGGAAGGTCCATTAGAATAATGTCAGACCTGTCCACAGAAACCTAGCAAGCCAGAAAGGGCTGACAAGACATATTCAGGGCACTAAATGAGAAGAACATGCAGCCAAGAATACTTTATCCAGCAAGGCTGACATTCAAAATGGACAGAGAGATAAAGAGCTTCCAAGACCAGCAAGATTTAAAAGAGTCTATGACCACCAAGCTAGCACTAGAAGAAATATTAAGGGGGGGGGGGGTCTATAAAAGAAGAAAGAACCCAAGACTGTCATAGAACAGAAATATACAGAGACAATCTATAGAAACAAGGACTTCACAGGCAACATGATGTCAATAAAAACATATCTTTCAATAATCATTCTCAATGTGATTAAAAATTCTAAATGCTCCCATAAAACAGCACAGGGTTGCAGATTAGATAAAACAACAGGACCAGTCCATATGTTATCTACAAGAGAGCCATTTTGAACCCAAGGATATATCCAGACTGAAAGTGAAGGGATGGAGAAGAATCTTTCATACCAGTGGGTCTCAAAACAAAGCTGGGGTAGCAATTCTCATATTAGATAAATTAGATTTTAAACTAAAGACTGTAGTCAGAGATAAAGAAGGACACTACATCATTCTTAAAGGGTCTATCCATCAAGAATATCTAACAATTGTAAATATTTATGCCCCAATACAAGAGCAGCCAACTACATAAAACAACTGTTAATCAAGATAAAGAGTTATATTGGTATGAATACATTAATAGTAAGGGATCTTAACACACCACTCTCAGTAATATATCATCCAAGCAGAAAATCAATAAACTAGAGAACTGAATGACATACTGGACCAGATGGACCTCATAGATATATACAGAACATTCCACCATAAAACAACAGAATACTCATTCTTTTTGAGTGCACAGGGAACTTTCTCCAGAATAGATCACATATTGGGTCACAAATCAGGGCTCAATTGATACCAAAAGATTGAGATTATTCCCTACATATTCTCAGAACACAATGCTTTGAAACTGAAACTCAACAGCAAGAAAAAGTTTGGAAAGAATTCAAACCTTTGGAAGCTAAAGAGCACCACGCTTAAGAATGTTTGGATCAACCAGAAAATCAAAGAAGAACTTAATTCATGGAAACCAATGAGAATGAAGACACTTTGGTCCAAAAACTATCGGATACAGCAAAGGTGGTCCTAAGGAGGAAATACATAGCCATCCAAGCCTCCCTCAAAAAAATTGAAAAAACCAGAATACACCAGCTCTCTTTACAAAAGAACAGGAATCTACAACAAATTAAGCCAACCCCACACACAAGAAGGGAAATAATCAAGATTAGAGCAGAGATCAATGAGATAGAAACTAGAGACATGGTAGAACACATCAACAAAACTAGAAGTAGGGTTTTGAAAGAATCAATAAGATCGATAAACCATTGGCCAAACTAATCCAAAAAAAAAAAAAAAAAAGAGAGAAAACACAAATTAATAAAATTATGAATGAAAAGGGAGAGATCATGACAACACCAAGGAAATAGAAACAATCATCAGAAATTATTATCAACAGTTATATGCCAATAAGTTAAGCAAACTACACAAAATGGATGCATTCCTGGAAACCTATACACTTCTAAAACTGAATCAGGAAGAAATTGACAACCTGAATAGACCAATATCTAGTAACGAGATTGAAGCAGTGATCAAAAACCTCCCAAAAAACAAGAGCCCAGGACTGACAGATTCCCTGGGGAATTCTACCAAACATTCAAAGAAATAATACCTGTTCTTCTGAAGCTGTTTCAAAAAATAGAATCAGAAGGAAAGCTTCCAGACTCTTTTTACAAAGCCAGCATGACCCTGATCCCCAAACCAGGCAAAGACCCAACCAATATCCCTAATGAATATGGATGCTAAGATTCTCAACAAGATCCTAGCTAATAGGATCCAAAGGTACATTAAAAAGATCATCCACCATGACCAGGTGGGATTTATCCATGGGATGCAAGGGTGGTTCAACATTTGCAAATCAATCAATGTGATAGAACAAATTGATAAGAGAGAAGAACCATATGTTTCTCTCAATTGATGTAGAAAAAGCATTTGACAAGATACAATTCCTGTTCCAGGTTAAAACGATTCCAAGTATAGAGATAGAGGGATCATTCCTCAACATCATAAAATCTATCTATGAAAAACCACAGCGAATATCCTCCTCAAAGGGGAAAAGCTGACAGCCTTCCCTTTGACATCAGGAACCCGACCAGGATGCCCAGTCTCACCACTCTTGTTCAACATAGTGCTAGAAGTCGTAGCAACAGCAGTCAGACAACAAAAAGAAATAAAATGTACTCAAATTGGCAATGAAGAAGTCAAACTCTCTCTCTTTGCAGATGACATGATACTTTATATGGAAAACCCCAGAGATTCCACCCCCAAACTGCTAGAACTCATACAGCAATTCAGTATTGTGGCAGATTACAAAATCACTGTACAGAAATCTATTGCTTTCTTAGACACTAACAATGAAAATATAGAAAGGGAAATTAAAGAATCAGTTCCATTTACTATAGCACCAAGAACCATAACATACCTGGGGATAAATCTAACCAAAGAGGTAAAGGATCTATACTTGAAGAACTACAGAACACTCATGAAAGATACTCAAGAAAACACAAAAAGATGGAAGACCATTCCATGCTCATGGATCAGTAGAATAAACATTGTTAAAATGTCTATACTGCCTAGAGCCATTTATACCTTCAATGCTATCCCAACCAAAATGCCACTGTCATTTTTCAAAGAGCTAGAACAAACAATCTTAAAATTTATATGGAACCAGAAGAGACCCCAAATTGCTAAGGAAATGTTGAAAAAGAAAAACAAACCTGGGGGCATCACATTGCCTGATTTCAAGCTTTACTACAAAGCTGTGATCACCAAGAAAGCATGGTACTGGCACCAAAAAAAGGACAGATAGACCAGTGGAACAGAGTTGAGAGCCCAGATATGACACTCAACTCTATGCTCAAATAATCTTAAACAAAACAGGAAAAAAATATACAGTGGAAAAAAGACAGTCTCCTCAATAAATGGTGCTGGGAAAATTGGACAGCTAAGTGTAAAGGAATGAAGCTCGACCTTTCTCTTACACCATAAACAAAGATAAACTCGAAATGGATAAAAGACCTCAACATGAGGTAGGAATCTATCAAAATCCTAGAGGAGAACATAGGCAGTAACCTCTTCAACATCGGCCACAGCAACTTCTTTCAAAATATGTCTCCAAAGGCAAAAGAAACAAAAGCAAAAATGAACTTTTGGGACTTCATCAAGATCAAAACTTCTGCACAGCAAAGGAAATAGTCAACAAAACAAAGAGGCAGCCCACTGAATGGGAGAAGATATTCACAAATGACACCACAGACAAAGGGCTGATATCCAAGATCTATAAAGAACTCCTCAAACTCAACACATACAAAACAGATAATCACTTTGAAAAACGGGCAGAAGGCATGAACAGACATTTCTCCAAAGAAGATATAGAAATGGCTAACACATGAAAAAATGTTCATCATCATTTGACATCGGGGAGATTCAAATCAAAACCACATTGAGATACCACCTTATACCAGTTAGAATGGCCAAAATGAACAAGACAGTAAATAACGTGTGTTGGAGAGGATCTGAAGAAAGGGGAACCCTCTTACACTGTCCGTGGGAATACAAGTTGGAGCAGCCACTTTGGAAAACAATGTGGAGATTCCTTAAGAAATTAAAAATTGAGCTATCCTATGACTCTGCAATTGCACTACTGGTATTTACCCCAAATATACAGATGTAGTGAAAAGAACGACCATCTGTACCCCAATGTTCATAGCAGCAATGGCCACAGGCCAAGCTGTGGAAAGAACCAAGATTCCCTTCAACAGATGAATGGATAAAGAAGATACATTCCATATATACAATGGAATATTATGCCTCCATCAGAAAAGATGAATACCCAACTTTTGTATCAACATGAATGGGACTGGAAGAGATTATGCTGAGTGAAAGAAGTCAAGCAGAGAAAGTCAATTATCATATGGTTTCACTTACTTGTGCAGCATAAGGAATAACAAGGAGGACATTGGGGGATGGAAAGGAGAAGTGAGCTGGGGGAAATTGGAGGGGGAGATGAACCATGAGAGACTGTGGACTCTGAGAAACAAACTGAGGGTTTGGAAGGGGAGGGGTGTGGGTGGTGAGCCTGGTGGTGGGTATCAAGGAGAACATGTATTGCAGGGAGCACTGGGTGTGGTGCATAAACAATGAATTCTGGAACACTGAAAAGAAATAAAATAAAATGAAAAATATACATATAAAGCAACAATCGGGTATCGCTACAAACCTACTACAATGGCCAAAATGTGGAAAACTGACAAAACCTGTTTGCAAAGATGTGGAGCAACAAAAACTCTCATATGTTGCTAGTAGGAATGCAAAATGGTGCTACTACTTTGGAAGATAGCTTGGCAGTTTTTTACTAAACTAAACATTTGATCCATCAATCTCACTCTTTGGTACTTACCCAAAGGAGCTGAAAATTTATGTCTGCATGAAAACCTGCACACAGATGTTTATAGCAGCTTATTCATAATTATTGAAATGTAAAAGCAATCAAGATGTCCTTCAGTAGATGAATGGATAAATCAAGTCCACCCAAACAATGGAATGTTATTCAGTTTAAAAGATCAAACAAAGAAACAAACAAAAAAAGTCATGAAGGAACTTTAAATGCCTATTATTAAGTGAAATAAACTAATATGAAAAGTTGCACACTATATGACATCAACTGTATGACATTCTGGAAAAGGCAAAACTATGGAGACAATAAAAAGATCAGTGGTTGCTTTTGGTGGGAGTGCAGGGTGCCAAGGATGGCATGGGTGGGGTGGGGGATGAATAGGCAAAGTACAGAGGATTACAGAGGATTTTTAGCAATTAAAGTACTGGGTATTATACCATAATGATGGGTCCATGACATTATACATTTGTCTAAGCCATAAAATGTATATGAGCAAGAGTTCACCATAATGTTAAGTATGGACTTTGAGTGATCATAATGTGTCAATGTAGACACCACTCTCTGAGGGATATTGATAATAAGGGAAACTGTGAATGTGTGGGGACAGAGGGTACATAAGAAATCTCTATACCTTCTTCTTAATTTTGCTGTGAATCCAAAACCACTCTTAAAAATATAAGGTCTTAAACAGGGGTGCCTGGGTAGCTCAGTAGGTTAAGTGTCTGCCTTCAGCTCAGGTCATGATCCCAGAGTCCTGAGACTGAGTTCTGCATCAGGTTCCTTGCTTAGCAGGGAGCCTGCTTCTGCTTCTGCCTGCCACTTCCTCTGCTTGTGCTTATGCTTTCTTGTTTGCTCACTCTTTCTCTGACAAATAAATAAAATATTTTAAAAATACACAGTCTTACAAAATTAAAAAAAGAAGAAGAAAACAAATTGTGTTAGGGCAATTCAAACATCAAGTTCAAACATACAGATAATACACATACTTAGCAAAGTGGCTGGCGCTACATTTAAGAAATGTTTTACCACTCCATCCTGTTAATTATATACTCAAAATATTAAAATATTTGGGGGTGGAGAAAGAGGAATAGTGTGAGTCTGTTTTATAACCTACAAATCTTTCTTTGTTGGAGGAACAGGTGAAGTGTCATACAACATTGGAAATAATCAAATTTCTGATCTTCAATTAGAGATTTATTTATGAAGAAAATTGTCAGTTTTACTTTTTATGTTTATCATTGACAAACTATAATATAGGTCCACTTCAAGGTTACTAGTTTTCACCATCACTCCAAATCATAGATTTAAAATGATTGGAATCATGCCCCATTCAGCCGATACACAGAATAAAACTCTTCCATATACTACTGTGGTTTTTTTTTTTTTAAGGTATATGTGTTTAGATCTTTCTAAATCAGGATAAAATGCAGTTGGGGCAAATTGTCTTTTTAAACTTTCTATGAAGTCTGTTACAATAAAATCAAAAATTGGAGCTATGTTAAAATAGAAGACATTGTGATGAGGAATCACTGAAGTCCCTGGACTTTCTATTATAAATGTGGTTCTTCTTTTTCCTTTTTTTTTTTTTTTTTTTAAATCAAAGCCGAACGAACAAAGGAAGACCTGCAAATTCTAAAACAGAATCACAGAAAACTAGGCCATGTTAATAGCAATGCAGTGTAATTGGGTGCATCTAAAAGATGCTATTGTTCATATTTCCCATAGTTTGCTAAAATAACTCTGTGAATAGAGTGGCCATTCTTAGAGCCCCACACCATTCATAGTACCACTTGGGCATAGGAACAATCCAATTTGTCAAAATAACCTGGGGTTATTGACCTGGGGTTCAGAATGGCAAATCCATGAGATGTTTCCTACAGGTTTTAACAGTGAGAGAGTCCATCTCCACAGCCAATAACTAGGAATGGCTGCCAAAATTCCCTGGGCAATGCTTCACAAACTGTACTGTGTATCACAATCATTTGGAGAACTTGAAACATACAGATTTCTGGGTCATATCCTCTGAATTTCATATTCAGTAAATCTGGGATGGTTTTTGAGAACACTTTTCCAGATAATAGTGGTGCTGTTGGTCTGAAGAGCATGCTTTGAAAACAACAGTCTCAAAGAAGAGGCAGGAAAATAGCTAGTTCTCTATAAAGCAGGCCACACTATATAAAATAGAGGTTTTCCCTAATAAAATCACCTGGGGAACTTTAAAAAATCCTAATGCTCAGGCCACAACCCAGACCACTTAGAACTAGGGAAGAGGCACTACCACAGCACTCTCTTTCAAAGGTCCTCAAGTGATTCCATTATGTATTCATGCTAAAAGCCAATAATGACCCACGCATATCATTGGTTCTCAGAGTTCGCTGCCCATTGGAATCACCAGGGAGAAAATTTTAAATACTGATGACTGGTTCCCACTCTCGAATATTCTAGACATCAGGATTTTAAAAGTTCCCAGGTAGTGCTAATGTGCAACAAAGCTTGGGAACAACTGGACCTTACCTAACTCAAATTTTCACATTATTTAAAAAAAAATGGTGGTGAGGATGGGGGCACCTGGTTGGCTCAGTCAGTTAAACATCTGCCTTCAGCTCGGGTCATGATCCTAGGACCATGGGACCGAGTCCCCCATCACTTTCCCTCAGAGAGTCGGCTCCTCCTTCCACCTCTCTACCCTGCTCATGCTCTCACTCTCTCTATCTCTCTCTCTCTCAAATAAATAAATAAAATCTTTGGGGAAAAAATGAACACAAGTCATAAATTCACCATAATGAATTTGGAGTTCTGGATGTAGTTTTTCCCAAGTTCAAGCAAGATTTTATTTATTTATTTATTTATTCATGAGAGCGTGCACATGAGAGAAAGTGCATGGGGGCAGGTGTGGAGGAGCAGAGGAAGAAGGAGAAGCAGACTCTCCACTGAGCAGGGAGTCTGACGCAGTGATCCAGGACCTTGGGATCATGACCTGAGCTAAAGGCAGATGCTTACCCAACTGAGCCACCCAGGTGCCCCCCCAAATTAAAGCATTCTAATAATAACTTTTTATTAGGCCACTAAAAAGAATTTAAAAACAAAGAAGAAAAGTATATATTAGTATGAATATATTTATAAAAGAAGTTAGAATTGTGATTTTCTTCTAGGTATAATTCATATACAGAGCATTCACCTTTTTAAAAGTACAGTTCTATGGCTTTTATAAATGCAGACACAATCAAGATATAAAATTGTTCCATCCCACTGAAATGTTCTCTTGTGCTCCAAAGCAGTTTTGATTTGACCTCAGATCAGGATATTCAGCCTCACTACCTCCTCCACCTCATCGCCAATTTGTTGCATGATTCTTTCTCTGTCTCAGCAAGGGAAGCTCCACTATGCTGAAGATGCAGACGTGGATGAGAAGTAAAAATATAAATTAGTATATATGTAGCTGATATTAAAATGGAATTGCATCAAATGTGACCAAATTTTAATCCATAATGCTATTTTTTAAAAGATGTCAATAATATTTTTTAAAAGATGTCAACCTTGGAGGGTGCTAAGGAACCATCTCACTATTTTTGAAAACTGGTAAGTAGAGGGAAAGAAAAGAAGCATTCATTCTTGCTTTCTTGTTCCAACTGCACCACTGGATCACCAAAATAGTAGATGAGGGGGTTTCCCTTAATTGTAGTAGAAGCAGCTCTGAAACACTGGGATAGCATCATTTTGCAACGCCTAATGAACTGAGGAGTAATGAATGAGAGTCAAGGTAGTTGATATCCCCCAAAAGAGAGAAAATCATGCATTATGTACCTTCAGAAGGAAGAAAAGCACCCCCTCTAAAGTGTGTTTGCAAAAAAGAAAACAAACAAACAAACAAAACTTGACTCTCTGATCAAGTCTCTGAATCCAACTACCAACAGGCAGGAAATACAGGGGACATAAAAACAGGTTAAAATGCACCATGAGAATGCAGTCAGCAAAAGCCAGACTATAGGAAACCACAGGAGAAATGACCCAGTTCCTTCAACAAATGAATGCTAAAAAAGAGAAAGATAGCACTAGAGATGAGGTTTAAAAGAGACATAGAATATTATCCTAATCAAGTACAGGGTGTGGACCATATCTGCTAATTCAAACTTCAAAATTTATGATACATACATGAAAATCATCAATGTGAACACTGAGGCTATCCAACTTAGATTTAGATATAGGAACTGAAGGAGTCAATGCTATCTTCTAGTATGCTAATGGCATTTTAGTTATGTTTTTTAAAAGAGGGGTTTATCTTTTAGAAATATTTACTAAAATATTTATAGATGAATTGATATGACAACAGATATTTGCTTTAAAATAATACAATTGTGGGAAAAGTGAGAGGGGTAGAGGAGAACCAAGATTGGCCATAAGTTAACAATTCTCAAGCCTGGACAATAGACACATAAGGATTCATTATACTGTTTTGCCTACTTTGTATATGGCTGAAATTTGCTACCATAAAAATAAAAGGCAAGAAAGATTTTATTTAAAATGTCCATAATAGCATTATTCCTAAGAGACTAAAGCTGGAAAAAAATGCATCAATTAGTAAATGGATAAACAAAATGTGGTTTAGATTTTGAACAGTCGTGTGTTCATTTTCATTTGTTTCCAGGAATTTTTTTCCATGTATTTCAGTTCTTTCCAACATTCCTCTTGTGATTGGTTCTAATTTCAAAGCATTGTGGTCTGAAAATATGGACAGAATGATCCCAATCATTTGGCACTGGTTAAAACCTGATTTGTGAACCAGGATGCAATCTATCTTGGAGAATGTTCCGTGTGCACTCGAGAAGAATGTCTATTCTGTTGCTTTAGGGTTGAATGTTCTGATTACATTTATGAAGTCCATCTGGCCCAGTGTGTCATTAGAAGCCCTTGTTTCCTTGTTGAACTTCTGCTTAGATGATCTGTCCATTGCAGTGAGTGGCGTGTTAAAGTTCCCTATTATTATTGTATTATTACAATGTGTTTCTTTGATATTGTTTTTAATTGGCTTATATAATTAGCTGCTCCCATGTTAGGGGCATAAATATTTATAATTGTTAGATCTTCTTGGTGGATAGACCATTTAAATATGATATAGTGTCTTTCCTCATCTCTTATTATAGTCTTTGGTTTAAAAATCTAATTTGTCTGATATAAGGATTGCCATCCCAGCTTTCTTTTGATGTCCATTAGCATGGTAAATGGTTCTCCACCCACTCTCATTAAATCTGGAGGTGTCTTTGGATCTAAAATGAGTCTTTTGCAGACAGCATGTCCATGGGCCATGTTTTTTTTATCCACTCTGATACCCTATGTCTTTTCATTGGGGCATTTAGCCCATTTACATTCAGGGTATTATTGAAAGATATGAATTTAATGTTATTAAATTCAGGTGACTGTTACTATATATTGTCTCTGTTCTTTTCTGGTCTTTGTTACTCTTAGGATCTCTCTTTGCATAGAGAATCTCTCTCAATACTTCCTGTAGGGCTGGTTTGGCATTTGCAAATTCTTTCAGCTTTTGTTTGTCCTGGAAGTTTTTTGTCTCCCCTTCTGTTTTCAATGACACTTAGCTGGATATAGTATTCTTAGCTGAATATTTTTCTCATTTAGTGTTCTGAATATATCATACCAGTCCTTTCTGGCCTGCCAGGTCTCTGTAGACAGGTCTGCTGTTAATCTCATGTGTCTACCATTGTAGGTTATAGACCTCTTGTCCTGAGCTGGTTTCAGAATTTTCTAAAATAGTTTTACTATTAGATATCAGGGTGTTGACCTATTTTTAACTGATTTTATTGATTCTACTGATCAATTTTTATTGATTTTAATAGATTTTTAGGGAGGTTCTCTGTGCCTCCTGGATTTTGATGCCTGTTTCCATCCCCAAATTAGTGAAGTTCTCTGCTATAATTTGTTTAATATACCTTCTGCCCCTCTCTCTCTTTCTTCTTCTGGGATCCCAATTATTCTAATATTGTTCTGTCTTACAGAATCATTTATCTCTCAAATTTTCCCCTCATGGTCCATTAGTTGTTTATCTCTCTTTTTCTTGGCTTCTTCATTCTCCTTCATTTGGTCTTCTGTATCACTAATTCTCTCTTCTGCCAAATTTATTCTAGCAGTTAGAGCCTCCATTTTTTATTGCACCTCATTAATAGCCTTTTTGATTTCCACTTGGTTAGATTTTAGTTCATTTATTTCACCAGAAAGGGATTCTCTAGTATCTTCTATGCTTTTTTCAAGCCCAGCTAGTATCTTTATAATCATCATTCTGTACTCTGGTTCTGACACCTTACTAAAGTCCATATTTATTAAGTCCCCAGAAGTTGGTACTGTTTCTTGTTTTTTGTTTTTTGTTTTTGAAGTGAGTTTTACTGTTTTATCATTTTGTCTGGAAGAACTGATGAATGAGAGAACAAAATGCTAAAAAGGTAACAATGACCCCAGGGAAATATACACTAAACAAATCAGAAGACACCTGAAACCTGGGGGAAAAGAAAGCCAGGGGGGAAAGGAGGAAAAAAAAGAATATGATCAGGCTGGTGAACAGAACAGAGCCACACACTAGATTTTGGGTGTATTTTGGTCTGTTAGAAGAAACTGCCTCCCAAATTTTTAAAGAAAGAAAAACATATATATGCAAAAATAATAGTAAATATGATGAAGGGATGGAATATGAATGTAAAAATGAAAATTAAAAAATATTTTTAAAAAGGAGTTGATAGGTAAGAAGTTGGTTGAAAAAAGAAAGAAAAAAATTTAAAAAAAATAATAAAGGAGAGAATGTGATCAGGTTGGAGACTAGAACAAAGCCATACACTAGATTTAGGGTCTATTTTGGTCTATCAGAAAAAACCATATCCCAAAGTCTTAAAGAAAGAAAAACTTACATATATGTGAAAAATAGGTTAAATACAATGAAGGAATAAAATATGACTATAAAAGTGAAAATTTAAAAAGATTTTTAAAAAGGAATTGATAAGATGTTGGTGAAAATAGGAAAGAAGAAAATTTTAAAGAAAGAAAAAAATAAAGAAAATTTTTAAAAATTAACTTTGAAAGACTAAAGTGTCGTGGGAAAAAAGCCATGAATTCTATGTGTTGTATTCCCCTAGTGCTGGAGTTCTGCAGTTCTTGTTGATTTGTAAACTTGCTCTTGGCCGGATGTTCTTTCTGATCTTCTTGGGGAGGGGCCTGTTGCTGTGATTCTCAAATGTCTTTGCTGGACTCAGAATTGTACCACCCTTGCCAGGGACCAGGCTAAGCAATCTGCTCAGGTTTGGTCTCTGTAGCTTTAATTCCCTGAAAGCTTTCCATACCGCTTTGGAGGATGAGAATGAAAATGGCAGCCTCCCAATCTCTGGCCTTGGAGGAGGTGAGAGTCAAGGCACCCCCTCTTCAGTGTGCCCTCAAAGAAAAGCAGTCAATCACTCCTGTCTCCCTGGTGCTCATCCAGCCTGTGACTGAACATTTCTATGTCTGGCACACAGCCCATTTGGAGTTTCCAAACCTAGCAGACTCCTGCAATGCACTCCTGCACTGCTTGTCGTGTCCTGGATGGAAGAGTAGTGGCCTGACTGTGCCTCAGATCATGGTTTATGGCAACCCTGGGCTGAGAGCTCACCCAGCTGGATTCCCTGCTCCAATAGTTTGGAGCTCTGCCACAATCAGGCACCCCTGGTCTTTTTGTGACCGAGAGTCCTGAGACCATACTGTCCCAATAAGGGTTCCACACACCCCTATCCCTTATGCCCACTTAGTCACCAGAGTGGCATCCCTCAGAAGCAGACTTCTAAAAGTTCTGATTTTGTGCTCCACTCTTCTTTTGCTTGCCAGTAGCCAGTTGACAGAGGCTCCCTTCCCCGAGCCCCCATGGTCTGTCTTCCTGTATATCACCTCGGATTCACTTCTCCACACACCCTACCTTCTAGAAAGTGGTTGCTTTTCTGTTCATAGAATTGTTGCTTTTCTTTTCTTTGATCTCCTGTTGAGTTTGTAGGTGTCCAAAATAGTTTGATATCTATCTGAATTCCTGGGACCAGATGAAATTTAGGTCTCCTACTCCTTCACCATCTTGCTTCTCCCTCAAGAGAAGATTTTAAAAGTTCTCGAGTCCTGTTTTCTTAAATACCTAGTCAATTCTAGAGTAATGATATAAGCCGAAAAATTTTTGTGCATTACCTGGATATCTAAATGCCTCTATCAGTGATAAAATAAAAGACATTTAAAAATAAGTAATATAGGGGGATTTCAGAGAGCATTTAGGGAGACAAGTTTTATTATGAGGTTGGGGTTTCTCAGAACCTCTCAAGAAACAGAAGGTAGCATCAGACATGTTAAGGCACAAAGCTCACAAGAAAATAATATAATTAATTAACAAATACTTCCATTCAGCATATTCTTAAGAATCATCTTTTCCCCAAATACAATCAACAATGACAACAGAAAGATACAAAATCATTGGCAGGGCCATATCAGCTTACATAAATAAAGGTGGAGGGTAAGCTTTAAGTTTTTTAAATACACAGTAATGAATAAATTTTTAAAAATCAAATCCATATCTCAGAACTTATTTATAAAACTGTAAGTACACTTAATAATATATCTCAGTGAGCACGCTTGCTTGTGAGCCCAGAGTCAAGGAATACAACAAGAATACCATCATATCATTGCCTAGCTTTCAGATAGGGAAATTTAAGGACATTTCAGTGTCATTTACATTGCTTTGTAGAATTTAGTCAAGTAACATTACACCTAATCATTATACCAGCATTCAACAAAATTATTAAAGTTTCTTGCTAAAATTTTTACAGTGGACATACAGAACCACTCTTGGTTTCCTGGTCATGCCAGGTTAGCTTAGGTTAGCACTATCTAGAAAGTGAAAAGGCAGGTCAGAGACCAAGTCAACCAAGACCTGAGATCCAAATATATCCCCTTTCCCTCTTGGGCCCTACTTCCCAAGTTTAGGAGTAGGCCAGCTATTCTTTCTTAAATTTCTAAACAAGCACTCCCTCTACATCTTTCTTCTCTGAAATTATTGTATCTGTGTCATTTATTTATTTATTTATTTATTTATGGATCTATATCTTGTAATAAGTCTAGTCTTGTTTTACAGACTAGATTGAAAATTTTGCCATCTACCCTCAGATAATTAGAGGCACCCTGGAGTGTTAAAACTTACTGCTTGTGAAGTGTTCTTGGACAATAATAAACATATGGTATAGGGAGCTGTTCCTTAACAGGAAACTGCTGTCAACAAGCTCATAGGAACCTGTCATCAGGGCCCCACACAGGAGGTGAAACAATGGGTAACATCAGCTGGGTACACTCCCCAGAACAAGTACAGGGTAAAATTTCTGCCCCTTTTTGCAACAACCCTGAATATTACATAAACGCAACTTCTCTCCAAAAGAGTATTGTGACTGTAATGTTAATAGGAAGACATCAAAAGCAAAACTACACAAGTTCCTTATATAAGGTCACCAGAAACCTGGTTAAAATGCAAGCTCAGCAATTAAACAAAATGGAAGATACTTCCATTTTGGGCATCCAGAAATGAACATCTAAATCCAAGTATATTTACTTCACTAACTTACAGGGCTATATGCTTCTCATTATATTGCAGCAATCGTTTTAATATGAAATTTAAAAAGACAAGTCTGTAGAGTTGGTACATTTTCTGGGAGTTTAGTGTGCAAACATGGGTGAGTGCAACTGAAAACCTCCAGTGCACTTTGAACTTAAGTTTGATATGAATAAGCCTGTCATTTCCATAAAGGGCATGGCCTGTTCCTGTGCCCTGATATATACATACACAGTACAGACACATTGGTACAGTAATACAAACTGAATCAGTACAGTACACAAATATGAGTAACATAACTTTGCAAACTCATTGTGGTCACACAGTAGGGAGCAATTTAAAATAGCAACCTGTATTCTTGCTTACATGGGAATGAATCAGACGTGAGATGAACGAGTTTTGATACAACCATGTTAATATAAATAACTGGTAATGGATCAATTAATGCCAATTATGCATGTGGTGCGTTTAAAATATGATAGTAATTTCACTGAAACACCTCCATTCAAAAATCTCTACCTCTTGCATGTGAGCTGAACTTAGTGATTTTCTTCCAATAAATAGCACATGCTAGAAGTGATGCCATGTTAATGCTAAGCTTAAGTCATCACAAGATTGGCTTCTATCTGGCTCTCTTTCCATCTCATATTATTCTGTTGAGGAGAAGTCAGAGGCATGTCATAAGAATATCCAAGCAACTCTGTGGAAAAGCCCATGTAAGGAGAAACTGAGCAACAGCAATAATCAACTTGCTGGCCCTATGAGTAAGCTACTTTGGAAGTATATATGCCAGTTACAGTCAAGTTTTGCAGAAATACAGAACCAGCAAACATCATGACAATCTCACAAGAGAGCCCAAGCCCAAACAGCCAAGCTAAATGACTCCTGAATTCCTGACCCACAGAAAGAGTGAGGTAAGAAATATTTATTGCTGTTTTAAACCACTAAGTTTTTAGGTGATTTCTCCATGGTAACAGATAACTTGTATAAGGCATTTTGGGTTTGTTTGCTTTTAAGATCAAAGATGGGTTAATCCGTGGGTGTGTTGATGTGCTTCCTACACCAAGCCCCCTTGCAGATGGCTACTCAATCTCCATTTCACCTCATGAAAATGCTGAACCCAAGAGAACGTCACAACTGAACTAAGATACTCTGCTAGAAATATATCTTTTAAAGCAGAAACTGCTGTTTGAATAATAAAAGGCAATTATAGTGTGGGAAAACCCTCCACATAACTTCAATGGTCCCTCCCTCCCCCTCAGGGTGAAAATTAAGATTAAACAGGATATAAAATGTTCCTCAAGCTTTATTTTTCATAACTCCTCCCCTTATATGTTGTACTTCACATAAATCAATTATTCATACTTCTTGTCACATAATATTGGTCAGCAACAATAGTGAAGAACTTAAGAATTATTTTAAAAAAATTACAAGACGACCCGACTAGCATGCTTTTGGAGATTACCCTCAATTTTCATTGTATTTATTTTTCAATCCTTTTTAAGTTATAAAAAATGGATTGTAATGCAAATGTTTTGTCTATACAAATGCAAATGAACTGTGTCCAGTGAAAATGCATCTGAATATTGTCCTTTGGATATGGGCCAATTTTGCATCTATCTGTAAATTCATCTCATTACTCCTCAATGTTTATATCTGCATTTTTTTTCATTTTCTTTTGAAACAGTTATGATGTCTTACTGATTCCCTCATTAATTAATCAGACAAACAATCTCTTTGATATGTGTTTATATTTATGTGAGATTCATGATTTAACTTTCTTTTACTGAGATATAACTGATATATAACATTGCATAAATTTAAGGTGTACAGTATGATTTGACATATGTATGTGCTGTGAAATGACTGCCACAATAAGTTCTGTTAACATCCATTACCTCACATTGTTATAATTTTTGTCTTGTGATGAGAACTTTTAAGATCTATTCTCTTGGCAACTTTCAAGTACACAATACAGTATTGTTAACTATAATCACCATGTTGTACATTAGATCCCCAGAGCTTATTTATAACTGGAAGTTTGTAACATTTGACTACTAAACGTACTCTCTACCCCTACCTCTGGCAACACCAATCTGTTCTCTGTATCTATGAGTTCATAGTGTGGCGTTTTGTTTTTGTTTTTGTTTTTTAATTCTACATGTATAGTGAGATCATAAAGAATTTGTCTTACTCTGTCTGACTTATTTCACTCAGCATAGTGCCCTCAAGGTCCATCCATGTTGTTTTCAATGTTGCAGGATTTCCTTGTGTTTTTTTATGGCTGAATAATATTCCACTGTCTATTATATACCACATTTTCTTTATCCATTTATATGTTGATGGACACTTAGGTTGTTTCCAGGTCTTTGCTATTATAAATAATGCCACATTAAATATGGGGAAACAGGCATCTTTTCAAGATAGTGATTTTATTTTCTTCAGATAAATACCCAGAGGTGAAATTGATGGATCATATGGTAGTACTATTTTTAATTTGTTGAAAAACCTCCACTGTTTTCCACAGCAGCTGTACCAATTTACATTCCCACCAACAGTGCACATGGGTTCCCTTTACTCCATATTCTTGACAACAATTATTTCTTGTCTTTTTGATAATCATTTTAACATATGTCAGATAATATCTCTCTGTGGTTTTGATTTGCAGTTCCCTGATAATTAGTGATGTTGAGCACCTTTTTATTTAACCTACTGCTATGCATATATCTTGTTTGGGAAAATGTCTATTCATGTGGTATATTATCTCACTATATATGTCGAGTTAAAAAAAAAGAAAATGAACTCATAGATACAGAGAACAGATTGGTGTTGCCAGAGGTAGGGGTGGAGGGTAGGTGAAGTAGTCAAATGTTACAAACTTCCAGTTCTAAGATAAATAAGCTCTGGGGATCTAATGTACAGTGCCTATGGCCATTTTAAAATTAGATTGTTTGGTTTTCTGTTGAGTTGTATGAATACTTTTTATATATTTTGGATACTCACCTCTTGTCAGATACATGATTCACAAATATTTTCTCCCATTAAGGAGGTTGCCTTTTCACTTTGTTCATGGTTTCCTTTGCAGTGCAAAAGCTTTTTTAATTTGATTGTAGTCCCACTTGTTTATTTTTTGTTTTGTTGCCTTCATTTCTAGCATCAAATCCAATTATGTCATTGCCAAGACATGTCAAAGAGCTTACTGCTTGTGTTTTCTTCTAAGAATTGTATAGTTTCAAGTCTTATGTTTAAGTCTTTAATCCATTTGGAGTTGATTTTTGTTTATGGTTTAAGGGTCCAGTTTCATTCTTTTGTGTGTGGCTTTTCCCAACCTCATTTATTAAAGAGAGTATTCTTTCTCCATAGGCTTTCTTGTCATAAATTAATTGACCATGTATGGGATGGTTGCTTTCTGGGTTCTCTATTCTGTTCTACTTATCTGTTTTTTTGCCAAAACCATACTGTTTTGATTAGTATAGCTTTGTAATATAGTTTGAAATTGAGGAGCATAATACCTCCAGCTTTGCTCTTCTTTCTCATGATTGCTTTTGCTATTCAGGGTCTTTTGTGTTTTCATACAAATTTTAGGATTATTCTAGTTCTGTGAAAAATTCCATTGGAATTTTGATAGGCATTGCATTGAATCTGTAGATTGTTTTTGGTAATACAGACATTTTAATATTATTAATTCTTCCAATCCATAGGCACAGAATATCTTTCCATTTATTTGTATCTTTTTCAATTTCTTCCATCAAGGTCTTAAAGTTTTCAGTATACTTAAAGTCTTTCATATTTCTGCTTACATTTGTTCTTAGATCTCTTGTTCTTTTTGAGGCAGTTTTAAATGGGATTCTTCTTTCTGTTAGTTCATTATTAGTGTATAGAAATGCAACTAATTTTCACATATTGATTTTGTAACCAATATGTACAGTACTTTACTGAATTTATTGCTTAGTTCGAACAATTTTCTTGGTAGAAGCTTTAACATTTTCTTCATATAATAACATGTTATTTGCAGGTAGAGAGAGTTTTACTTCTTCCTTTCTGATTTTAGTACCTTTTATTTCTTTTCTTGCCTAATTTCTCTGGCTAGGACTTCTAGCATTATGTTGAATAAAAGTTGGGATAGTGGGCACCCTGTCTTGTTCCTTATCTTAAAGGAACAGCTTTCATCTTTTCACTGTTGAGTATGATGTTAGCTGTAGGCTTGACATATATGACCTTCATTATGTTGAGGTACATTCCCTCTATACCCAGTTTGTTGAGAGTTTTCAACATGAATGGGTGCTGAATTTTGTCAAATGTCTTTTAGGTATCTATTAAGATGATCATATAATTCTCATCCTTCATTTTGCTAATGTGGTGTATCACATTGTTTAATTTGCAGTATTGAACCATCCTTGTATCCCTGGAATAAGTTCCATTTGATCATGTTGTATGATCCTTTCAATATATTATATTACCTTTTAAAAAAATATTTTTAACACATGCTTATTTAATCATCTAAACTTCTGTATATGCTGTAACCAATGACTGGAATGGTTTCTTCATCACATTCAGGACAAAAATCCAAGATATTTAACATGATATATAAGGTCATTCATGATCAAGCCCTGCCTGGTTATGTGATGCCTCCATTACTCCCACATCCTCATGATCTTCTATGACACACCCCTAATATTCCTGTTCAGACATCATCTCTTTCCTAAGACCTCTTTAATCATTTAGTTATTTATAAGCAAAAAGATGTGACATTCCAGGTAAACAAAACATTTGGAAAGCCCCTGACATCTGGAAGGAGGCAGGCATTTTGCAGTGCACAAGAAGTTTTGTGTGGCTGGAGGCACAGAGTGAGATTTATGAGAGATGACCATGCCAGTCCATGCCTGGTCTAAAACCAAGGGGAAATCATTGACACGATTTATTGCTGAATAGAGACTGGAGGAAAGAGACTGGACGTAGACCATAAGAGATACAGGGAGGCCATGTGAGGAGGCTATTTCAATTGTTCAGGTAAAAGATGATGAAAACTTGGATCAGAAGGTTGGCAGTAAAGGCTAAAAAATAATAAATAAAGTAGAAACAGCAAAAGGCATTTGGAAGGTAAAATAAGCAGAATCTGATGATGGGTTAGAGTGAAGAAGCAGGAGACATGTAGGAGGACACCTGTGCTTGTTATCTAGACAATAGGACAGATTAGGTTGGCACTCACTGAGAGGGAGAATAAGAAAAAAGTAGAACTTATGGACCTAAGCATCATACCCTCTGAAAATAAAATCTTTAAAATAAAAAAGAGAGAGAGAGAGATAACTCATTTTCTAGAGGAGTGAATGTTCTGGAATATATCTGATTATACAAACAAAAGCTAAGTTTTCTGGGCAGGATATTTTAATCCACTGGTAGGTGATCCATTACAAGGAAACTACTGTCTCGTGAAATCTTCAGGTAGTAAACACTAGAGAAAGGAGAATAGCTAAGTAAGGTACCCGATACACAAGGATAAGGCTCATCATGGCTCAGATGAGACACCATGTGGCCTTTTCCAAATGACTTCATCCTTGTCCCTTCATCTGAAAAAAGCATCTGAAAAAGGAATCCATGAAAAGCAGTTTTACTTCAAGTGAAAGATATATTCAGGTCTTCCAAACTGATATTTCATCTATGATGTTATTCATCCCAATATCGATTTTTTTTAACCTTATCTATCCAATTTGCTATCTACCTTAATCAAATCACCCAAATAATTACAAAGTGTCCTGACCAGTTTGTTATGTCAATTTACTGACCAAAAGTTCATTTTCTATCAGATGTTCTGTTTTAATTCTAATCCTATAGATTTAAAATGCAGGCCTCCCCAGTTTTTCACAAGAACATCTTATATGAGTGCCTTGAAAAAAGTCATGTTAAGTTGGTATTTATAATGAATATTATTTGAGTATTTTGCACCACTACTAGTCTGGTAGTAACTTAAACTAATTATAAATATGGGAACCCAAAAAACTAGAATAGAACTTAAAAAAGTAATAAGCAAAAAATAAAGAAAAATTAAAACAATTATATATGGATTATTATAATCTAAATAAGTAATTCCTGTATTGCATATTCAGTTAAAAAAAATAAGTTGGTAAAATATATGTAATATCAAATAAAAGGATGATAAATAAGGACAAATGAACTCATCATTTGACTTATACAAGCAGAAGAACAACTATAGAAATTTTTAAGAATCTTTGAAACTTTTCAGTGTGATAGGAACTGCAAATGGTATTTATAAGAAAAACAAAAAAAGTTTGGGAATGAGAACACAAAATAGCAATGCTTTGGTTAAGGAGGAAATTATGGCATTAGCAAAGTGTACTAAACAAGGTGATTTTTTTCATCCTGCTAAATAAAGCACAATTTAATCTTTTAAAAAATATTTTAGCAAATCTTAATTTAAATTCTTTTAAGTGTAGAAGATGTGGCATGCATATGTGTGTGTGTGTGTGTAGTAGTAGTAGTAGTAGTAGTAGAATATTACTCAACCATCAAAAATGAAATACTGACATTTGCAGTGATGTGGTTGGCACTAGAGGGTATTGTGCTAAGCAAAAGAGGTCAGAGAAAGACAATCATCATATAATCTCAGTCATATGTGGAATTTAAGAAACAGAGGATCATGGGGGAAGGGAGGGAAAAATAAAACAAGACAAAATTAGAGGGGAAGACAAACCATAAGAGACTGTTAATCACAGAAAACAAATTGAGAAAAAAAAAAAGAAAAAGAAAACAAATTGAGGGTTGCTGGAGGCGAGTGGGGTGGGGATATGAAGTATTTGGGTAATGGACATTAAGGAAGGCACGTGGTGACCACTGGGTGTTATATAAGACTGTTGAATCACTGAACTCTACCTCTGAAACTAATCGTATACTATATATTAATTAACTGAATTTAAATTAAAAAATAAAATTAAATAAATAAAATTTTTTTTTAATAATTTTTTTTTAAGATTTTATTCATTTGACAGACAGAGATCACAAGTAGGCAGAGAGAGAGAGGAAGGGAAACAGGCTCCCTGCTGAGCAGAGAGCCCGATGCGGGGCTCAATCCCAGGACCCTGAGACCATAACCTGAGCTGACGGCAGAGGCTTAACCCACTGAGCCACCCAGGTGCCCCCCAAAATAAATCTTTTTAAGTGTATCATAGATGCTTTACAATAAGTATGTTGGAGAACACACATTTATTTAAAGCCTTTCCTAATGTCCTAAAATGAAAAATGAAAAAGCCTTTCCTAATGTCCTAAAATGAACCACAGTAACAAAAATGTTAAATCAAATGTTATCTACTGACACCAGAAATGACCAATCTTATATGTAAACCACAGGGAATAGTTACAAGTTAGATATCATGTAGACTAAGTTGAGGACAGATAACAGAAAAAAAACCATCACCTTCCAGTTTAAGAATACCACACAACATTGCAAGAAGGAAGTGAAGAATGCCCTCCAGGTTTCCACCAAAACTTTCAGCTCCAAAAATACACAATCCAAACAATAAGCAAGATACAAAAATGTAGGAAGACTTCTTTTACTCTAGTTTTCTCTCCACATATCAGCAGTGAAGGAAGTTAGACATATATCTCTCTACATATATACATCCATACTCTGCTTCCTATGATAAGGGAAATCTGTTCTAAGGTGGCCAACCAATATAGCAGGGGATCCCAGTTCTGGACCCAGGGCCAGTTTGGATTTTTCCTCCTGCCCCACCAGCCACGGGAGCAAGAGTGGCACAGATACAATAATAAAAGTGTATAAACTACCCCTTTGTTTGTGGTGGGGGCTCAGACCTTGGGAGATTACTCTGAGCCCGTCAGCATTAAATAAACCTCAGATCCCCTAAGGTCTCCAAGTGCAGCTTGGTTCTTTGGCCAGGATCCAGTCTGGGTTCTGTAACACCTACACTGAAAAATACGGCCTTGATGACAACCCAATTTTCAAGTAGGAATCAGAGGAGGAAACGTTCCAACCAAGAAAATAAGTCAATCTTTTGCCAACCATCATTTTGAGCTCCAAAACTACCAAGGTACATGGCTTACCAAGAAAAGTGAGATCATCTGTATTTAAAACAATAATCCTCCTTAGACACCATCACAACAGGACACAGCAAATTATCTGACCTGTTGGGCAAGGCTTTCAACAAAGTAAGGAAATAAAATTCTTAGGTTGTGGCTTTGCATACCAATCTGTCTCTCCCATATCATAAAAATATAAGCAGAGAATATATTCTAGGCTATCTCCTAGCCATCCAGTTCATGTTCTAAGCAGAGAACCTAAAAAACAAACAAAAAGCATGAATTATAGCTTCATACAAAGATGAACCAATAAAAAAAAAAGCTTCAGACTTGCACAAATTTCTGCAACAAAAGAAAAGAAACACAACAATTTAAAAATGGGTAAAGATAGCACTTGGGAATATTAATTTCAGGATACAAAGAATTTTCTAGAGTAAAATTAGTTCAAATTTACAAATATATTAAAGAAAACATGTGCTTTATAAAATAGGAATATTGGGGGGGAAAAAAGAACACTAGAATTTGATAAAACAAGATCTGGCAATGCTAAGAAAAGAAATTAAGGCAAAAATAAAATAGTGGTGTTGCCAAACTTAAAAATAAATGGTAAGCAGTAGAAATGGACTTTGTACTTCAGAAAGCTTAATGACATGGAGAACAGATTTTAGAGAAACACAACAGCACACAGACCCAAGCTGATAGGCAGAAGATAGACATTAAAGATCTAATAAACAGATCAGTGTTATGTCTAAAGAAAAGGGGGGGAAATGTACCATAAGAAAACTGTCTAAAGTGTAGGATATAAATACATTGAAAAAATCAAAATGTTCCCGGAAAAAAGAAGTTAATAAAGATTGAAAAACTTCAAGATAGATCCTGGTAAACTTTTCACATTTCAAAACTGAAAAAAGGGGCATCTGGGTGGCTCAGTCCGACTCTTGATTTCAGCTAAGGTCATGACCTCATGGTAAGAATGAACCCTGCTTCAGATCCCCCTCTCCCTCGGCCCCTCTCCCACCACTTGCATTCACAGGCATGCACTCTACATATATACATACATACATACATACATACATACACAAAAATAAATAAAATGGAAAAAGAATTCCACAAACTTCTTTGTAGATAGAACCTTTCTACAAGGAAAGAGAGGCAAGATGACTGCAGACATCTCCACAGTTTAAAGTGCTAAAAGATAATGGACTCATACTAACTCTATGGGTGTGTGGTTATGCACACATTGTGTGTGTGCACACTTGCACATGAGCACAAGCAAGGGTGCACATCCTCATGCTTTTGGAAGATGTGATTAAGGGAAAGGTAAGAAGCAATCCTTATGAGAAGATGATCCTTGATAATGGAAATGACTGTTCTGGGCAACCTTCTGTTCAAAACTTAGCCTTGTTCGTTTTTCAGGAGTGATTTCTGAGATTTCTTTCCCACAGTTACATGTGGCTCAGGAGAAAGCAGCCTTGCTTTTTAGGCATATGCAGAGAGAAGTCACCTGGCAAAGAGTGAGATCTCCCAAAATTTTCTTATTTCATGCATTTGGTAAATAATAAAGAATAGTTCTGCTAATGAAACGAGAGAGTGGAGTAGAGAGGTTAGGGTCACAGGCTGTAACTAGGCTCTCTGGTCACTTATTAGCTAAGTGACCTTAATCAAATCATTTATCCTTTTCATACCTCAGTTTCATCTGAAAATGGGGATTTTAAAAAATAGTACCTGGTTCATAATCAGCAAAAGGGAGAAACACTGATTCATTATCTCCCATCCTTCATTGGTCAAGGATGGCCCCATGGTGTTTCCTCAGCCGCACTTCATATGTGTGAATGCTGAAGGGATTTTCACAGATATCCCATGCCATCCTGGAGCAGAGAGTGAAGGGGGGAAGGCTGGGATTTGGCTTGAGACGAAACACTTTCTGATGGCATCTGCCTGAAGTTCACAAAAACCTTCTGGGAACCAATCACCATAACAATGGTGAGCAAGAGAAGGTAACAAGAGGGTGTGAATTCAATAGAGAACCTCATTCCTTATCTTTGTAATCCCTCTGGAATTGTGGTTACTAGCTTCCATCAGAAGGATATGTCAGTATGTCAAGAAATTGGATTTGAAGAATATGATAACATCTTATTTCAAGGCCTACAAACTTGTGAAGGTGTCATTAGAAACAACATGAAGTCATAACTGTCAAAAAGCCTTATTACTTTATAAGAGGATCTAGACACAGGCAACATTTAAATTTGCCCATGGAAAGTCTGAGATCGCTATAATACTATAGTAAAGGACAGCATTTCTCATGCTATGTATTTTGTAATTATATATCATCCTGAATAACAACAGGATCATCCAATGGATTGAAACAATAAAGTACAATCTGGAAAATGTTCAAAATATCACTGCTCTCATTAGTTGCCTCCTCAAGTTAAATACTACAACATCTAGCAATAAAAATACTACCCTTTAGTAGTGATAGAAACAGTAACTTTTTTTTTTTTTTTAAGATTTTGTTTGTTTATTTGACAGAGACAGCAAGAGGGAAAGAGAGCACAAGCAGGGGGAGCAGCAGAAAGAGAGGGAGAAGCAGGCTCTCTGCTGAGCTGGGAGCCTGATGCAGGACTCGATCCCAGGACTCACAACCTGAGCCAAAGATAGATGCTTAATGACTGAGCCACCCAGGCACCCCAACAGTAAGAATTTTTTCAATGTGTTACTCCATCCAGGTATTAGCTTCTAAATAATAAGCAATTAAATACACGCTGACCTCAAATACTCCAGGTAAAATAAATTTTTCAGCCTTCAAAAGGTTTTCTCTTACAGAAATAGGGCCATATTAAAAACAGTCAATGCTATGTAGACCCAGGTGCCCTGGTGAAGATGGAAATGGTTGTTAAATTAGCCTCCATGTATTTGTTCTGGATTGCCATTCAAGGACAAAGCTGTTTTCAGGGTGAGAAAAAGCTACAGAACTTTTTCATGGTTTCCTTATGTACTAATTCTTGACAGTGGCCGTTTGTAGCCTTCTCAAATGACTTCTGACTTGAGAACCTAAAGCTAGTCTTTTGAGAAAGTATATGGCAGATTGATGAGCCTTCTTTTTTTTTTTCCTAAGGAAGTAATTTACCACTGTAATTAACAATAAGCCAGATGGAGAGCTCTTTTCACTTTGATGTTTTCTCTAAGAATGAGAAATGCACATTTTTAAGCCTAGGTTCTTTGTATTTGCTGAATGCTTGGTAATAGTAATAATGATAGCTAACATTTGTTGAATTCTTATTCTATAACCAAGCAATATGCTTTCATTAGACACTCATTTCATTTTCACAAGATTATAAAATCAGAATTATTAACCTTAGTTTATATATGAAGGAAGGAAGAGGAAGGAAGGCAAAGGGTGTTTGAATAACTGGCCCAGTGTCACTCATGCTGAGTAGGAAGGAGCGGTGCTCAACCTCAGTTCTATTGAGTTCCAAAGTCCACACTCATATTAGTCACTACAGACTATACTGTGGCAGTTGCCTTAGATTAGTTGCCTTAGATTTCACGAAGAATCTGTAAGGCTGCTCTTTCTGAGGCTTTTAATCACAAATACAGGTCAGTCAATATTTTATAGCTCTGCCAATGTTTCCCTTCATTTTTAGTTTTCAGTCACTATTCAGATGTTAAGGTAAACCTCTGTTAAGGTTTGCACAACATTCTTACATTCACGACTTATGTGTTTCCAGGAAGATAGAGGATATCCTGTGATATAAACTGAAAAATTACAATCCCTCTGTCACTTGTATGCGTTCAACTTTACACCGTTATATAGGCTCCGTTCTTCTACTTTGTTGTGACTTACGTTGTCACACTACTTCAAACAAAAGCCGTCTCAGAATCCAACTGCACAAGCTTATGCATCTTCAGAGGAACCCCACCTAAAAGCAATGGTGTCCAGTAACGCTTAGCCTTCCTTTTCATAAAACATTCCCTATTCCAGTCTACTGAGCTGGACGAAGAGGTTTTATTTTTTGAACAGACAGAAATCACAAGCAGGCAGAGGCAGGCAGAGAGAGGGGGAAGCAGGCTCCCCGCCGAGCAGAGAGCCCGATTCGGGGCTCAATCCCAGGACCCCGGGATCATGACCTGAGCCGAAGGCAGAGGCCTTAACCCACTGAGCCACCCAGGTGCCCCGGCAAAGTGGTTTTAAAATGACACATTCGCATATACTAAAATGTAAATTACATTTTGGTTTTTCTACTTTCTGACATTTTATTTTTTATTTTATTTTAAATATTTTATTTATCTACTTGAGATAAAGAGAGAGAGCACAAGCCAAGAGACAGAGGCAGAGGGAGAAACAGGCTCCCCACTGAGCAGGGAGCCCTAAACTGGGCTTGATCCCAGAACCCTGGGATCACACTGTGAGCCAAAGAGAGCCACTCAACAGACTGAGCCACTCAAAGCACCCTTATTTTCCAACATTTAAAAAAATTTTTTTAAAGATTTTATTTAAAATCTTTAAATAAAGAGAGAATACAAGCAGGGGTAGTGGGAGATGAAGAAGAAGGCTTCCTGCCAAGCAGAGAGCCCGATGTGGGACTTGATCCCAGCATCCTGGGATCATGACCCGAGCAGACACCCAAAAACTAAGCCACCCAGGCACCCCTATTTTCTGACATTTTAATACTAACTTCCCTTTCTCTGCTATCAGAAAACATCACATAATCCCTGAATATCTGTAACTCTCAGTATTCTTCCGATATTTACTCTGTACTTCCCGGGCCCTAGCCTTCTTGCCTCCTCTACTATCTCTCCCTCTTCTGACTTATTTTTTCTGCTCTCTTTTCACCACCCCCACCCCGTTAGCTTTTACATAAATGAACAGATCTTTTTTTTTTTTTTAATTTCCAAATATGACATGATTCCAGAATCTTGAGATTTCAGATTTCCTGCTCACTAAATTACAAAATGTTTCTATAAACGATTTCATTTCACTGTTATTTATGAGTTATTCTCTACCTACTTCAAAACAAAATTTGCTCAAGCTCCTCTGTCATAACGTACATTTGAGCTGGGTTAGAGGGGCTATGGTACTTTAGGTGTTGTGACTTTTATAGTTCAGTTAAAAAGTCAAGGAATCAAAAAGAGTCAATGAAAATAAAACATTTTTGTTGAAAGCTTTAGGTAGAAAAATTAAATCAAATAATAATATCTGAGTTTCCTTCTGGTATAATCAAAGGAACATACATATATTTTTTTGTGAAACTACCTAAATGTTCTAACTTTCCACAAAATAGTATAGAAAGCATCTTATTTTTTAACACCTACCATTGATTCATGTATAGATATGATACATTAGGAATTTAAATTATAGTGGGCTGGTAGCATATCCCCACACTTGCAATGATTTTGTGAAAAAAGCTAGACAGTCATACCAATTTTTTTTTATCTCCTTTTATCCTCTTTATCCTCTTCATGGTTTAACTTAATGTGTTTAGCATTTACCTTAATGAAATTGATGTTATGTTAAATCTCATCCCTCGCCCAGATTCTTCAACCCTCCCTGTATCCATATTCTCTGCCATATGATTCTGTAGTTTATCCCATTCAGATTCAAATATAAAGCATATTGCCCCATCCCTCGACTTTGGGTTTGGCCATATGACTTTGACCAATGTTTTGGAAAAGATTATGTGCCATTTCTGAACTTGGACCTTAAAAGGCCTCAGATGTTTCCACTTGTTCTCTTGTTTGTCTACCATTACTCTAAGAGGAATATGCCCAGACAACCTGCTGATTCCAAGAGGAGGATGAGAAGTCTCTGGAGTTTACTCACCCAACCAGTTACCATAGCCAAGAACATCCAGCCTCATCTACCCACAGACCTGTGAGCTAAATAAATGCTTATTTTTGTATGTCACTACTTTTTTTTAAATTTTTCATTTCTTTTCAGCGTAACAGTATTCATTGTTTTTGCACCACACCCAGTGCTCCATGCAATCTGTGCCCTCTCTAATACCTACCACCTGGCTCCCACAACCTCCCACCCCCCGCCCCTTCAAAACTCTCAGGTTGTTTTTCAGAGTTCATAGTCTCTCATGGTTCACCTCCCCTTCCAATTTCCCTCAACTCCCTTCTCCTCTCTATCTCTCCTTGTCCTCTATACTATTTGATATGCTCCACAAATAAGTGAAATCATATGATAATTGACTCTCTCTGCTTGACTTATTTCACTCAGCATAATCTCTTCCAGTCCCGTCCATGTTGCTACAAAAGTTGGGTATTCATCCTTTCTGATGGAGGCATAATAATCCATAGTGTATATGGACCACATCTTCCTTATCCATTCGTCCGTTGAAGGGCATCTTGGTTCTTTCCACAGTTTGGCGACCTTGGCCATTGCTGCTATAAACATTGGGGTACAGATGGCCCTTCTTCTCACTACATCTGTATCTTTGGGATAAATACCCAGTAGTGCAATTGCAGGGTCATAGAGAAGCTCTATTTTTAATTTCTTGAGGAATCTCCACACTGTTTTCCAAAGTTGTATGCCACTACTTTTTGCAGTGATTGGCTATGTGCATTTTTGTAACAATAATTAACTGTAAACAATAGTTTACAGGACTGAAATGTCCTCAGATTAGCATGTAATGGATGTAGATACATTCACCATAAACCAATCAAAATCAAGAAGTCTTATCTGTCACTTCTTAAATGTCCCATTTTAAAAAAAAATGAGGGTTTAAAATACAGATACAATAGGAACTGCCAATTGCTGAATTCTCAAGAACAACAGTTACAGATAACAAGCGGTCCCTATTACATATAGAATTTGATTAGCTTTGCCAAAAGAATGCTTAAAAATCACATGTTAGCACTATGACTGCATAGAAAAAGTAGATCTGAAAGCTACCTTTGAAGAGGATGACAACTTATTTCAAACATAGTCATTACATGACTAGCATTATCACTTGTCAATTAATTTTTGGTGATTTCTTTGATTTTCTTTTGTCACTAGAAGTTTCTTTTTTTAGTTCACTTGGGTCAATCCCAAAATTTAACCAGTATAATAGCATGCTTAATTTTATTTTTGTATTCCGCAGTCCTTGATAATAGCAAACTAATTTCTGTGGCTGCATTTGATGAAAATATGCTGATGAAACTCATATTTCACATCATTGACTATAATGAGCTATTTTATCAAACTGTCCTTATGACAGTATTATAGAGAAAATGATAAATTTACTAATTTATTCACTTGAGATTCCATTTGAAAATTTTAAAAGAAAGGAAAAGATCAATGAAGTCAGGTAAATTAGACTTTCACCAAATGATATGTCTCGCTTTATATAAAACAATAGCACTAACCATCCTGGTCTTAATGAAATACTAACACTAAATAAGGGTTGATTAATTATTACTTTTAATAAAATTCTTCAGAACAAATAAGTAGCTGTGAAATGCCCTATTGTGAATACATATTCACAATGTTTACTCATAATCACTGTCATGGTTTTATATTAAAATTGCTTTTTTTCACATTCCTGGAATTTTTTATTTTTACTAGATTTTTTATTTAGAAATTATCAGTAGTAGCTGTATGAACTAATTAGAGTTACTAATCATTTTGTGGGACATATCTAAAGACTTTGAAGTAACTAGAAACTGTAGTAGAGTATCTCTGAAATGTTGATGTGCCCTTTGGCATAGACAGGGTTGATGTTAGTGCAAACACAATTACATATACAATATACTAACATGTCTTTTGTCAATTACTATGTTCTATCGAATGTGTGCTCTCTGAACTCTAGAAACAATATTAACTTAGAGCAGGTCAGGGTCTTCATGGTCTGGCTATATCCAATCTTCAAGTGTTATATGACCATGACATTTTGTTTTGGAATCTTTTCTCAACATAAAATGATTTCATTGATTTTTTTCTTTCCATTTACAAGCCATCAGCAATGAAAACAATTGCTCTAATAAATTATTTAGCTTGATCTCTTCTCAAGCAGCTTATTCCACCACAAATGACTCGAGTATCTATAAAAAAACACATAAGTATATTAAGGCTATTTTAAATGACAACTATGTTCGTGATAAACGTCTACAGAAAAAAATGCATTGATACCATGATAGACATGTTTCCTTCCTTTCTAATTTTTCCTTCTATTTGTATTTGCCAGATACTATGCTAAAACTGCCACCATTCCTTCAATCCAATTAATAGTTTCCCAAATCCTACAATGATGATGAATTCTAAAAGCAGCTGTTAAGACTAGAACATCACATTCTTAATGGAAGTTCACACAGAAACAATGAAACTATAATTTCTGGGCTAAAAAAGAACAAAAAAGCTTCATTAAATAATGGAAACATAGTTTGAACTTTAAAATTTAGTGCTGCGGGGCGCCTGGGTGGATCAGTGGGTTAAAGCCTCTGCCTTCAGCTCAGGTCATGATCCCAGGGTCCTGGAATTGAGCCCCACATCGGGCTCTCTGCTCTGCAGGGAGCCTGCTTCCTCCTCTCTCTCTCTCTCTCTCTCTACCTGCGTCTCTGCCTACTTATGATCTCTGTCTGTCAAATAAATAAATAAAATCTTTTAAAAAAAATTAGTGCTGAATGCTAGTAACCTCTGGGGCTGTCAGGTGTCAGCAGACATTTGAAAATAAACTGTTTTAATATAGATCTAGCTTTGTCATTTCATGGCAATCAGCTGTCCTTTAAAATGACAGGAAAAAAGAGAGAGATGATCATCTCTTTCCTCATTTAGGTACTCTTGAATGGTCTGCAGTTTACACAATCTTGAGAACAGTACTACACTAGTCAATGAATCTAAGCTTCCTTATAAAGTATTCAATCATCATCGTCATATCAGAAAATTATTGAGTGATTTTTATGTGCCAGTCTCCAAGAATTTGTTTCCGTTGTCTATGCATTCCTCATCACATCCGTGTGAGGTATGTAACTAATATTTTTCCTGTTTAACAGATAAAGACACTGAGATTCTGAGAGATTCAATCAATTGCCCTAGTCCACGCAACTATCTTAAGCAGATGATGGAGCTGGGTTCAGACGGTCATAATCTAGTATTTCTTAATGTTGAAAATTTAACTTTCGGGGGTTTTATTGAGATATGTGCTATAATTCATAAAGAATGATAGATGAGGAATTATTTTTCATGGCATAAAGAAATATAGCACATAATTATCCTTCCAAATATCATCAATAAACTACTGAACAAGTGATCAAGTTCTATGTCTGCTGAAAACAGGGTTGATCAAACCAGTATTTAGAAAGTTGACCATTTTCATAAAGTGACTCCCTAAAGGTCATCTTTTCCACAAGAATGTGATCTAACTCCCACATCTTAGACAAATGAAGAATTTCATCAACTCAGTGATTAGGTCAACAGTTTTATTTCATGGTTCCTTTGTAGATGGAACACATATAACATAAAACCACATATGACAAAATATCCCACCCTCATTTCTGAAAATTAAAATGATGCCTTCAAAGGCATACACAACATCCCCTTAAATAAATAGAAGATGGACATACGAATGGATGGATAATACTAGGTTTTGATTCACATGAGCTTATTTTCAAATGGAACTCCAGTGTGGGGGAGGTGCTGTGTGGTTATATGAAATTGTCCAGCGACTTCTCTCTATCATTCTGACATTCAGACTCTGTCTCTTTGCTATCTGCTGCTCCATACTTGAAATGACCTCACAAGAACTCACCTCTGATGACTGATGAGACAGCCCGACTACTGGACCCCTGGTTCTGGTAAAACCTACCTAGCTTATTCTCCTGTCACCTACACAAAGGTTGACATTAGGAAGGCTATGAAAAAAGACCCAAAAACCTTATGTGATCCAAGTGAAACACATTTGTCATAATCCAGTGGCGTGTGTCTGCCCCCAAGGAAATGTATTCTTTCTTCTTCCCATACAGTGAGAATTATGTAGTAAACCATGTTTCTCTTTTGCTTTCACCTCCAGGAAGGTCAAAAACAAATTTACAGCTAAATCATTTGAGACTTTATTGTGAGGTTTTTCTTCTTCTGGTATAATTTACTGTTTTGGCTTTAACTGCTGTTGATTTTATTTTTATTTAATTAAGCATCTCTTCAACTGGATTCCCTAGAACACCAGTTCTTATATATGTTAATAGACGCATTATCAAGAAAAAAAAGACTTTTTAAAAATGTATTTTTGAAATGTTGTATAATACCATAGCCCCATGCAGTCCCCAAGAGTCACTTAGTACTGAATTTTTTAAAAACCCACTCAAGTTCGTTTAACCAAAATTCTAAACAAATTTGAACATAGAGCAGTTTTGTCATGATATCTATTAATATCCCAGAATATGTCTAGAGAAAGAAAAACTATGCTTCTTCATTATATATATTTCCTGAAAGCAACTTAATATTTTGGGGGGAATAAGGAGATGTATTAGTTAATTAATTTAAAAATTATTTCATATTTGTTTATATTGTGAAATGATCTCAATAAGTCCAGTTAACATCCATCACTACAGGTGACAAGGATATTTTTAATAAATAGCTTATAAATTGTAAGTGTAGTGCTTTCAGTAAATAAAGCTAGAATGGGCTCTTTATTGGTTTTGTCAGTAGAATACCAAGGTAAATGAGATAAACCCACCCTCATATACAAACCTTATAGAGAACAAAGAAAGCCTGTTTTGTAACTCATAAATGCCTTGAAAAGATCAAGGCTATAAAAAGAGGCTAGATGAAGGCTCCTGGGTGGCTCAATCCCTCAAGCATCTGACTCTTTGATTTCAGCTCAGGTCATGATCTCAGGGTTGTGAGATCAAGTCCTGCACAAGGTTCTGAGTGGGTGTGGAAACTGTCTAAGATTCTCCTTCTCCTTCTGCCCTCCCCTAAATTGTGCATTTGCTCTCTCTCAAAAAAAAAAAAAAAAAGAAAAGAAAAGAAAGAAAGAGAGGCTAGATGGTGGTTTGTAAAGCTTGATGAAGAGAATTTTCTGAAGAGAACCAGAATTGAAATACTGGGACCTTGTCAAAAGGGCTCCTCAGCAGAAGACAAGATTCAGCAGAAGAAGACTAGAAGCCAGGACCTGAGGATGAAGATGGAAGAGACTATCAAGAATAGTGATAAATCCACTAAACTGGCCCACTGAACTGTGAGCCTAGTGAGGGCAGAAACCACAAATGCCATGGTGACCATCATATCTACCATGTCAAGCACAGTATATAGCACTACCATTATCTTACTCTTAGCTTGCCTCTTGCATCAAAGTATTATTACCCAATGCCATTATGCTTTGTAAGGTCTTCACGCCAATATTTCTCCATGAGATCTCATTTCATGCACAGAGTTCCTGTTCCAAAATACTACTGTGCTTTTTCTCCCTACTCTCCTAAGCGCCCTTCAAACTTGTCATTTAATCAAAAGAATAATTTCAACTATTATAATTAAGAAAAAGTAAAGTGTTCTAATTTCCTTATTTCATTATTCTAATGCATATTTTTTGCATTTACTATTTCCAAAATACAGGGGCACCTGGGTGGCTCAGTGAGTTAAAGCCTCTGCCTTCAGCTCAGGTCATAATCTCAGGGTCCTGGGATAGAGCCCCACATTGGGCTCTCTGCTCAGAAGAGAGCCTGTTTCTCCCTCTCTCTCTGCCTGCCTCTCTATCTACTTGTGATCTCTCTCTCTCTGTCAAATAAATAAATAAAATCCTTTGAAAAAAATCCCACAGTAAAATCAGATGTTCCTAATTGATTATGGGTAACAAAAGAAAAGTTTCCACCTTTAAACATCCTCAATCCACTTATCCAAAGACATTCTAATACACCTTTTAGTTTTACTTTGTTTTTTCATGACTGCTTCAGTGCCCTGAGTGTTAAGACTTATCCTCTATGATTTTGCTTATTAACTACATTTCCTTTAAAAGGACAGAGATCATGAGGCCTAGAAGGAAACATCCTTGCCATTCAATCTGCTATCCCCATTGAATCTGTCACCTCCTAATTCAGAAAGACTGAGACTTAACAGAGGTCACAAAGTGCAGAAACAGCATCCTGTGCTCTCTCCATCATTCGTGTTTATAAACTTAGAGTGTAAATTTGCCTGTAAAATCATTTATACACATTTACCTTATCTTAGAAGCCCTAGAGTTTCAAGGGCATGTAACTTATCTCTCAGAGATTACAACATTGCTCAAAACAAACTGGAAGTTGCACCTGAGATATGGAACACAGGAAAAATTTCAGGCTGGTCCACTGAGGGGTCTTACTTTAACAGTGCTGTCTTTGGGGAAAATTGAGAATTTCTTCCATCTCATTTAAAAAAAATTTTTTAAGAACAACAAATTTTAAAGTGTGACTCTCTCTAATCATAAAAATAACTCCTCCAAATGTCCCTTTTAAAAAGTTTGCAAGCTGCAAAGATACTTACGTTATGCCCTATAGACTTGACCTTAACACCTTAAGAAGTGTTATTGCTTTCAGTTGACTGGAGGGTATGAAAAGCAATTGCTCACACTTTATCAGCTTTTGACAATAGGCACTTATGGGCCTAAGTGATCTAAAATAGATTAATGAGGCACTAAAGTACTTTAATGAATAATGGAGCATTTTAAAATTTATTTTGTTTTTTAATTCATTTAACTGCAATCCATTTAGTAACTGAAACACTCCCTCCTGAACATATTAAAAGGCATTTTACATTGAAGCTTTTATTAATTTATTACGTTTCAATTCCTTTATCATTTATTCATTTTATTAATTTATTCACTGAATTGAGTTTCCCCCTACAAACACTTTAGAAATCAATAATTTTATTGGGTTCCACATGCAACAAAATAACCTTTCAGCAGGTTAACCAGGGAATTTGGAATCTATAAAGAGAACACCATTGGCATAATGCAAAAATACTGTTATCATTTCAAAGAGCATAGGATGACAGGGGGTCCACTCAAGAAATTTTATTCTGTCTCCTTGAAAGGAAGAGTTTTAAAATAGTCACAGATGATTTGCAGGCATTTTATATCTTTCTCTTTTCTTTATATTAGTCACCCATTAGAACATTAGTAACATTTCCCCTCCCTCTCTTAGATTCACTCTTTTAAAACACACCCATACCCTTTCCTCACTGATTAAAATAATATAGATCTTAATTAACCAATTCACGCTCAACTCTTATATGTTTTCAGCTGGACTAATGAGGAGTTATGGTAGAATTTCACACATCTACACAGCATAAAGAAATTTCTAAATAATAATTGGCAGACCAGGTGGGAGGAAGATCTTCCTTCTCTAATGAAATGACAAGGTTTTGGCAGTCATCTATGTGGAAAGCTGCTCTGGCCCCTTAGAGTGATTTAAGATTTTTGATTTTTGATTTTTTCTTTTTTTTTTTTTTTTAAGATTTTATTTATTTACTTGACAGACAGAGATCACAAGCAGGCAGAGAGGCAGGCAGAGAGAGAAAGAAGGAAGCAGGTAGGCACCCTGCTGAACAAAGAGCCTGACACGGGGCTCGATCCCAGGACTCTGGGATCATGACCTCGCCAAAGGCAAAGGCTTTGACCCACTGAGCCACCCAGGCGACCCAGATTTTTTAAAAAAAATTTCCTTCTTGGCAGGTTAGAACTTTGTCTGTGAGATTTAACCAGAAACAATTTTGTCCTTTGGGTCCACAGAACCAAGGCTCTTTGGAAAAGCTTGTTTTCTTGGTCTACCCTTGACTACCTTAAACCATCATCCTCCAAAGCAACTGAAAATAAATGACTCTGTACTGCCTTGTTCAGCATTGTGTAACCCCAGGTACTGGGCTGATGCACGTAAATTCCACCCGAGGTTTCAGCCCACCCTGACAATGGCTAAATTCTAGATCATTCTTACTGTTGAACCATTTCAAAACTTATACTACAATTCTTCAATCACTGTGTTGTAGTCTTAGTCGCTGGTACTGGCCATTTTCCTTTGTCTTACACAGTGCTTTACACATTTTTGAATAAGTATTTGTCACATAAATGAGTCCCGATCTCCTACATTCCCCATATTCATCCAGTGTCCCTGCTTTATGACCCAGTCTCTCAGAAACTAGACTATCGCCCATGTGTGAGTTTCTGATCCCTGGTCCTCAGGCACCATCCAGACCCCTCCTACTACAGGAAACTTACAGTATTTCTCTCCTATCCTGAATTGAAACAACTCATCCTAGAATTATATTTACATTTTAGAGAATACTTTTAATATCTTTTAAGAACATACCCCCAAAATTCAACTTCACTATCTGGAACATGTCTTTGAGTACATTTTTCGGAGACCACTCCCTAGAATGACTGACCTTGAGGGGTCAGGTGTTCAAATTTAATGTTCAAACCTTTAGATTCTACACTCTGCCAGGTCTCTTAGTCTCTGCCTGCCCCTGCCTAATATACACTGTCATTGTCAAATGTCTGATTCAAATAGGTCGTTCTCTTCTCTTTTTACAGAAGGATCGGAGATTTCAATACTATGGTTCCTACACTACATTTAGCAATACATTCTACTGCATATAGTAATGAAAAACATTTAGATTAGAGGGAAAGGGGGAATCCTCTAGATCATCTCATCTCCTATAGCAACCTGTTGAGTATCTTCAGAGAAAATTACAAAATATTTATAGAGGACCTATCATGTGCCAGGCTCTCAGGTAGATTTGGAAGCTACAGATTTCAACTAAAATACTATCTATATCTGAATAATACAACAAAGGTATACACTTTTGATCTTCTATGATAAAGAGACCAAATTAGGTACACAACAACTAGGAGAAAAATAAAAGTATCCCATAATATTTCGCTAAGCATGCTTAGCGCAATAAGTCAAGCGGAGAAAGACAACTATCATATGATCTCCCTGATATGAGGAAGTGGTGATGCAACATGGGGGCTTAAGTGGGTACGAGAAGAATAAATGAAAGAAGATGGGATTGGGAGGGAGACAAACCATAAGTGACTCTTAATCTCACAAAACAAACTGAGGGTTGCTGGGGGGAGGGGGTTTGGGAGAAGGGGGTGGGATTATGGACATTGGGGAGGGTATGTGCTTTGGTGAGTGCTGTGAAGTGTGTAAACCTGGTGATTCACAGACCTGTACCCCTGGGAATAAAAATATATGTTTATAAAAAATAAAAAATTATATTAAAAAAAAAACAATCTGATGAAAAAATGGAGAAAAGAGTGGAACAGATTTTTTTCAAGAAGTTATATCAATTGTCAATAATTTTATTAAAAACTACTTAGCATCATTAGTTATTAGTAATATGCAAATTACAGTCACAGTAAGATAATTACATACCATAGTATCAAGTGCTAGCAAGGAGTAGAATAACTGGAGCTCAACATTATTGATGGAAGTATGAAATGGAACAGCCATTCTGCAAAACAACTTTACAGTTTCTTTGAAAAGTAAATGCACAGCCACCCTCACAATTCTACTCCTACCTATTACCCAAGAAAAAATAAAATGCATATTGACAAAATATGAGAATGTTCATAGTAGCTTTATTTATGTTAACCAAAAACTGGAAACAGCTGAGTATTCATTAATACAATAATGGATAACCAAGCTGTGGTATATTGAAAAAATGAAACACTAATCAACAATAAATAAGGATCAAATTATTAACATATGCATCAACTTGAAGGCAATCTCAAAAGCATTATGTTGAGTAAAAGGCTAACACAAAAGAGTACAAATTGTGTGATTCCATTTGTATGAAGTTCTGAAACAGGAAAAACTAAACCTGGAGGTAGAAAGAGCATAGTGATGGCCTCTGGATAAGTAGGGACAAAGACTGATGGGAGCACAAGAGTGAGGGAACTTTCTTAGGAGAAAGAGATGTTCCTTATCTTTTTTTTTTTTTAAGATTTTGTTTATTTATTTGTCAGAGAGAGAGCACAAGCTGGAAGAGCAGCAAGCGGAGACAGAAGCAGCTCCCTGCTGGCAAAGAGCCTGATGCGGGACTCAGTCCTAGACTCTGTGCTCATGACCTGAGCCGAAGGCAGATGCTCATTGCTCAACCAACTGAGACCCCTAGGCATCCCGGAGATGTTCTGTATCTTGATAGAAGTTTGGGATATATAGATATATGCATTTGTCAAAATCCATAGAAAAGTAAACTAAAAGACTTGTCCATTTCATTGTGTATCAATTTTACCTTAAAAAAATAACTAAACCTGGTGATTCACAGACCTGTACCCCTGGGGATAAAAATATATGTTTATAAAAAATAAAAAATTTTTTTAAAAAACTAAAAAAAAAAAAGTATCCCATAATATTAAGGGAGCACAAGCAATGACACTGTATAAAGCTAAGTAAATATTTAAAGGTTAAGTAAATAATTAACAGCTAAAGCTTCACCTAATCTTTAAGAAATTTTATTCTCTCGATTCTTGACCCTATCTGATAGAGTTAGATAGCTTATCTGGTGCAAATTAAATTCTCTACTCTGTTTCATTCATGTATATGTCTATTTTTGCCAAATGTCATACTGTTTTAATTACTATAGGTTTGTAATACAGTTTGAAATCAGAGTGTGAAATATCTCCAGCTTTGTTCTTCTCAAGATTGCTTTGGCTATAAGGGGTCTTTTATGGTTCTATACAAATTTTAAGATTGTTACATTTCTGTGAAAAATGCCATTGGAATTTTGATAAGAATTGCTTTGAGCCTATAGATTGCTTTGGGTAGCAGTGTGCACATTTTAACAATGTAATTCTTTCAACCTGTGAACATGAAACATCCTTCCATTTATTTGTATCTTGTAGTTTTCAAAACAGGTCTTTGACCTCCCTGCTTAAATTTATTATAGGTCTTTTATTCTTTTTGACACAGGTGTGAATGAGATTGCTTTCTCAACTTCTCTTTCTAGTAGTTCATTCTTAGTGTGTAGAAAGAAATGCAATAGACTTTTGAGTATTGATTTTTCATCCTGCAACTTTACTGACTCATTTATTCATTTTAACAGTTTTCTCATAGAGTCTTTATGGCTTTCTATGTATACCATGTCATTTGCAAGTAAAGACAGTTTAACTTTTTCCTTTCTAATTCAGGTGCCTTTTATATCTTTTCTTGTCTAATTGTTTTGCCTAGGACTTCCAGGACTACATTGTCATGTTCCAGATCTTAAAGGAAAGGCTTACATCTTTTCACCATTGAGTATGATGTTAACTGTGGGCTTTGTCACACGTGGCCTTTATTATGTTGAGGTATATTCTCTCCATATGCGCTTTGTTAAGAGTTTTTATCATAGATGGATGTTGAACTTTGTCAAATTCTTTTTCTGTATCTATTAAGATGATCCTATGATTCTTTTTTTTTTTCATTTTGGTAATGTGGTGCATCACACTGACTGATTTGCAGATGTCGAACCACATTTGCATTCTTGGAATAAATTCCATTTGATCATGGTCTATGATCCTTTTAATATATTGTTGAGTTCGGCTTCCTAATATTTTGCTGAGGATTTCTGAATCTGTGTTCATCAAGGGCACTGGCCTTAATTTTCTTGTCTTACGGCTTCCTGGTTGGATTTTGGTATCAGTAATGCTGACTTCATAAAATGAGCCTGGAAGACTTACCTCTTCTATTATTTTTGAAGAGTTTATAAAGAATTGGTAATAATATGTCTTTGAATGTTTGGTAGAATTCACCAATGATGCTGTCTGGTCTGGACTTTGCAGGTTTTAAAATTTGATTAAATCTCTATACTAGCAATTGTTCTGTTTGGATTTTAGTCTTGATACGTTTGTATGTCTCTGTGAATTTATCCATTTCTTTCAGCTGTTCAATGTTAGTATATAATTGTTCATACTAGACTCTCATGATCCTTTCTGCTTTCTGTGCTATCAGTTGTAAATCTCTTTCATTTCTGATTTTCTTTTTTTCTTGGTCAGTCTTGTCAATTCTATTTATCTTTCCAAAGAATAAGCCCTTAGCTTCACTGATGTTTTCTATTGTCTTTTTAGTCTCTATTTCATTCATTTTTGCTCTAATCTTTGTTATTCCCTTCCTTCTGCTAACTTTGGGTCTCATTTATTCTTTTCTAGTTCCTTGAGTATACCTGAAGTTAAGATTATTTGTGAATTCTCTTGTTCCTTGAAATAGACATTTATTGCTATGAACTTCCCTCTTAAAACTGCTTTTGGTGCATCCTATAAACTTTGATATACTGTGTTTCCATTTTCATTTGTCTCAATGTGTATTTTTCTTTCTCTTTTGATTTCTTCTTTGATCCATCAGTTGTTCAATAGCATGTTGTTTAAGAGCCATATATTTGTGAATTTTCCAGTTTAATCTCTAGTTTAGTTTCATAACATTGTGCTTGGAAAAAATATTTGGCATGATTTCAACCCTCTTAAATTTATTATTATCCATTTTGGGAATATTTCTTGTGCACTAAAGAAGAATGCATATTTTGTTGCTCTTGAATGAAAAGTTTTGTATATATCTAAGTCCATCTTGTCTAATGTGCCATTTAAAGCTGATGTTTCCTTATTGATTTTCTCTCTGAATTGATTAAGTAGCGCATTCAAGTTCCCTACTATTGTTGTACTGTTGTCTATCTCTCGCTTTAGATGGGTTCATATTTGCTTCATCTCTTCAGGTGCTCCTATGTTGGATGTGTAAATATTTAGAAATGTTATATCACCTTTTTGGACTGACCCCTTTATCATGATGTAATTCCCTTCATTGTGTCTTACTACAGTCTTTCCTTTCTTTTGTTTCAGGATAGCTACTCCAACTTTTTTTTTGTTTCCATTTGCATGGCATAGCTTTTCCCATCCCTTCACTTTCAGAGTGTGTGTCCTTACATCTAAAGTGAGTCTCTTGTAGGTAACATACAGATGGGTCTTTTTTTATCCATTCAGCCACACTATGTCTTTTGAGTGGAGAATTTAGTCCACCTACATTTAAAGTTTTTACTAATAAGTATGTATTTATTGGCATTTTGTTAATTGTTTTCTGTTTTTGTAGTTCCTCTCTGTTCTTTTCTTTTTTCTCTTATTCTCTTCATTTGTGGTTTGATGGCTTTATTTAGAGGTATGCTTATATTTTTTTCTTTCTCTTTTGTGTATTCACTATAGTTTTTTTCTCTATGGTTTCCATGAGGTTTACATATAACAACTTATATATATAACAGTCTGTGTTAAGTTGATAACAAAATTAAGTTTGAATCTATCATAAAGCTCATCATTATTACTTTCTTCCCCCTACCATGTTTTGTTTTTGATGTCACATTTTGCAACTTTTTATTTTTTGTATCCCTTATTCTTATAATCATAATTGTTGTTACTACTTTTGTTTTTTAACCCTTACACTAGCTTTTTAAGTAATTAATACAATACCTTTACTATATGTTTACCTTTCCAGTGAGGTTTATTCTTTTACATGTGTTCTTTTTACTAGTTAGTACCCTTCTTTTTCAGCTTAACAAAGCCCTTTAACATTTCTTGTAAGGCCAATTTAGTGGTGATGAACTCCTTTAGCTCTGGCTTATCTGGAAAATTCTTTATCTCTTCTCACACCTGACTGATAATTTTCCCAGACAGAGTATTCTTGGTTGGCAGGTTTTTCCTTCCGTACTTTGAATATATCATGCCATCCTCTTCCAGCCTACAAACTTACTGCTGAAAAATCGGCTAGTAGTCTTATAGGGGTTTCCTTGTACATTAAAGTTGTTTTCTTCTTACTGTATTTAATATTCTCTCCTTCTTTTTAACTTTTTTGACATTTTAATTAGAATGTCTGTGATGTGGGTCCCTGCTCATTTCAAATATTTTTCAAGCAATTTGAAAGATTATCACTTTCTATTATTTTTGTGATAAACTTTTACAATCAGAGGACAGAAAAGTTATATTAAAAAAGAAAAAAACAGGGGCACCTGGGTGGCTCAGTGGGTTAAAGGCTCTGCCTTCAGCTCAGGTCATGATCTCAGGGTCCTGGAATCGAGCCCCACATCGGGCCCTCTGCTCAGCAGGGAGCCTGCTTCCCCTTCTCTCTCTGCCTGCCTCTCTGCCTACTTGTGATCTCTGTCAGTCAAATAAATAAATAAAATCTTTAAAAAAACAAAACAAAACAAGAGCACCTGAGTGGCACAGGTAGTTAAGCAACTGACTCCTGGTTTTGGCTCAGGTTCCTGAGATTGAGCCCATACGAAAGGCGCCACATTCCACATGGACTCTGCTTGGGGTTCTCCCTCCCTCTCCTACTGCCCCTCCCCCACCTCTCTCCCAAAAATAAATATTTTTTTAAAAAAAGGAAAAAATGCTTCATCCTCATAATAAATATTTGCCACAATTAATCTACTCAAAAAATAATTACACATATAAACACATGCACACAATTCTAAGAATGATTTGAGCAACACTAACATGAACACAGAACCTTCCAAGGTGAGTATTCTGAAAATATCTCTTTAGTATAGGACTTTGGGATCTCTCTGGGATGTATAGTAATGACTGATTTAATAAATATTTGGGGGGGTTATTTAAGTAAAAAATCAGCCTACATAAAGATTTTGGAAAACTGTCATTCAAATGAGAGGCATAAATAGACACATGGAAAAGTGCTCCACATCACTTGGAATCAGGGAAATACAAATCAAAACTACAATGAAATACCACCTCACACCAGTCAGAATGGCTAAAATTAACAACTCAGGAGATGACAGATGTTGGCAAGGATGAGGAGAAAAGGAAACCCTCCTACACTGCTGGTGGGAATGTAAGCTGGTGCAGCCACTCCGGAAAACAGTATGGAGGTTCCTCACAAAGTTGAAAATAGAGCTATCCTATGACTTAGCCATTACACTACTGTATTTACCCTAAAGATATAAATGTAGTGATTCAAAGGGGCACCTGCACTCCAATGTTTATAGCAGCAATGTCCACAATAGCCAAACTATGGGAAGAGCCCAGATGTCCACCAACACATGAATGGATAAAGAAAATGTGTATAAACACACACACACACACATACATACACACAATGGAATGTTATGCAGCCATCAAAAAATGAAATCTTACCATTTTCAATGATGTGGTTGGAACTAGAGGGTATTACACTAAGCAAAATAAATCAATCAGAGAAAGACAATTATCATATTATCTACTGATATGCAGAATTTTAAAAATAAAGCAGAGGGAAAAAATGAAACAACATGAAACCAGAGGGGGAAACAAACCATAAGGGACTCTTAATCTTGGGAAACAAACTGAGGGTCGCCAGAGGGGAGGGAGATGGCGGGATGGGGGAGTGATGTTGGGGAGGGTATGTATTGTGGTGAGCACTTTGTGTTGTGTAAGACTAATGAATCACAGACCTGTACCCTTGCAATGAATAATACATTATATGTTAATAATAAAAAAATAAAAAATAAAAGAAATGAGAGGTATATAAGTTGTGGCAACATTTGAGCAATCATAAGCTATCAGACAGACTCAGGAAGCCCAAGATTCCCAGGTCTTGTCCTGGTCAAAGTTGGTATCAATTGAACACAGCAAAAGAATGAGGGAATTCAAATTCCATTCACTCTTTGACACTATTACAAGAATATCTACTTTAAAGGCATTTATACAGCATTTACACTTCATTCTAATGATTTCATAAATTGAAGAAAGGGTAATAAACAGAAAGTAAAAGCATACTAGGAAATGTATTTGACTCAGCAGTATTTGGCAATGTGATTGCCCAGAAAAATCCATTACAATTTTTAAATTCTGCCCATAACTTGCTTGCCCATATATTTCTCCTGAAACTGTGTGACAACAGTTTGTCTACTGTCATTTTTTAAAAATTATATTTGTTGCTACTGCAGTTTCATATTATTGAGTATAGTTTGATTTGTATTTTCCTTCTTGTGTTTAAGACAGTTGAGTAAGACTTCAAATAAGCATATTATAAAACCCTTCAGGGAAGGGATTTTTTTCTAAGTAGCCTTTACCTAAAATTGCAGTCAATCACACCTAGAAAAATGCAGCTATATTTTAAGTGTAATTTTCCATTATTTTAGCTTAATATACATTTCAGAATCTAAAACATAGAAGATATACAACTTTCCTGGAAAAATATGCCATCTGTTTTGTTTTATACATGAATTTTCTTCTTAAAATGTTTCAGCATGTTTAGATAATTGAGGGGCTTTTTAATGACTTTCTATTTAAAATTACTCCCAAAAAACTATCCCAGGCAATAAAAATTCTATGTAAAAACCATAAAATAATATGTATCTTGCTAGTTAGATTCCATATACAATACCATAAATTTGCCAGATCAAAGATAAAAGATAGAAATAACTAGCAACATATTGTATCTGTATTCTAGAAAGTTCACCAGAATAAAAGGACTAGGGAAGATAGGGTAGGAAAGCTTCCTTAGAAGTAATTCCAGTAATTAGATAACTTTTTTATTATTCAGTGGAGCCAATGACATTCAAAACTAAAGTATTTCACCATAATTATTGATCATGCCTTTGTTTTGCAGAACTTAAGCACTGAAAATAAACAGGTATTGCACTTTCAAAAGAAATGGGCTTGACTATGGACTCTGAAAAACAACCTGAGGGTTTTGAAGGGGCAGGGGGTGGGAGGTTGGGGGAACCAGGTGGTGGGTATTAAGGAGGGCACATATTGCATGGAGCACTGGGTGTGATGCAAAAACAATGAATACTGTTACTCTGAAAAGAAATTAAAAAAAAAAAAAGATTTTTTTTGAATGCATGACAGAGTTCACAGAATGACCACATCTAGAACTTAAGGCATGCGAAGGACAAAAATGAAACAAGGCAGTTGGGGTGCATGATTTAGTGGAGCAATTGTGGCTTAAAGTCAGGAGATTTGGGTGATAGTCTCACCCTCACATAGTCGTTAGCTGAATGACCTTGGGAAATCACTTCATTCCTCTAGGTCTTTATCTTCAGAATGAAGGAGTTGGGTGAAACCAGCCCTGTGGTCCTTTATCACTAACATTCCATGATTCTTCGGAAATTGAGGCTAGGGCAACATCTCTTTAGGGTGTAGGGATGTCTGGAAAGGGAACCTGTATTGATACTGGGCTGGATCTGACTTCAGGAAGAATTAAAAAATATTCTTACTTTCCCCCAAAATGGAAGTGAATGAAACTTTATTAAGGCTTTTCAAATTCTAAGGGGAATAAAAAGGCTGCATTTTATGGGAAAAAAAAAAAAGAAAGAAAGAAAGAAATGAGCTTGATTATACTGAGCTAAACATCTAGATTGATATTGTTAACAGAAGCTATCTAAAAACTATGGCTGGGATGTCTGGTATCTTAATTAAAATTCCACAAAACCTAGCAAAGCTAGGAAACTTTCTTTCTCTAAGAAGCTAAAAAAAAAAAAAAAAGATATAATTCTATCTTTTGGCGGGCTCCCAAATGCCAACTCTCTTCTTGTGATGTACTGGGTAACACCCTATCGAAACTTTTTTTTAAAAAGATTTTATTTATTTATTTGACAGAGATCACAAGTAGGCAGAGAGGCAGGCAGAGAAAGGGAGAAGTAGGCTCCCCTCTGAGCAGAGAGCCTGATGTAGGGCTCGATCCCAGGACCCTGAGACCATGACCTGAGCCGAAGGCAGAGGCTTAACCCACTGAGCCACCCAGGAGCCTTCACCCTATTGAAACTTGTTCCCTTTTTCATTTTGTTACCTCTATCCCTTCCAGGGGTAAATCTGAGTGTGTAAGAAAGTAGCCTGAGTTCTTAAAGTTCCCCTCTAGGATGGATTTCTGCCCACTCTGTTTGCCCTGGCTGATCACTTACCATCCCTACGCATACTCTTGGCCATCCTCTTCTTACCTATCCAACACAGGGACATACAGGTCCAAATACAAAGATTATAGATAGAGATAGAGATAGAGATAGAGATAGAGATGATAGAGATATGGCATACTTAACCCTGTTTCTTTTTTTTCCACAATCTGATTTTTCTGTTCTTTCTAATTTTCTACATTTATTTCTATTTCTGACTTTCTGCATTCAAAACCTCTCTTTTATCTAGGACAGCTGAAATTTATATACCATTTGTTGATCATGTCTAAGACTTGTTTCTTAGTAAGTTATTCTGAAACTTATCTATTTATTTATTTATTTATTTATTTAAGAAAGAGAGAGAGGGAGAGAAGGAAACTGTCCACTGAGCATGGAGGCAAACAAGGGGCTCAATCCCACAACACTGAGATCACGTCTTAAGCCGAAATCAAGAGTTAGCCATTTAACTGACTGAGCCACTCAGGTGCCCCAAAATCTTTTTAAAATAGTTTATTATTCAGAGATGAATTTCCAGATTTATTTCCCTTGTGAGACATTAGCTCTACAAGGTAGAATGTTAAAATTGGGAACTACATTGCCTGAGTCCAGTTCATAGACCCAAGTTCTCATTAAACAGAGAACTGGATAGAGGTCCTTTACTGTGTGACTGATAAAATCTCAAAGCCATAGCCTGAAAATGTTGATTGCTCTCATATTTCAACATATATTCCAAACAGAACAAAAGTCAAAGACATAGTTAATCATTGGATTTGTTGACAAACTAAAAATCTACTAATCCTTTTCACTCTCAATCCCCTCGTGTTCTCATTTCTTCCTTACCTACTTTAAATTACATTGTCAATCTCTTTAACCACTCCTTTGTCCTTTTGTTTTATTTTATTGCCTGGAAAATCTCCAACCTTGAGTGAATGCACTGATGCTGCAACTGTCTTGTGCACCTGAAGGGTGCTGGAGAAAATCATTCAACCAGACCAACCAACCTCAGTTTAAGTTCCTTCCCACTAATTTCAGACAGCCCTTCATGGAATCCCCTAATAATGCCTCTCCCAGTTTCCTAGCCAACTACCCTACGTCTTCTGGTCTCTCTTCAAATTATACCACCTCCTGCCTGTCTTCATACTTAGTTGAAAGAATCAGAAAAGAACTTGCACAAACTGCTCCCACATTTACCTACCAACATCTCTGTTCATAAGCCCTGCCTTCCCAGATGAACTGTCCAACTCCTGTCAATGGCCAACCCCTACACTTGTAAATTATGTACATGCCCCCACACAATGATATTTCTCCAGCAATTCTTCCCTCTCTTTCCTGCAACTATTTCATCTCTCTACTTGGTTATTCCTTTCACCATACAAACTTGCTGTATCTCCCACCCTAAAAAATATAATCTCTCTGCTCTCACATTACTCACTAGCTACAACTCTATTTCTTTTGTGACTCTAAGCAAAACTCCCGGAAATTTTTGTCTATACTTGGTGTCTCCAAGTTCTCTCTTCTCTTTTTCTCTTATAGCACTCCAGTGAGGCCACTGCCCTGTACAGTTGGCCAAATTTATCTTTGACCTTCACATTGCTAAGTCCAAAGAATAATCTTCTTTCACCTTCTATTTGAACTATAAACAGTGTTGCACCCTGTCTATCCCTCCTTTCTTCCCAAAACTCTTTCTTCATTTGACCTACAAAAACATTCTCTGGTTCTCCTCTTATAACCCAGAACATTATAAAATCACTATTTTCATCATTATAAGAGCATTACAAGATCTCTGGTTTTTATTATTTGTTACTTCTATTATTTTCTGTTATCTTGAAAATTCTAGGCAAGTCAGTAAAACATAGCAAAGAAATAAGAAGTACAGCTATCTAACAAGAGGAAGTAAAATTATTGTACTGTACAGAGAAAATATCTACCTAAAATTTTAGTTACCCAAAAATAACTTTAACATACAATGTGCAGTTTCTAAATGAAGAAACTATAAAATGTTAGTGAGAGACACAAAAGATATATTAATAAAATACAACATAATTGTAGAAACTTAAAATGGGAAGTGAATAGTTTATAGCAAGTGGAGATTGCTTCTGAAGCCTTTAGTTACTGAAATATATATGATGTTTCTGGATTAGGAACTTAGGTATCATAGAGTTATCAATCTTAACAGCTTAATCTACATGTTTAATAAGATTCAAATAAAAATATAAAGATGTGGGGAGCCTGGGTGGCTCAGTGGATTAAAGCCTCTGCCTTCAGCTCAGGTCATGATCCCAGGGTCCTGGGATCCAGCCCCGCATCGGGCTCTCTGCTCCGCAGGGAGCCTGCTTCCTCCTCTCTCTCTGCCTGCCTCTCTGCCTACTTGTGCTCTCTGTCTCTCAAATAAATAAATAAAATCTTTAAAAAAAAAAAAAACTCAAGATGTTTTCTACAAAGTGGTTCTCAAGTTTACCAAGAAGTTATTACAATCAAAACAAGAGGGTAACTATGCAAACAGTTGGAAAACTGGAGAAATCAAAATAGAGTCTGAAGTTTAGTTAATAATGCTGTGTCAGTGTTAATCATACAATGGACATGGACAGATAACCACAAGAGAGATATAAGTGCTGGTTTTTTTGTTTGTTTGATTATTTTTTAAGTTTTTATTTTAATTCCAATTAGTTAACATACAGCATGATATTAGTTTCAGGTGTACCATCTAGTGATGCAACGCTTCCATACAACACCAGAGCTCATCACAAGAGCATTCCTTAATCCTCACCACCTATTTAACCCATCCCTCCAATCACCTCTTCGCTGGTAACCATCAATTTGTTCTCTATAGTTAAGAGTCTGTTTCTTGGTTTGCCTCCCTCTCTCTTTTTTCCCCTTTGCTCATTTGTTTTGTTTCTTAAAGTCTACATATGAATGAAATCATATGATATTTTTTTGTCTCTGACTCACTTATTTCATTTAGCATAATACGCTCTAGCCCCATCCATGTCATGCTGTTGCAAATGGCAAGGTTTCATTCTTCTTAATGTCTGAGTAAATTCCAGTGTGTGTGTGAGCATGTATGTGTGTGTACTGTCTCTTTACTATTCATCAGTGGATGGATACTTAGGCGGTTTCTATAATTTGGCTATTGTACATAATGTTGCTATTGACATCAGGGTGCTTATATCCCTTTGAATTAGTATTTTTGTATCTTTGGGTAAGTACCTACTAGTGCAATTCCTGGATAACAGGCAGTTCTATTTTTAATTTTTTGAGGAAACTCCATACCTTTTTCTGAATGGCTTCACCAGTTTGCATTCCCACCAACAATGCAAGAAGGTTCCCCTTTCTCCACATCCTCACCAACACCTGTTGTTTTTTGTGTTGTTGATTTTATCCATTCTGATGGAAGCGAGGTGGTATCTCACTGTAGTTTTCATCTGCATTTCCCTGATGATAAGTGATGTTGAACATCTTTTCATGTGTCTATTGGCGATCTGTATGTCTTCTTTGGCAAGAGACATATCTAGGAAGAAGTTGCTATGGCTGATGTCGAAGAACTTATTGCCTGTATTCTCTTCAAGGGTTTTTATGGGTTTAAGTCTCACATTCAGGTCTTTAATCCACTTTGAGTTTGCTTTTATGTATGGTGAAAGAAAGTGGGACAGTTTCACTCTTTTACATGTTCCAGCTTTCCCAACACCATTTGTTGAAGAGACAGTCTTTTTCCCATTGGATATTCCTTCATGTTTTGTCAAAGTTTAATTGACAATCTAGTTTGAGTTCACTTCTGGGATTTCTATTCTGTTCTATGGATATATGTGTCCCTTTTTGTGCCAGTACCATAGTGTTCTGATCACTACAACTCTGTCATATAACTTAAAATCCAGAATTGTGATGCCTTCAGCTTTGCTTTCCTTTTTCAGGATTGCTTAGGCTCTTTGGGTCTTTCGTTGTTCCATACAAATTTTATGATTGTTTAACAAATACATTTTAAATTCAACCATTCTAATGGCCAAAGAGTAAAAGATTAGTAAGTTTTTTGCCATCATATTATGCCAATATTCAAACAATTAATAATATCCACTGCTGATGAGAATCTGTTCAAATAGACTATACTGTTGACACCACTGATGGGCATAGAAAGTAAGCAAGTTTCCTGGAAAGAGTTCTGGCAATGTACAAAAAGAACCTTTATGGTTGTCTGGATGGCTCAGTTGGTTAAGCATCTGCTTTCAGCTCAAGTCATGATCCTAGAGTCCTGGGATTAAGCCCTGCATCAGGATCCTTGCTCAATGGGTGGCCTGCTACTCTCTCTCCCCCACTCCCCCTGCTTGTGCCCTCTTGTTCTCTCTCTCTCTCTCTCTCTCTCTCTCTGTCAAATAAATGAATAAAATCTTTTTTAAAAGGAGTGAGAGAGAGAGAAGTTTTAGAATGGTCATATCCTTTTGCCCAATATACAGGAGAACTATTGTCAATCTGCTGTTATTACTGGCAAAAAAAAATGGAAATGATCTACACACAGGGACAAGCACACACATACATGCATTAAAAGGAAATACACACACACACACACACACACACACACACAAAAAAAAAAAAAACCCAGTATTTATTACTGAGTAGTGACGTTATGAGTAACTTTTATTTTTCTTCCTTTTACTTTTTTAAATTATCTAAATAATCTCTCTGGTAGCATCTATTATATAATTTTATTTTCTTTATATTTTTCTCTGTTCTCAAAATTTCCTCTAATTTTTCTTATAATTAGGACAGGAACACAAATTTTTACACTGAGAAAACAGTGAACGTAATACACAGAAGAATATAAGAAATATTTAAATGCATCAAGATATTCAAGTATTTAAAATTTAAAAAACAAAACAGATGAACATAGGAGGAAGAAGGGGGCTGACATAAAGCAGACTCTTAACATAAAGAACAAACTGAGAGTTGCCTGAGGGGAGGTGGACGGTGGGGGAGATGGGTTATCTAAGTGATGGGGATTAAGGAGCACGCTTGTGTTAAGCTCCAGATGTTGTATCTAAGTGATGAGTCACTAAATTTTACACCTGAAACTAATATTACACTGTACGTTAACCAATTGGAATTTAACTAAAACTTCAATGAATGAATGAATGAATAAATGAATGAATCATGACAAGAAGTGTTAATGTTGTCTGATATTTTTATATTCCAAAGAAGAAGATAAGATTGCCATGTTAATTCTGAGAACATCTGAAAACAAGAGAACATGCTGAGCTATTTGGCATATTCTCATTTTAGGACTGAACCAATGAATTATATAGTTTCTGGGTCTTTAGTCTACTACTTCAATTGACCCAAACCTCTAGCTAATAACTTCTGATCCTCCCCTCACTCCCTCCATTCCTGAGGCTGCTGGGGTGAGGGTGCTGAGACTGAGTGCTAGGGACAGCTGTGTCTAGTCCAGTATTACTGGAAATTCCAACTTGGTCCAAGGAGTTCCCAGTTGGACAAGACTTTCATCCTCAAACACACAACACTAGAAACTTGCACAATCACCTCCGTGAAAATGGGGAAATTGCCACCAGGTTTTCAGAAATAGGTGACAATTTTCAGACTTTTTTTTGGCGGGGGGCACACAACTTTCACAAAACATTACTTGGCTTTACTGTGATGAGAATACTCTGATATTTTCTTTTTTTTTTTTTTAAGATTTTATTTATTTATCGGACAGATAGAGATCACAAGTAGGCAGAGAGGCAGGCAGAGAGAGAGGAAGGAAAGCAGGCTCCCAGCCGAGCAGAGAACCCGATGCGGGGCTCGATCCCAGGACCCTGAGATCATGACCTGAGCCGAAGGCAGTGGCTTAACCCACTGAGTTACCCAGGAGCCCCAACTCTGATATTTTCTATTCTGCTTTTGTCTATTTATTTTTTTTTAACCCACTAAATTGATTTCATGAGTTTCCAGTGGACCTTGATCCTAAGGATGAAAGCACTAGAAAAGAGAATATGGAGAATGCGAGCTGACCAAAAAAAAAAAAAAAAAAAAGCAAAAAACAAACACGCTCACAGACAAATGTTTAGAAATGGAGCACAAGACAGATCTATGTAGAATGGACATTTCATCGTATTGGTTCCTTTATGCAATCTTTAGAAGTGGGGGTTTAAAAAAAAAAAAAGCAAAGATGGTTTTAGGAGCTATGCAGACCTAACATTAAATACTAGTAATACCTTCTGATTATCATGTACCGAAAGCCAAGTTGTCACTTCTTGCTAGAGAAACACTTTGAAGAAAGTATTCGGATTTTTTAATATTTTTTTTAATTTTATTTAATTATCTGAGAGAGAGAGAGACAGAGAAAGCATGCAAAAGGCAGGAAGGAGGGGGAGGGGCAGGAGAAACAGAGAACAGAGGAGAGAGTCCTATTTCATGACCTGAGCTGAAGACAAATGCTTAACCAATAAACCACCTAGGCTCCAAAAGTATGTTTTTTGTAATTGATCAAATAAGCACATGGAACAAGAATAAAAATAACTGCAAACGTCTATATGGTCTTGCCACATGCCAGGCATTGCTCTAAACACTTCTCACATATTTTATTTCATCCTCATTATAATTCTGTGAGGTAAATATAATTAATACCCTCATTCTATCAATTAAAAACTGAGACAGAGAAAAATTAAGTAGCTTGCTCAAGGTCACACTGCTGGTAAGCGGCAGAGTAAGGATTTGAACCCAGGCAAGTGAACCTATGCTCTTTAACTGCCATTCTGTGATTTACAGTGTACAAAAGGAGAAACACAAAGTAAGGATCCCTTCTGCTCCCCTCTGAGCCATCTGCCCACACTTGTCTCCCCACAGGATACAACCACTGTCACTGGTTTCTTATCAAGACTCCCAGAGGTATTCTTTTTTTTCTTTTTTTTTTTTTAAGATTTTATTTATTTATTTGACAGAGAGATATCACAAGAGAGAGAGAGATTGAAGGAAGCGGTCTCCCTGCTGAGTAGAGAGCCCAATGCGGGACTCGATCCCAGGATCCTGAGATCATGACCTGGGCCGAAGGCAGCAGCTTAACCCACTGAGCCACCCAGGCGCCCTCCCAGAGGTATTCTATTCATATAATAAACAATAGGATGTAAACAATATATACAATAAATACTACATAAAATATATACAATGTATAAAATAAAATATAAATATTTTATAAGATATTTAAAAATCTGTGTGTATAGGTATATATTACAAATGAATCTTTTTTTTTTTTTTAATCTTTTTAGAAGAAGAGAGAGAGCATGAGGTGGGTGGGGGAGAAGGCAGAGGGAGAGGGAAAGAGAGAAGCCCAAACAGGCTCCACACTCAGCACCAAGCCTAACGCATGGCTCGATCCCACAACCCTGAGATCATGACCTGAGCCTGAGCCAAGAGTCAGGTGCTTGACCAACTAAGTCACCAGGCGCCCTTTCAAATGAATTTTTTTTCACATAACAATCTACTCGACATAGTATCTTCCACACAGTTTTAATGTGTTGTGTTTGTCGCTCTCGACCCGCAAGAACGACCCGCAGACGAGGTGAGTGGCAAGCTTCTTTATTCAATCTTCAGCCCCGGGACCCCGTACACCGATTATAGCCCCAAGTTATAGGATACAGTGGATAGAAAGTAACCAATCACCATATAACACAACTACTATAATATCCAATCAGAAGGGATACAGATGACTTCAATCCAGATCATGCGGGGAGCTCGTGCCTACTGACGTGAGCCCCCGAAACTTATTGTTCACTCTGTTTTTGTGCCGTTCCCATGGTCCCTGGTTAATCTTATACTAGTCCCGATACTTCAGTACAGGTTGTGCGTTCCCTGGAGCGCTCCCACATAAACATTCACCTGCCCTTCTCCTCAAGCCTCGCCTAGTACGTGACTCCCAGCTTCTGCTGCATGGCTCTCCACAGTGTTGATGCACCATTGTGTTGATGCACCGTAACATTTCACTAATCACTATCAGTCAGCAGTTATTCTATACTAATCTTTTGCTACATCAAACAGTGCTTCAGTAGATAATCTGGACATAGGTCATTTGGTGCCATCATAAACAAATCTCCAGTAAACATTCATAGAAGTTGCATTTGCTGGGTAAAAGGATATGGGCATTTTTTATGTTTATTTTAACAAAGAGAGAATATGCCTCAGGATGAAAGCCTTCCAGAGGCCAAAGTAGTTAGAATTTAATGACACTTCACTTATTTTCAGTATTTACTTTTAAGTAAAGTTACCAAGTATTTATGACTAATGATACTAGTTTTCCATTTATGAAAATTATATAAACCCTCTTTAGTGAGAAAGTCAGTTTTAAAAATATTTTATCAGGGGCGCCTGGGTGGCTCAGTGGGTTAAGCCTCTGCTTTCGGCTCAGGTCATGGTCTCAGCATCCTGGGATCGAGCCCTGCATCGGGCTTTCTGCTCAGCAGAGAGCCTGATTCCTCCTTTCTCTCTGCCTGCCTCTGTGCCTGATCTCTCTCTCTGTGTCAAATAAATAAATAAAATCTTTTTAAAAAAGTTTTTCTATCATATAAATATTAAGGAAGTACATGAAGGTGGTCCTTGGTCCATTTATAACAGAGACCAAAAAAAGGCAAAGTCCGGGGGTGGGGTGGTAAATAATCATCTTAAAATGCACCCAGATTCACTTCTGTAACTTAATATTTTGAAATATTTTCATGGCGATAAGAACAAGTGCCTGTACTCTGGATAAGTGCCAGATGGCTGACAGTCATTCTTCACAACTGGTTTGGTGACTTCAGCCTTATTCTGACAGGATCTCAGATGCTTCTGCATCGTGATCTCATGCCTAGGCATAGATTATACTAACGTCTTCTTGGTCTATCTTGCACCAACTCTTTAGATTTTCTTCCCCCAATACCTAGTAAAAAGGTACTCCGCAAATGTTGACCACCCAACATGTTTCAGGTTTTCTACAACAGACTGCATGATCGAATTCCAGCCATAGACATGTTTCATAGATTTTTACAGACGTTGCTTGTCTTATAATTTGTCGACCACCTTCAGTTTGCCAAAACACTTGAGTTCAACTGTGTTGCCATATCTAATACATCTTTTGTATGTTTAAGTCACCCTTAGGATCCAATACTTTCCCTTTCTCACAAAGCTATTTTGAATAATAATACATGATTCCACAATGTGTGTTAAACGTGGTCTTGTCCTGTGGACCCACTGAAGTTCTAGATAAGAAGCTAACCTACAGGGGCACCTGGATGGCTCAGTCAGCCAAGCATCTGCCTTTGGCTCAGCATCCCGTGATCCAGCCTGGAGTGTGGCTCCCTGCTTGTGCTCCCTCAATCTCTCTCTCTCTCTCTCTGTGTCAAATAAATAAATAAATAAATTTTTTTAAAAAGAAGCTCACCTACAGAAAAATAAAAATACATGCCTAAGCAGTTACTTTCCTTGATTCTCTCATAAAGTGAGCTCTTTAGTGATATTAATAAGTCCCATAGTGAACTTCAAATTGCTTTGGTCTTGGAATTTGTTTCCAAGTTATAGTCCAGATTCTGTATTCGGTTACCACATATTTCTATATTAAATTATTAGCCAAATCTAGTTATAGAAACTTCTGATCTTTGTCCCACAGACTACTTTTCAAATCCCAGCTTGAAAACATTTAGTTATACAAACCACGCACTGTGAACTTATAACCATACTATGGCCAAGTGTCCTTTGTCTCCTTTATATGTTCCCATAAAAAAAAAAGTTTAAAATTTTGTAGAAGTCCAAGAATTGTTCAGGTTATTCTAAGTACAAAGTGCCACTGCTAATTTTTTTTTTTTAATGGCAGTGGGGAAATGCCATAGTAATTGTTAATTCTAATCCACAAGCTATTATTTTTCAATAGTACCTCTATTCTTATTCAAATTTTATATTGAATATGTTGTTTTTGCCACTGGACAAAAAAATACTGGTGGAATTATTATCCTCAAGGTTAACAATACCAACCCTCAAGGTCAACAGTCCACCAAAGAAATATAAACTACAAAGAAGTTCTTAAAATTATCACGTAATTTCATTTCAGTGTGTCACATCAGGTTTCAGTTTTATTCCAAATATCTCCTAATGCAATCTACGTGCGTTTGAGTCTTTTCTTTTCAGTCACTCTGCAAGTAAACAGAAGTGTCCTTTTAATAATTCTTCAAATCCTCTTTAATTTTATTTAAAAATACTAGGACACATATCAGATTTTCTTTACCTTGCTAAATATGCATATCCTGCATGCCCTTTTGACAGTGTTTTCCAATACATTGTCAGTTCTTTACCTTGTTCCGATGACTGCTTACTGAGGAAACTAATCAAGAAAAAATTCTTCCCATTCTGAACTGGTGGATCGCTCATTGTGTAATAGTAATTGCAGCCACGACTTCTTAAGCCCCTGCTATGTGGCTGGTGCTGTTGTAAACACAGAAAAATAGACTAGTTTCTATAAACATTGCAGTGCCCCTTGATATGAATCATATTATTGTCTCCAGTTGTGGATAAGGAAACTGAGGATTGAAAAGCAGCATATTTTCCCAATGGTGCATACCTCATTTGAAGCAGAACTGGGATTCAAGCCCAGAGTTGTCAGGCCAAACCCTTAAATGCCACGGTTATTCACAGTGCCACACTAATTAAAATGGATCCTGTATTTAACTTATAATTGGTCTCACAGTAGGTGAGGAAAAAATACTTTATTCCAAGGTCACATGTTACAAAATTTATATGAATCTATCGGTAAAGTATAGGCAGACATTACTGATTAAAAAGGACAAAACTGCTTTTAATAAGCAATTTCTCTCTTAATTCTGGAAAAAAACTAAAATAAATCCTACCAACAACTAGCCAATATCACCTACTTCTATCTAAGTTCATTTAGTCTTCATTTAATTGCTTGCCGATTCATTTTCAATTTTGAACTTCACTGTGACCTTTCCATTCTTTCCTTTTTGCTCTCTTAAATCTATGTCAGACATTCATGGTGCAGCAATGCAGAATTTCATTCCAAACGGAAATGGATTTTCACACATATTATGACTGTGTGTCTGCCTTTCTCTATGTATACCACCCATATAACCTATATATAAAATTCTTTTTATGATACTAAAAATTGGTTTATCCAGAATTACATCCTCTACAACTTAAAAGCTTTTAGATTCCATTTTACAATTTCAGAGTATCTTAATTGTTTTGAGTGCCTTTTCGAAACAAGACTCTACAGCACAGAATTTTTGCCAAGGGGCACCTGGAGTTAAAGGCAGAACTGGCACTGAAACTCTGTGCTATTAAATCACAACTCCCCCATCTGTTCCTTAATCCACCCAGCAGCATGGAAGCCCAAACGTTTAAATAAACAGCAGAACAAGATATTCACCAATGGGGTAAATTTCTCACTTTTTTTCCCTCTTTGAATATGGCTCATTATCACTGCCGTATTATACTATCGGTCGTACAAAAACATATCGCACAAAAACATATGCAACTAAATTACAAATGCATTAATTTTAGAAACTCCCTGGAATTGAAACATATAGTAGAATATGATGCTAGAATACATTGGTTTGGATAATTTCTCTTCAGATGCATTTAGGTTTTGGTCTATAGTGTGAAAAGAAATATAACAGAGATTGACACTGTGTCAAATTTTTATATAGATGTCATAAAAGGATAACAAGCTTTGGTATAGTTGGGTTTACTAAGTTTTTTTTTAATTAGTTGCTAACATTTAACTATCAAAGATTTTACATTACAAATAGATTTCCAGACCTTTTTACTCAAAAGGTCCAGTTACAGTGGGTACCACAAGCCATATGGTTGAGTATCAATTGTCCCTACCAGACAGAAGCTGGATACCATCTTCCCTCACCTGCTTCACTGATCTATGTTGCCTGACTAATTTGCATTGAACATGGAACTTGAGGCTTTGGAAGAAGTTAACAAGCTCTGAAAGGTATCACAGGAAATGTGAGTCAACATAGTGAAATATGGTGAGTCTGGTGACAGATAGACTCATTACAAAATCTCAGTGACATCTGTTATGCAAAATGCCCAGACTCAGACTACTAGATTGATCTAAAAACATGATCCATGAAAGTCCTGTAAGGATGAGATCTGCACAACTCCAGATGCTTTTTTCCCCTTCAAAAGTATCAAAAACAAGATAAATTAAGAAGGCATTAAAAATTTAGGAACTTGGCAGATCAGTAAATATTACCCGTTTTAGCAGTAAGGCCTGAAAATCCTTGATTAAAATTTTCAGCCTGTAATTGAGTTATTTGAATACCTAAGGCAACTGTAAAACGCATCTATTCTTAACAGTTCCCTGGGCCAAGGGTGGTGATGGAGAAAATACAGACTCCAACACTGTGCCCAGGAAATAGAAGGAAATTCCTAAATCTATGCCCAAACCAGATTATGTAAAGATTCCTCCAAGTAAATGAGAAGAATGAAAGAAAATGCACCCCCCCCCCAAAAAAGTCTCGTTTGTTTATTTCTATACCATTTGTGAAATAAGAACTATCCGTAAGAAACAATTTCCTGGAGCCTTCCATAGATACACTCCCATCTTAAATCCCAACATGATGTAAAACTGTCAAGATTGAATAGAATTTGACCTAATTAGAAGAGTGGCTTTTCATCATGTTGGCACTGATTAAGGGCTTAGTTTACATCTAGGGAATGCCCCGCCTTCAAATGGCATTGCCATTAATCTGTTCTATGGTGCTGACAGAAACGCTCAGTCATAATGCATTGTCAGGTATTTTTACCTCATTCAAGAACTTGCTCTCATGAGCAATTACAATCTAATTAAAGTCATTAATGTTTACTCCTTTGGGAAATACAGTTATTCATAGAGATCAGAATCTTTTATGTTTTTCCATCTACTCTACAATTTATATTTTGTTTCACACTTCTGAGAGTCTTCAGGAGTTGTTTTCCTGTCACCCTAAAATAGAAACGTACCCTGTGGCAATGTTTTCAGTATAGCTATTTGCAGTTAAATTGAATAAAAAATGAATAATGTGTTTATTAAGAGTATCAGGAGCAGAGATGCAACTTTTCTCATTATGTTATATTACTGTTTCTGCTGAGCTACAAGATATTAATAATTTTATAACATAAATAGTAGATTAAGCTTTGAAAAGTCATAACATCTACAGAAACATACCTGGACTGAAAATTCTTCCACATAGTGGCGACATCCTTTAAATAAAAGTAAAATATAAATATGGTACAAACTTTTAAAATTTTATTTTCCTGGGAAGTGTTTTCATTTTTCAAAACAAAAATGCATTTTTATTTTGGTATTATAACATTGCTATGAATGCATTCTCCAATATACCTACGGGTCCTTAACTAAATACTATATGCATTAGAAAAGACAAGATAAAGAAATTGTTCTGTACTATTTACTTAGTATTGCACATGCCACATACTCTATTTCAAAAGACAAATAAGCTTAAATATTAATGGGCAATAATGACTTACACTTTTTTGCATTTAAACATTCAAACCAGACACTGGTTTAAATGTTTTGTATCACTTCATTAGATCTTATACCTCGTTCGTTTTATCCCCTTTTAACAGAAGGGGAAACTGAGGCACAGAAAGTTAAGCAACTTGCCAAAGTCAACCAGCTAGTAAATGAATGATGGAGCCAGGATACAAACCCGCATGCTCTGACTCCGGTGCAGGACTTCTAGTGTCTTTTCCTGTGCTATACTGTCCCTTATATGAAGGGCTTCTTCTTTTCAAAAGTGGTAGTCATTCAAGTGCTATCTGTGACTTTCAAACCCTCCTGCTATCCCTTTATGCTTCTGTGACAATACTGCAGAGTAGATTTTTTTTTTTTAAATGTCTATGTCAGGGGACCCTGGATGGCTCAGTCAGTTTAGAGTCCAACTCTTGGTTTCAGCTCAGATCATGATCTCAGGGTTGTGAAACCAAGCCCCACATCAGGCTCCAGGCTCAGTGCGGAGTCTTCTTGAGATTCTCTCTCCCTCTCCCTTTGTTCCTCCCTCTGCTTGTGCACTTGAACTCTCTCTCTAAAATAAATAAGTAAATAAATAAATAAATATTTTTTAAAAATAAAAAATAAATAAAAGTCTACATCAGACACCATGCCTCTTAACAAACTGCATAGATCTAGGATTTTCATAGAAATTTTCTAAGCCTCAGTTTCTTCATCTGCAAAATGGTACCTACTTCATAGAACTATTTTGAATTAAAGAAGAAACACATGTATGGGGTGCTTGGGTGACTCAATGGGTTAAAGCCTCTGCCTTTGGCTCAGGTCAGGATCTCAGGGTACTGGGATTGAGCCCCACATTGTGGGGAGTCTCTGCTCAGCAGGGAACCTGCTTCCTCCTCTCTCTGCCTGCCTCTCTGCCCACTTGTGATGTCTGTCTGTCAAATAAATAAATAAAATCTTAAAAAAAAAAGAAGAAGAAGAAATACATGTAAAAACACTTAACTAGATGGTGCCTGGATCAGAGCAATCAACTGCAAAATCTTAACTATTCCTATTACTATAGTTTTAATGTTCAACAAAGGAGGACCTGCATAGTGTGCACTATTAAGTAGTCAAGACATTTCCCAACATCATCAAACCAAATAGAATTTCATATTTGATACAAAGTTATGTTGGTTTTGGTTGGGTTTTTTAATTATTGTTTTTAATTATTATTTTTAATAATGTGACTATGCCCCATGAAACAATCAATGATCTTATTGGTGGTCTTGCAGATATTACTGATAGATTAAAAATGCAAACTAAATAATAAGAAAGTGTCTATGACTTTTAAGGTAAATTTCTTAAATGATTTTTAAATAGGATATAATATGAATGACAGTGAATCCAAAAAACTTGTAAGAATTAATTCCTAGTGCTTTTATTTCCTTCAGCACTCTTTGGTAAAGCCAACAAACAATTCTTAAACAATAATATCTTGAAACAATGTCCTTATGTGTATCTTCCTTGTTTGTATGAGAAATTTTTTTAAGACTTTATTTATTTATTTGACAGAGAGAGATCACAACTAGGCAGAGAGACAGGCAGAGTGAGAGGGGGAAGCAGGCTCCCTGCTGAGCAGAGAGCCCCAGGACTCTGGGATCACAACCTGAGCTGAAGGAAGAGGCTTAACCCACTGCGCCACCCAGGCACCCTGAGAAATATTTTAAAGGATATTTGTCTCCAAACTTGCCATCACTTCACTTGTATTGTTCGTGTTCATGGTGTCCAAATTTTTAATTATCCTTAAGACAATGGCAAATTTAACCAGGTGGTTAGAATGATATTTAAAGGACAGAATTTCTGTGGAGCTACTGAAGTTTACATTTCAGGGCTCCTCATTTGCATGGGACCCTTCTAGAACCCTGGGATACATTTAGTTTGAACTTACTGGGAGTTATCTATGTGGCTTGCAGTAACTTCTCTGTATAGTTACACTGGCTTTCCTGATATACAAATGGATTCCGAAAGTCTTCTACTGCTCACAATAGTGAATTATCCAGCACTGTTTGTTAAGGTAAGAGACAGAAGCCATATAATTATATAAATATGGTATCTAGCACTAGAATTATGTGCATTGTAGAGAAGAAACAAGATTGCAATTATTTGGAGCCAAAAGCTAGTCTGGAAAATTATTATACAGATGTGTTGGCAGTTCATTAACAGAAATATTATTTCTATGGATCTGGGTGATGTTTCAGTTTTTTTTCCCAGCTTTTTGAAATTTCCAACTTGCTACTTTTTTCTACTTTTAAATAAATGTGTACTCTTGAGTCTAATTCTGCATTTCTAATTTTATGTCCTTTTATATAAAAAAGCCCTAAACTACAATAGGCCTTCAAGGTCAAGTCCTGCCGTGCCCAGACCTCATAACGTGTAACAGAAAGCTTATTAGCCTATTTCCACACTTCTCCACAGTAGAGTCACCTACAGTGTCAAATGAAATATTTCATACTACAAAAAAAACAAGCCTTCTATGAAAAGAGGAAAGCTACAGGTATGAAAGTATCAGAACCAAGCAAAATTAAGAAATCTTTAAAAATTCTCAATCACTGGCAAAGAAGTCAAACTTGCACTCTTCACAGATGACATGATACTTTATGTAGAAAATCCAAAGACTCCACCCAAAATTGCTAGAACTCATGGAGGAATTCAGTAACATGGTGGGATATAAAATCAATGCACAGAAATCAGCTGCATTTCTTTTTTTCTTTTCATTTTTTTAAAGATTTTATTTATTTATTTGACAGAGAGAGATCACAAGCAGGCAGAGAGGCAGGCAGAGAGAGAGAGAAGGAAGCAGACTCCCGGCGGGGCTCCATCCCAGCACCCTGGGATCATGACCTGAGCCGAAGGCAGCGGCTTAACCCACTGAGCCACCCAGGCGCCCCTCAGCTGCACTTCTATACACTAACAATGAGACAGAAGAAAGAGAAATTAAGGAATCAATTCAATTTAAATTGTACCAAAAACCATAGGAATAAACCTAACCAAAGAGGTAAAGGATCTAAACTCTAAAAACTACAGAACATATCTGAAAGAAATTGAGGAAGACACAAAGAAATAAAAATAGCATTCCATGCCCATGGATTGGAAGAATATTGTTAAAATGCCTATGTTACCCAGAGCGATCTACACATTCAAAGCAATCCCTATCAAAATGCCATCAATATTTTTCACAGAGCTGAAACAAATAACCCTACAATCTATATGGAAACAGAAAAGACCCTGAATAGCCAGAGAAACATTGAAAAAGAAAACCAAAGCTAGTGGCATCACAATGCCAGACTTCAAGCTCTATGACAAAGCTGTCATCATCAAGACAGTATGGTGCTGGCACAAAAACAGACACATAGATCAATGGAACATACTAGAAAACCCAGAAATGGACCCTCAACTCTATGGTCAGCTAATCATTGACAAAGCAGGAAAGAATACCCAATGGAAAAAGGGTATCTTTAAAATTTATCTTCAATAAATGGTGCTGGAAAATCGAACAGCCACATGTAGAAGAATGCAATGGGACCATTTTCTTATAGCATACACAAAGATAAACTCAAAATGGATGAAAGACCTGAGTGTGAGACAGGAATCCATCAAAATCTTAGAGAACACAGACAGCAACCTCTTTGACCTTGGCCACAGCAAATTCTTGCTAGACATGTCTCCTTAGGCAAGGGAAACAAAAGTGAAAATGAATTATTGGAACTTCATCAAGATCAAAAGCTTTTGCACAGCAAAAGAAACAGTCAACAAAACAACAAGGCAACCTACAGAATAAGAGAAGATCTTTGCAAATGATATATCAGATAAAGGACAAGTATCCAAGATCTATAAAGAACTTATCATCAAACTCAACACCCAAAAGCCAAATAATCCAGGCAAGAAATGAGCAGAAGACACAGACATTTCTCCAAAAAAGACATCCAAATGGCCAACAGACACATGAAAAAATGCTACACATCACTCGGCATTAGGGAAATAAAATCAAAATCACAGTGAGATACCACCTCACTCCAGACAGAATGGATAAAATTAATAAGACAGAAAACAACAAATGTTGGCAAGGATGCAGATAAAGGGGAACCCTCTTACACTGTTGGTGGGAATCCAAGCTAGTACAGCCACTCTGGAAAACGGTGTGGAAGTTCCTCAAAAAGTTGAAAATAGAGCTACCCTATGACCCAGCAATTGTACTACTAGGTATTTAGTCCAGAGACACAAAGCAGTGATCTGAAGAGGCAAATGCACCCCAAGGTTCATAGCAGCAATGTCCACAACTGCCAAACTGTGGAACGATCTGAGATATCCACTGACAGATGAATGGATAAAGAAAACGTCATATATATATATATATATATATATATATATATATATATATATACACACACACACACACACACACAATGGTATACACAATATATACTCGGCCATCAGAAAGGATATTTACCATTTATATCGACATGGATGGAACTGAAGGGTATTATGCTGAGCAAAATAAGCCAGTCAGAGAAAGACCATTATCATGTGGTTTTGTTTATATGTGGAATATAAGAAACATGGCAAGGACTGTAGGGGAAGAGAGGGAAAACAAAATGTGAAATCATTGTAGACGGAGAAAAACCTTGAGAGACTCTTAACAGGAAAAAAACTGAGGGTTTTGGAGGGGATGTGGGTGGAGGAATGGGGGGATGGGGTGATGGGCATTAAGGAGGGTGCATGATGTGATGACCACGGGGTGTTATATGCAACACTGATAAATTATTGAAAATGACATCTCTAACTAACGATGTATTATAAGTTGAATAACTGAATTTAAATTTTAAAAAATCTTCAATTATTATTTTTCACATATCATTGTAATCCATATTTACATCAGTTTCATTTCATTCACATGCAATGATCTTATCTCACTTAAGATCTTTTAAGTATGAAACTTAATAATATTTTAGATTTCAATCCTTTTGGAATATACCTACTACCTGAGAGGAAAAGTTGGAAAAATGTAATCTTGATAAAGGCACAAAACTATACCTACCCACACATTAATATAAATATAAAAATTTGTCTTTGACTTTTCAATCGTGGAAAGAGCAAAGTAAGAAAGGCTCTGATACAGAATCTTTCAAAAGAGTTCAATTCATTCCTGTAAAGGATTTCCCAAGTCTACGATAGCCTGTATTTAATGACCACTCTAAAATTTCATCTTAAGGGCTTGGTCAATATTTGGAGTGGCCCTAAAATCTCCAGCATGCCCAGCAAATCCCAAAGGCTATCAACAGACACTTGTGTAACATCTATTGACCATTTTGTTCCAGGCATCATGAAGCTACCTAAAAGCCTATCTTGATTTGCAGCAATTGACAGAGCGAGCGAAATGATTGTGGGCTTTTAGGTGCCGTATGAAATGTGCTAAGATGTCACTGAATCAGTAGATGATATACCTATGTCATTGACTCCTGGGGTTGGGGGGTTATACATAGTGTGGAATTCAGCTTGATGAAAAGACGGCAATTTGTTGACTGCAACAAGCAAAAGACCTTCATGACCAATAAGTTTGGTGTTTACTTAAACTCTATCACAATCAAGAAAAAAAAAGTTTTCTTGAAAGGTTATGTATTCCTGTATTTAGAGTTGGGGGTATTAGTCTTAAATGTTGTCATAAAATCATTTTTCCCAAATCTGCTCCCTGAGCATATTCGAATTGCATAGGATTCTAGCGCCACCAACTGACAGTTTTGTACCATTACTACGTTCCTGCTGCTCTTCTGCTAATCTCTGAGGGGAACTAAGGAAAGAATCTCTTCTACCACAACTGCTCATCCAGCTGGTCACACTTGAAGGGATTTTTCTCTACTCATTCACTGTTCCAAAAGAAAGTTACATTTGAACTTTTAAACTTCTATCCTCCTCTCTGCCCTCCTAAAATATACCAGTTTGAAATAGAAAATCATATAATAACATGATTTTGTGAAAGTCATTATTTTACATTTCCATCCTGAGTTTATGATTACAATTGTTGAGAAAAAGTTGGATGCAACTTTTTCTTATTCTTATTCTTTTACATATTAGAATTTATATAACTCAGAGTAGCCATGATGGGGGTGGAGATTACTTAAAATAATAAAATAAAATGAATAAAATGGTTAAAATGTCAAAGATTATATGTACTTTACCCCAATAAAAAATTTCTTAATTAAAAATAAAAAATAAAAATTGACACGGCATCTGGGGCACCTGGGTGGCTCAGTGGGTTATGGTCTCTGCATTCGGCTCCGGTCATGGTCTCAGGGTGCTGGGATAGAGTCCCATGTCTGGCTCTCTGCTTGGCGCAGAGCCTGCTTCCCCCTCTCTCTCTGCCTGCCTCTCTGCCTACTTGTGATCTCTCTTGCTGTCTGTGTCAAATAAATAAATAAAATCTCAAAAAAAAATTGACACAACATCTAAGAAAGCACTAAGAGCATTTTGAAAATATAATTCCTGAAGAGTAAGGGTTTCTCTAGCTAAAATTCTTATTTATAAACTACAGAATAATGGGGGAGACCTTTTTTTCAAATAATAGGCTATATTGTATTTCTATTAACAAAAGTAATGCATGTCATTATTCAAACCAAATAATTAACTCCTGATACAGAAATATATTTTTAAAAGAAAACAAAAAAATTTATAAACAATTTATAATTCCTGCACCAAATGCAACCAAAATTACATTCTAGTTGTTATCAGGTTATTTGCTGTACATACATTCCCATATGTTTCTAGAAGGTACAAAAATAGTATCAATATAATACAAGGTATTTTCAAGTTTTCTTTTTTCTTAATGAAGCTTATAAAGTATAACACCATTTGATATAGATGCATAGTGTTCCAAAATATAAATATATTATCTTTTGTATATCCAATGTCCAGTTGTTAAACATTCTTGTCACTGCCAATTTTTCCTCTATACCAGAAGAACTATAAATACACCATTTTGCAAGGTATAGCTGTATTAATATCAGATAATCTTTAAAGCAAAGAGCATTAATAGAAAAAAGGATTTCAACTTCATAATTAATAGGGTCATTTCACCAAAATGATATAAAGATTTTAAATATGCACACATCTAAAGCACAGCTTTAAATTTAAAAGCAGAAGTCAACAGGGGTGCCTGGGTGGCTCAGCCGGTTAAGCATCTGACTTTTGGTTTCAGCTCCGGGTTGTGAGATCCAGCCCCACATCAGGTTCTCTGCTTAGAGAGGAGTCAGCTTGAGGGTCACTCTCTCCCTCTCCCTTTGCCACTACCCTTGCTTGCTCTCTCTCTCTCTCAAGTAAATAAATAAATCTTTTAAAAATTGACCACTTGCTATCTATAAAATAAGTTCAACATTTTTTAATAATTGTTTTCATGTGGACCATAATGTTATTTTAAATTGACAATTACAAAGATAATTTTTTAAGATTTTATTTATTTATTTATTTATTTGACACAGAGAGAGCAGAAGTAGGCAGAGAAGCAGGCAGAGAGAGGGGGGAAGCAGGTTCCCTGCTGTGCAGAGAGTCCGATGCGGGGCTCTATCCCAGGACTCAGATCATGACATGAGCCGAAGGCAGAGGCTTTGACCCACTGAGACATCCAGGCGCCCCGAAAGATAATTTTTTAAATGTCTGTGGAAATTAATACATTTTCTAGACAATTCAAACAAAAAGAAAACATCAAAATGACAGAGAACACACAGAACTGAATTATAAGGAAAATAATACCTATGGAAATTATATTGCTTAGTTTGTTAGAAAAGAAGAAAAGTTTAAAATTCATTCATTGAGATTTCAACTTAATATGTCAGAAAGGAACAAAACAGTAAAAGTAAAAAAGATAGAAATAAAATAATAAAATAAGAATAAAAATAAGGTAAACAAATCAGAGAAAAAGGATCAGTGAACTAAAAGTTGGCTCTTGGCTCTTGGAAAATACTAATAGAATTGACAAACTTATAACAAGACTGATGAAGAATCCAAGAGAAAAGGCTTCCCCAAAAATGTTAAGAATGAAAAGGTAGACATCGTTACAGATGTATCAGTACAGAGATTAAAAAGAGACTATTATGAATAACTTTATCCAAATAAATACAAATATTTAAATGAAGTACACAAATTCCATATATACATATACATTACATATACATATACACATGTACATAGATATATATAGACATATACACACATCCACACAATCACATATATATAAAAGTTTATAAAAGTTTATCCAAACTAAATCAAAGAAAAACCAATAAATTCATTAATTAAAAAAAGGGTGTCAACAATTCACAGTACTTCCACACACACCCAAAAATAGGCCTATATATTGTAGCAGGTGAGTTATGACCAAAATTCTAATTATTTCTTGGCCCAATTGCATACAAATTCTTACAGAGACTGGAAAAACTAGTTTTTTGAGGCAAGTACAACTTTCATACCAAAGGCAGTGCAGAAGAAATGACAATATCACTAGTGAACTTAGACTGAAATATCTTAAAGGAAACACTGGCAAACTGAATCTAGCAATTAATTTAAAATATAATACCAGATGATCAGGTTGTATTTCCTCCCAAAATTGTAAGGTTGTTTTCAGATTTAAAAACCTGTCAATGCAAATCACTATGTTAGCACTTAAGGAGGAAAGATCATATGATTATCTCAATAGAATTAGAGAGAACATCTAATAAACCCTTTCATTCACTCAACAAGGATGTATTAGGCTTACTCTGTTCCAGGCACTGTTCCAGGTGCAGGAAAAAACCCTGTCTCCATGAAGTTTGTGTTTCCCTGAACAAATAAATGAACAAACAAACAAATGAGATACATACTACAGCAGATGGTATTAAATGGTATGGAGAAAAATTAAGCAAGGCAATGAAGGGCATTGTGGGAAAACCAGAAGAGGTAGGAGGTTGAAACTTTATGTAAGATTGTTGGGAAAGGCCCCACTGAGAAGGGACATCTAAGAAGACCTGAAGGAGGTGAGAGACATGTGGAGGCAGAAAAATTCTGACAGAAGGCACAGCCAGTACATAGGCTCTGGCCAAGAAAGTACCTGAAATATTGGAAGAACTACATGCCTGGAACAGAGTGAAGAAGTGGCATTGGAAAGAGTTGGTATCAGGTGATACAGCATATATCAAAGAGGAGGAAATGAGATCAAATTGCATAGGGCATTGTCAGGACTTTGGCTCTCACTACCAAGGAGAGGGGATGCTATTAAAAGAGGTAAAGCAAAAAAAAAAAAAAAAAAAAAAAAAAAAAAAAAAAAAGGAAGAAGAAGAAGAAAATAAAAAGAAAAAAAGAAAGAAAGAAAGAAAAGAAACATCACCACCACTACCACCACCACAACAACAAAAATCAAAATGGCAGACAAGATGTCATTATACTTTAACAGGATCATTCTGACAACTGTAGCACAATAGATTGTAGGAGGAAAGGCCAAATGCAGGGTGATTAGTTAAGATGCTACAGCAAAAAATCCAGGCAAGTGATGATAGCAGCTTGGACCAGGATGGGAATACTGAGGGAATGAGAAGTCACTGAGTTCTGAATATATTTTGAACGCAGAGACAACCTCCTTTGCGAACAGATTGGCTATGGGATCTGAAAAAAGGAAATCCAAAAGTAGATTCTGAAAGTTTGACCCACACAACAAAAAAATAAGCATTCATCTATGATATAATACCTTAAATTTTTTTAAAAAGGAAAAATAACCTTTTTACCAAAGTACAAAAATAAAATGTCATTGCATTAAAAAAAAAAAGAAAGAAAGAAAAAAGAAAAGAAAGCCTAAGGCAATCAAGGATGGAGGGAGGAATAGAAAAGAAAGCTAACCTCTTCATCTGACTAGAGAATTAAATACATTCAACCTCCTAATCAAGTATAGAAATGAGAGGGTATGGAGACACATAAACCCAGGAGGCTGAAATCTGCAAGCTCTAGTGAATGCCAACAGGGACCACATTTTCTGAACTCTCCATTATGGCTGCCCCACATCAATCCCCCAGGCCCCCTATGAGAAATAGTTTGCCTTCCAAACATTTTTAAGTCCATTTTTTGTAACTCAGAGTACCTTATTCTCATAGAAACAATGTTAGAGACAGTGTAATACAGCCCACAGAAATCCACTTAATGTGTACTACAGATGAATGATACTCTTATTAATAGGCCTACAGAATCTAATCATCACTGACAGTATTCTCTCAGGGAAAACTTAAGCCAGCTTCCACCCCAAGCACCATAGTACTTGTTTCTTCTTAATGTACCTCTAGAAATGGGAAGGTAAATTTCCCCCTGCCTGCTATTCAAAGCCACAGGGGTGAGATTCCAGTTGGCCTATAAGCACCAGAAAGAAAATTAAGGAAAAAAAAAAAAAAAAATCCTACAGTCCTAGACCTCCCCAAATCCCTACCCCAGCAAAATCTCCACATAGACCTGTGACAGCAAGGAAGAGCATTGAGCATACCCAGAAGCCACAGAGAGCAGAACTTTGGATCCACTCCCAGCATGCTTTGGGAAGAGGACTTATAACAGCCTGGCCCAGAAATGGGTCCTTTGGTCAAGTTTCCTGCCTAGGACAAGTTTTTGAGTTCAGTATTCAATCAAGAGCTGTCTGAAACTGTAGCAAATAAATATTATCAATAGGAGGTTAGAGGATAATAAGACACTCCCTTCCCTGAGGCAGAAGAACCAGGAGCACATTATTGGGCCAGAGAGGCTCATTGGCCTGTCATTCACAGCACAGGATTGTGGGTAAATGGACTTCCTGTAGATGTTCTACAACACCCCGGGGAGATAAACAGGTGACAGGCACAGTTCCTTCCATTTTTCATGAAGAGGAAATGAAGCCCAGAAAGTGTAAGTGGCAGATTTCCAGAAAGCTTTTCAAACACTAAGAAGCAAACCTTCCAAAGTCGGCCACTTCTCTCTCTAGGTAAAAGGTCTTGCATCATATGCAAGTAATTCTGGTCTGAAAAGTCTTTTGGGATTTGTTGATGAAGCATTTCTCAGGTCTCATGGGGGGGAAAAATAGCAATTTATAATTGTGACATTTTGCAAATGTTTCAACCTTCTGCATAGCTAATTATGCTTCCTAGGGCTTTTCCTAGATTTTTCTTGACTATCTGAATTAGTGATGAATTACTTGGCATATTTCTTCTGATTACACTTGAAATTAAATCTTATTTCTAGTGGGTTTTTCTCCCCTCTACTTCTTTTCTAATTATCCGGACTACTCAGAAAGAATATTGATATCTACTCTCATTTCTCATAAATACTTGTTATATAATTTTTATGCATACATGTCAGACTTACCAAATTCATCTTCCAATTCTAGAAAAGATACTCTTATAAGAGTATAGTCTACTCTATGTTCAAATTATCTTTATGAATTACATTTTATTATGCAAATCCATCTTCCCATCACAAACAGGACTTCTCAGAAATCTCTTTGGGCTGAAAGATGTAATGGGTTTTGAACTACAATTTTTTTTTAAGATGATAGATGCACAACACAGAAAAGAAAAAGAGAAAAAATGGACAGAATAGTGACAATAGATGCCTCTTGCTCTGCAGTTATTTAAACCATAAGAAATTCTTTTTACACTTTTATCTGGCATCTCAGTTGAAGTTCTTCTTTAAGGCATTCAGCATGCCAGCCTTCTTGGAACTTTTCCTTCTTCTAATGAAAAGAGTAATGCACACTTCAGAAAAGTTCATTTTAAAAAAATCATTTCTGAAAACAGAAGATGCTATTTCTGACTTCACTGCAAGTTAAACGTTAAGGCTCTTAACACTTGCTATCTCCTGGGATAATTAGAAAGAAAAATTAAAAGGAACACAAATACCAAAAAAGAACGATGAGGAAGACTGGCCATTTTTCATGTTTGTGATAGAGTTTCTAATGCCTCTGCTGTCATTTGGAATGTGTGAAGGATGCTGGTAAGTAGATGAAAAAGCCCTAGGTGGTCTCACAATCACAATGGTCAGCAACAGGACAATGGAGGAGGGAGAATGAACCAGATCAAGAAACAAAGAAAGGGACTAAAGACAAAATAGACTTCTTTCATGCCATTAATCACAAGAGCCTTTGCTTCTTTTTACCCTGTGACACACAATCCCCCCCCCCAATCTGAAAATGATATCTAAGAATAAAAAGTGCACTTTAGTCTGGAGTCATTTCCTCATCAACTGGAGGACTAGTCAGTCACCCATGGAAACAGGGGCAGGGGCCAGGAGGAAGAGAAGCAGCTGGTTTTTGCTCTCCTGTAGGGAGGGGGGCAGCTGCTGTCACAGACACTTCTAAGACAAGGAGCATCCTCTGAATGAGAATGGGCGACCGCAAACAGAGCTGTAGAGAGATTCTACTATAGACCAATGACTGGGGAGAAAAAAAAGTTTTAGTTATGTAAGGTTTCTGTCTGCAAGCTTATTATTTCAATATACAGCTCAGATCTTTCATTCCTTCAGCTTCTCTACCACTGTGGTTTTTTTTTTTATATATAACAGTGTTATAAATGAATATAAACAATGCAAATATGTATATCCTAGTATATAAAATGTATTTAAACATGTAATGTTTATTTTTATATCATAAAATATATGTTCATTTACCCAACAAATACTTACGAGTGGATGTAATGAATGGGGTATAGTCAGCTCTTCCCTAGTCTCACTTCAAAACTTTACTGATGTTTGAGCTTAATAATGCTTACAGAAACTGTTTGAAGTCAAAAACTTTCAGAGATATAACCATGCCAAAGAATATTTATTTATGTGACAAGATGGACACAGTATATCGTCAACTTAAAAACCCTCATACTTTATCACTGTCTACAAAACAGTATGTTACTATTTCAGTTACAATTATATATTTATTCTTTCCCTCATCAAATATTTATTGACTATCTGCCATATACCAATTACTGTTTTTATCCAAAAAGATCCTTTGGCCTGGAAGAGTTTACATTCTAGAAGGTGGGGGAAGCAAGGGAGGTGGAGGAGAGGGGAAGTCAGCCTGGGAATAAACAACAGCTGTAATAAAATAATATGTTCTGCAATATGTTTTTTTTTTAAGATTCTATTTATTTATTTGACAGAGATCACAAGTAGGCAGAGAAGCAGGGGGGTGGGGAGCAGGCTCCCTGCTGAGCAGAGAGCTCGATGCAGGGCTGGATCTGAGGACCCTGAGCCAAAGGAAGAGGCTTAACCTACTGAGCCACCCAGGCGCCCCTGCAGTGTGTTTTTTAAAAATATCCTGTTCTTGAAGAAAGGCTAAGGGGAAATGGAAGGGGTAGGTTTAAGGAAATGTGGCGGGTAGGCTACAGTTTTGAGTAGGGTTGTGGTCAAGACTATTTTGAGAACATGAAATCTGAGCAAAAACTGGAAAGAGAAGTGTCTTTAGGGAGATGGTCCCACCAGGGAAAGAGCTAGAATGAAGGCCTGAAGATAGAGTATACCTGGTGTGCATGAACAACAGCAGTGGTGTTGAGTGTGGCTCAGATAGAGGAAGCAGGTAGAAGAAAAGGAAGTCAGAGAGGTACTAAGGGGGAGGGGAGTACATGATGTGAGTTCTCATAAGACAGGTAGTACAGGTTAGTTGACCCTTGAGCAACACGGGTTTGAACCGTAGGGTCTATTTATACACTGATTTTTTTTTTTCAGTAAATATAGTACTGTAAATATGTTTTCCTTATGATTTTCTTAATAACAATTTTCTTTCGTTAGCTTACTTTATTGTAAGAATACAGTAAATAATACACAGGAAAAAAAACAAACAGTATGTGTGAATTGACTATTTATGTTATGGCTTCCTTCCAGTCCAGAGTAGATTATTAGTTAAGTTTCAAGCAATTCAAAAGTTATACATGAACTCTAAACTGTGTGGGGATGGGGGTGAGAGGTGTCAAGGCACTTAGCCCCTGAGTTGTTCAAGGGTCAACTGTATTATTTTCTCTATATAAATACTAGAAAAGTGTAAGCCAACAAGATTAATTTTTTTTAGGGACAAGATGACAAATTTTTTTGTGTGTGCTTTTCTTTTTTCTTTTTTTTTTTTTAAAGATTTTTATTTATTTATTTGACAGAGAGAAATCACCAGTAGGCAGAGCAGCAGGCAGAGAGAGAGAAGGAATCAGGCTCCCTGCTGAGCAGAGATCCCAATGTGGGGCTCAATCTCAGGACCCTGAGATCATGACCTGAGCCGAAGGCAAGAGGCTTAACCCACTGAGCCACCCAGGTGCCCCATGTGTGCTCTTCTTTTGTTTCCAGTTTTATTGAGATATAATTGATATGCTCTTACTGTATAAATTTAAGGTATACAGCATAATGGCTTGTCTCACATATATTATGAAATACTTATCACAATAAGTTATATTCCATCCTCTCATATATAGAAAAAGAAAAAAAAAGTTTCCTTGTGATGAGAACTCTTAGGATCTACTCTCTTAACTTTCCTATGTACCATATAGCAGTGTTAACTATAGTCATCCCTAGTATTTATTTATCATAAGACCACAAGTCTGTACTTTTTGACCATCTTCCTAAAATTGTGCTTTTCTGTATCCTGGTTTCACAGCTAGGAAAACATTTTCATAGTGATGAGGGAACAGAAGACTGGCTGAGGACAAAGCAAAATCTGCACCCTGCCACCTTCCCCCACCCCCACTCCTGGGTGGAACATATGTGACATTCTTTAGGGATCTCCCACCTATCTTAATGTTAATAGCTTGCTAAAAAGGGAGGGGAAATGACCTTGACAATGGCAAGGTCTCGAGTGTCCAGTATTTTATAGGTCCTCTTTAGCATATGAAAGTTCTATTGAAACCTCCCTTTCCTTACCTTCCCCAATCCCATGGTACATGACATGCCACCCCTCACAACCCCAGGAAGCAGCTCTTCCTGCCCACAGGTCATGTCCCTGTACTTTAATAAACCACCATTTTGCACCAAAGATGTCTCAAGAATTCTTTCTTGGTCATCAGCTCCAGACTTCACCCCACCAAACCTCACTTATATTCTAAGACTTCATCATTTGGCACCCAACATGGGGCTTTGAGTCTTTACATTTGGACTCTGAGCTTTGGTGAAAAATTGGTGGTACACTTTCTCTCCACCTCCTTTACTCTCATTTCAGGGGCTTTTCAAGGAGTATGGTCTTATTGGGACACTTTCATGTTGATTACTCAGGCTTCAATCCCACGGCTGCTCTATGGGGAGGAGAATGTCTGCCTTTTGGCTGGAAGTTAGTACACTGGCTGGAATGGTAATAAGACCCAGAAACTTCATGCCCTCTCTCTATTCTTGTTCTTATATAAAGTTGTCTCTCTTGGGCATGGGGCAGCCACCTAAGTCACCAGGATGGCTGCCAGTCTTAAGACTTCAGTGTGAGGTTTCCTCCTGATTGATCTAATGTCATCCCCTCCACATCCCTGGTCTAGCCACTTCTGGCCACAGGACCTCCACTGGAAGCCTGCCAAAACCAGTACTTGATTGAATTAAAACCCAACTGGGTACTGTTTCCTAGGGAAGTTGGCTGTAAGGACCACATGTGTTGGAATGTCGTATAGACCATGATGAATTTCAGTCTTTGCTATTTCTTGTCAGTGTCCTATACTAACTACTTAAAGCTATGAAATTGGATAATTTCCCCTTGCAAAAACTTTTCTAGTATTTTCCATGGATTAAAATGGCAAAACAGTACGCAACTTTCAAGACAGAAGATGGCATGGCATGGCACAGTATTTTAGTCCATTCACCAGGCACCCATCAGCAGCCTAGGATGTGATGGGGGAGGGGAGGGGCACCAGAACCCCTTCATGGCCTTTTATGGTAGGAATGCCTTCACAGGAAGGCAGGATCATGATCAATAACAATGGTTTGGTGAAGGACGCCTCCAGTCGCTTTTGACACATGGGAATCTCTGAGTTATCCTGCATGGGATGCCACCCAGGAGCCGGGGGGATTTGTTAATGGGCCTTCTTTACTTTTCTGGGAGCATGGCCTCAGTAGGCTTCTACAGTTCCCAAGTATTCTATCTTGGGGTGCCTTTTTAACCCATGGGAAGCAAACTGCATTGCAAAACTTAGGAAAGGACTGAGCCCCTGGTGGGATCTGTCAGTTAGATCTCCTCCACAGGAAACAGGGCAAATGGACCTAGGATACCTTCATTGCTGTACACCAAGACCCGGCCTAAGGGCCTTTTGCACAATGTGTTTGCCTAAATGGGTCAGCTAGTAAACTCCCTCCTGACATATTGGATGATAATTATCTAAATAAGCCTTTTCCTAGTAAACCCAGGTTGCTGAAGGATATACAGTTCATCTCTAGCAAAGGGGACTCTGACTTTATCTCTGTTCCTCCTAATAGATGTAGAGGCTTCTCCCTCACTCATTTCCCATGTTAATGGCTATAAGTGGAGCCAACTGGGGTTAGTCTAACTCGAGACGGAGACTTTAAGGAATATTCCCAAGCAGCTGCCGAAACTCCCTTTGTTTAGGGGAAATTCCCTGTCTTCTCTGGCCAAACCTGGACTGCCTAGCCCTTTCTCCCCAACTTATTGGCATGAAAACATGGCATCTGCTCCTCTGTTGGAGCTGATGAGCTTTCTCTGCCCTCTGGCAGCACTTTGGCTCTTATGTCCCCCTTCTCCTGTTTCTGCACCAACTTGGGACCAACTTGAGACCATAACTGGTCTCGAGACCGTCCTCGGTGCCTCCTGCACCATGGCTCCTTCTCTCTTCAATGTCAAGGAGCAAGAAGAACACACCCTGAACCTAACATCTCCCACTCTAGATTTCCCCACCCATGCCTCAGGTAAACATTGAAAGTCGAGTGGGACCAGGTAGAACATAAATCAGTATTTGAGCTAAATTAAGTTTGTTGGTTTAATTAAGATAAACATGTCTTTTAAGTTATCAGCAGTAAACATAAAACTTCTATCAGGGTTTACTGAAGGTCAAATAAGCTCATATTATCTTTGTTGCAATTTCTAAGCAAAAGGATGACTAAACTGATGGTTAATTGTCTCAAAGTTTTAATAGGTAATTGTTTATATAGCTTTCAAAGTCTTTGCTAACCTGAAACTAATGTTTGCTTGAATGATAAATGGAATTAAATTCATTAGACATCTAGGACTTTCAAATAGGATAAAATGCTAACTCATTAATTACTGGACATAGGTTTGTGCTTTTGACTTCTTACTGTAAAAAAAAAAAAAAAAAAAACTAAGAATATTTAAATCTGTTGGCAAACATGTTGTATGCTTAACTGATTCACAAATTTGCCATCTAAAGAATTCTGTTGTAACAGTTTACAACAGGTTAATACTTAACTGACTAGAGACTGAGGTGTTTCTAAGAGTACAAAATTCTGCTAACTGTAACTAAGACTGATGGAAATAAGGGGAAAAACTCTGTATGTGGAAAAGTAGGAGATACATAAGAAAGATACAAAGAATGGAAATGCATTTTTGTTGAAAGTAAAAGGTAAATGAGATGGTTGTTTGGAAAGAAATGGCTTGGGACAAAATCTAAATGTAAAGGAAAGTTAGTGAAAGGTTCATGAAGGGAAATCTTCAGAAAAAGAGTTTTAGGTGTGCTCAGGAAAAACTAAGATTGAAATGAGTGGGTTTTATTTTTTTTTAAGATTTTATTTATTTATTTGACAGAGAGAGAGAGAGAGATCACAAGTAGTCAGAGAGGCAGGCAGAGAGAGGGGTAAGCAGGCTCCATGTTGAGCAGAGAGCCCGATGTGGGGCTCGATCCCAGGACCTTGAGATCACGACTTGAGACAAAGGCAGAGGCTTAACCCACTGAGCCACCCAGGCACCCCAATCAGTGGGTTTTAAAGGTACATTGGTATAAGATTAAAATTCTCTCCATTCAAAAAGACAGTTTTCTTAAATTAATCTGCTGTTAAGTAGAAAATATAAACAGTTGCTTCTTTTTTGCCTGTCCAGAAAAAACATTTTCCACATTTTGCCTATATCAGGACTTTAATATCTCTAATTGTATTTAGGCATGTGATTTAAAACTTTCTAAGATTTTAACAAGTGTTGACAATATTTAAATTGTAATTGAAATCTCTTTAACTCATTATGCTTTTCCTTGGTATGCTGAGTTACTCAGGAAGTACTGCTAAGCAAATGATAAACCTTGGGTTACACTTGGGTAAATGCTACAACTATTCTAGAGGTTCTATGCATTTCCTAAAGTTTTAATGTTTTGATAAGGTCATCACTTGATATTTTAATTACTGAAGGGTTTGTGTCAATGGGTCACAGGATAACTGAGTTTCCTTGTCTACAGTATCATAGTGAATTTTCTAATCAGATCATTAACAATGTCCATTTCTAAGTTTATTTTGTCATTTATAATTGTTTTAATTCTCTTGTAAAATGAGTTTCACCTTAAAGGAGATTCATATAAAGTACTTTCAGGACAAACACAGGTATTCAATATCTTTAAGATCATAACTGAAATGAGTAAAAATTTCCAGAACTAACTAAAACTGTATTCAAACTAAACCAGAATTAGCAACATGGGACTAAATGAACCAAAAGATTATAGTGTTGTGACTCTTTTTTTTTTAATTTTTTTAAAATTTTTATTAACATATAATGTATTATTAGTCCCAGGGGAACAGGTCTGTGAATCCCAGGTTTACACACTTCACAGCACTCACCATAGCACATTAGTGTTGTGACTCTTGTTTGGAACATTGCCGGTTCTCTGCTTGCTCTTCCACACTAAGGAAAATTTTACTTATCTGTGACTTACAGAAATGTAAAAATATTAATTTGAAAACAAACCAAAGCATTCAACTTTTCTATCTGAACCCTCTGAAACTCAAACGGTCTCAGTAAATATTCTTTTTTCCATGACAATCAGTCATTTGCATAAATTCAAAAAGAATCTGTTCTCCTTGTAACAGGACACCATTGGGAAAAATGAGTTATTTTACCAAGGCTTTGACTCGAATGTCATATTTGAGGAAGATATTCATAGACTCAGATATGACCAGACAGCTTTAAGGAGCTAAGGTTGACTTTATGAAACCTGGAGCCATAAAGACCCTTGGAACTGTTGGCCTGTACCTTGCTTACAGGGCTCCCAGCAGCCTTCACCAGGTGAGTAAAGAAGGTCACTTCCTGGGCAGGTGCAGGAACCTCAGGATACTTTGGGAACCTCATGAAGATGAATCTGCCCAAATCTACAGGTATTGCAGGCATGTCTGAGGGCAAGTACTTGGCTTGGCTTCTGGCCTGGAGAGGCTACTTAAAAGTTCAACCTAGAGATTCCTTATAAGAAGTTCCAGCAAAGCAGATTCTAAAAGATTTATATAATCACTCACTGTTCTTGCTGATCTTATGAAAATAATTAGGCCAATTCTGTTTAAACTGGACTTTTTTTTCAAGCCCTAACTTGGCTATCTCTGGAAATGAGGGTTATTCTAGAGAGAAAAATTGTGTTTCATTAAGACAGCTTTGTGGATGTAAAATTCTAGATTTGTCTTTAAATGTTTACTGTTTACCTAACCTAGACAATTGGAGGTAAAGTTCAGAGAAGTTGCATAATAGCTCATTTAGACAATCTTCTTACTTGTTATTCTGTGTGGATAATAATAGGACCCCATGGCACATGATTAAGCAACTAGAAAATGGGATCAATTACCCAACAATTGTATAACTAACTATCACCTTGGCCAATTCTATGTCGCTAAGGTAATGAAATTACCTAAAAGCCAGAAGCATACCCCAACCCACAGGGCTAACTATGAACTTGTGGAGATAATGGATGATCCCACTTTCTTTATGATTGGATTGGATGATGCATGTGGGACTCCCCTTATCTCTTGACAAGTTTACTCCTATTTGCCAATGATCCTTTGTAATTAGGGTGTTGTTAAGGCTGGACCACTCAAAGGGCTTCTTAATGGTTTCACCCCTTAGTCATATTTATCCTAGAAGCCACCTTTACTGGGGTACAATTGCAAATAAAGGCTTTAGCTGAGCATATAACAGCCCTCCTCATACAAGGAGCCTCAAAGCTCACTATGGGACCATGACTACAATGACCTCACATCAGGTCCAAAGTGTCTTAGAAACCGAAGGCCACCAATGGATGATGGAGGTCAACTTACTAAATACTGGGATATATTTACAGATATGCCAGAAATAATACTTAAAACTTGTCAAACTTTAAACCTAGTTACCCACATGCCTGAACCTGACAATTGTACTTCTTTCTCTATAGAGCAAAACTGTTCAGAGATTATTAATCTTGCTTACTCTAGTTGGCCAGATTTAAGATGCCCCTATTAAAAATACAAATGACAGTTGGTTTACTGATGACAATAGTTCTCATTAAAAAACTAAGAAAAGCTGGGTATGCCATAGTGCTCACTAGCACTTTGCAATTGCCAAAGCCTTAAAAATTAATATTAATACTGACTCCAAATATGCTTTCCTAGTCCTACATGTCCATGGAGAAATTCAGAAGAAAAGGCGATTATTATCAAGCCATACCTCCACAATCAAATACAGGCCTAAAATTATTACTCTTAAAGCTGTACACCTACCTAAGGAGATAGTTGTAATTCACTTGAAAGGATGTCAAATGATATGACCTTAGGAACCAATGAAAGTAATATAGAGTTTACACCAGGCCACTGATTTGGACAAAAAGTCCATGGAGGTGACAAAAACTTCGTGAAGGAAAATTGTCCTTAAGTTCACTCCCTTGGTCCCTATAAAGTAACAATGGACTGCCTTTTATTATACATTAAAAGATGGCCCTCCAAAACTGAATAGGCCTTGATATCTTTTTTTTTTTTAAGATTTTATTTCTTTATCAGAGAGAGAGGGGGGAGAGAGTGAGCACAGGCAGACAGAATGGCAGGCAGAGGCAGAGGGAGAAGCAGGCTCCCTGCTGAGCAAGGAGCCCGATGTGGGACTCGATCCCAGGACGCTGGGATCATGACCTGAGCCGAAGGCAGCCGCTTAACCAACTGAGCCACCCAGGCGTCCCTAGGCCTTGATATCTTGACTGCAGTTACAGAAACCAAAAATTGGAGGAATGCCTCCTAACGGGACCCAATGGTTATATGGCTCTGACTCATGTTCATGGCTTCCCCTAGGCTGGATAGCCACTGTACTCTGGGTTTTGCCTAGAATCAGGGATGCATTATTAAAACCATTACCAACCTGGTCGACCTTCCAAAATTTAAAACAGTGGTGAATTCGTTCTGTCTCATTGGTATGATAAACTAACATCCACTTTTATTCCCCCTTTGGGACTAGAGGATGTTTGGCACATGGATGCTCTTACTAAGTACATGGTCAGCCATAAATAACCCTCAAAGTAACATTTCTCTATTAAAATGCTATGGTAATACAAATGTGTAAAGCAGCTTTACAAAATAGAATGGCATTGGATGTTTTAACTGATATACAAGGTAGAAGTTGTGCTATCACAAAAAAAAAATACTATGTTTATGTTCCAGATTATCACAAAATATTTATGTTCCAGATTATCACAAAATGTGACTTACTCAAGTTAGCACTTTGAACAGTCCCTCTCTCCTTTAATAATTGATTAAACTCCCAGACTGAAAAAGGGTTTTTTTGTCAACTAGCAAAAAACTTATCTGAACTTCCTTTTCTTTTTGTTACACTAGTCATGTTTTGCTGTTTTCTCCAATGTCTCCTCACCTGGCATCAACTCCTTTGTGGCCATAACTTCCACAGATGATCCTGACCACTAACAGAGACACTTCTTTACTGTCAGCATTGGATTCAGCTGCCTCCTTCTTTCATAATTCCCCTGCATATTCTCAACTGACCAATATTGACCCATAAGTAGGGACAGCTCTATGCCCCTATTCAGCAGGAAGAAGTTACAGAAGATGAGACCTTCCATCGTCAACAACCTTAAAGATTTAAGGGTCATGCCGTTCCGCCGCAGGAGCCATTGGAGAGTTGCAGCCATGGCTCTGCGCTACCCTATGGACGTGGGCCTCAACAAGGGCCACAAAGTGACCAAGAACGTGAGCAAGCCAAGGCACAGCCGCCGCCGCGGGCGCCTCACCAAGCACACCACGTTCCTGCGGGACATGATCCGAGAGGTGTGCGGCTTCGCCCCCTACGAGGGGCGGGCCATGGAGCTGCTCAAGGAGTGCAAGGACAAGCGCGCCCTCAAGTTCATCAAGAAAAGGGTGGGGATGCACATCCGCACCAAGAGGAAGCGAGAGGAGCTGAGCAACGTCCTCGCCGCCGGGAGGAAAGCGGCGGCCAAGAAGGACTGAGCCCCCCGCCCGTCTGTAATATAGCGTTTTTGGAAAAAAAAAAAAAAAAAAAAAAGATTTAAGGGTCAAAATTGTTCAGGGGGGAAATGATGAGGGAACAGAAGGCTGGCTGAGGACAAAGCAAAAGCCGACACCCTGCATCCCCACTGCCACTCCTGGGTGGGACATATGTGACATTCTTTAGGGATCTTCCACCTCTCTTTAATGTTAATACCTTGCTAGAGGGAAAAATGACCTTGACAATGACAAGATCTCTGGTATCTGGTATCTTGTAGGTGTTCCATTGAAATCTCCCTTTTCCTTACCTTCCCCAACCCCACAGTACATGACCTGACACCCCTCACAACCCTGGGCAGCAGCTCTTCCTGCCCATGGGTCCTGTCCCTATGCTTATTAAACCACCATTTTGCACCAAAGATGTCTCAAGAATTCTTTCTTGGTCATCGGCTCCAGACCTCACCCCACCGAATCTCACTCATATTCTAAGACTTCATCAATAGGAACCAATTTTAAAAAGATCTTAGAAGAAGTTCAAGCTCTCCCAACCTCATTCTCTGTCACAGCTGTGAGCGAGATACACCTAAAGAATTCAGAGCTCCCCCTGACTATGAGCACCCACCCTGCAAGCCACAGTCTCCCTCCCCAAGGCAAGAAAGATCTAAGAGAGTCAACAGCCTCAGGCAGCCCAGTGATCAGAACTCACACACATCAGGGCCTGCTGCTTGTGATAGACAATCCCTCCAGTGGTTTGATCTGACAGATCCAGGGCCTTGCCATTTAGACCCATGGGTCACACCTGAACAATTTCTGCCTTAGCCACTCAAATCCACAAACACTGACGGAGCCCCAGCGATACACTCTGCCACTGTGTGCTCAAACTCTAGGAGATTTTAGCAAAAATCTTTAAAATCTATTGGCTAACCCTACAATTACAGTAAGCCATAATAAGGGATATGGTAAAGGTCAATAGAGGCTGTCCCCAGAAGTATAGCTGCAGCTGCGGAAGGAAGCATGAGGAAATCTTCCAGGAGGAGGATGCCTGAAGTCAGTTTTAAAGGAGAGATGGAAGTGAGCCCGCAGGGCGGGTCGAAGACAGTTTCTGCAAAAGCATAAGACATATACATAGTGCTTCCCGGACATCAGTGTAAACATAAATCATTGGAACAGTTTGTTAAAATGCAAGTTTAGATTTAAGAGGGTGAAATAGGGCCTGAAATTCTGCATTTCTAACAAACTCAGGTATGCGAATGCTGCTGGCAGGAAGACCACCTTTGCTGGACAGAGAACCACATTTTGAGTATCCAGGGGCTACAGCAGTCCGTTTCTGAGCTTAACTGCATAGTGAAATCACCTGGAGACTTTTTAAAAGTACTGATGCCTGGCTGCACCCCAGATATGCTGATATCATGGATACAGGATGCCCAGAATCACAACCTGGGCATCAGGATTTTTTTTGAAGTCTCCCCCGGTGGTCCCGCAATGCAACAACATTTGGTATTCAAAGGACCAAAAGAGGGGAATGTAACATGAAATCAGCACGTGCCAATCATGAAAAATCCCCCCACTGCAATTTCCACACTAAGTAGTCTGGATACATATATAGATATAAAGAGAGATACAAATGAATAGATAGATACATAGATCAATCTTGCTGCCTGCTAAGATCTCACTTCTTGAATAGCTAATAGACATCTCAAAACTACTGTGTAAAAATACAAACTCCTGAATCCCACCCCAGCCCACCAAAAAAGCTGTTTCTCCATTAGTCTTTCCCAAGTCAGCAAGTCTCAGCTACACACACACACACACACACACACACACACACACACACCCCAAACAGGTGATCTCAGGGCGATCCTTGAATCCCACACCTCACATCCGAAATGGCAGCAAATCCTGTTGATTCTATTCTCAAAACAGATCAGAATTGTCTGGGATCTCTTCTAAATAATATGCTAGGCAGAGAATTGAGTGGTTTACAGAGGACTGAAAACTACTCCTAAATTAATAATCTGTTTGAAGGTGGAGGAACTTATGAAATTGTTCTCTCAATATTTATATACCCAAAGCTTTCCACTGTGAAAAGTTGACATCTATATTTGCACCATCTTTATCACCACCTCGATTGCCTACGCTACCACCAATTCTCACATTGAAAATGCTCCTTAATCGCCTCCAAACCCCTCTCTAATGGGCTTTGCCTGTTTCTGTCTGGTCTCAACAAAGTATCAGTTTAGGCAAGTTCACGCTGCTCTATGGCTCCAAACTCTCCAATGGCTTCCCAGCCCGCTCATGGGGAAAAACCCCAAAACATCACAACAGACCATAATTTGTTCCATCCCTGCTCCTGTTTCTTCCTACCTCTTTGATCTTATTTCCTATTCATTTCTCCCTTCCAAACACATAAGCCTTCTTACTTTTTCTTTAAATCATGAGGCACATCTCCTCTTTACTTCTGCACCTGGAATGCTCAGCCCTCGGATATCTGCAAGGCCTGTGCTCACCTCCTTCAGGTCCTCACTGAAATACCATTTCTGTGAGATTTCCCTGACTTCCCTATTTTCAATGTAAAATCCTCCCTCTAACACTTCTTTCCCTATTTTATGTTTCATACATACCTCTCCTGAGCTATGTAATATTGGTTTTAAATATCACTTGAGTTATTTCTATCACCTCTTAGGGATTCCTATCCTGCCCTACTACCGCCAACTAGAATGTAAGCTCCACAAAGACAGTGATCTTTGTTTTGTTCACCCTCTGAGTTCCAAGCCCCTTAAGCATATTGCCTGGTAGATGACAGGTGCTCTATAATATTCGTGGACTGACTGACTGTGTCAAGTCATCAACTAACATTTGTCCTGGCCATCTTGGATGAGAGACTTCTACTCCATTTAAAGTACTCGCTACAGTGTGCCACGATGTTGATAAATGGTAGCTCTTTTTATAACACATATTTCCCTATACCAAGCATTGGCAAACTTTTTTTATCTAAAGGACCAGCTTTTCAATAGGAATCATACAATCTCTGTTACAACTATTTGTGGCCCAAAACGGGATATACACAGCAGCTAAGTTAAAGGACATGGTTATGTTCCAGTAAAACTTTATTTACAGATTTGGCCCATGAGCTAAAATCTGGCAGTCCCTGCTTTAGAGCAGAACTTCCCAGTTTTGTTACTGAGGTATATATAAAAAGATTGCCTATCTCATGTTAAGCAATGCAACCAAAAGCAGAAGAAATAACCAAATCCCTCAAAATAGATGAAATAACTTCAAAACAATAAAGGACAGATGTAACCAATTCACTAAAGATTTATTAAGGCACGTGGATGGAGCTAGAGTGTATTATGCTAAGTGAAATAAGTCAGTCAGAGAAAGACAAATATCGTATTTAACTCGTATGTGGAATTTTTTTAAAGATTATTTATTTATTTATTTGAGAGAGAGAGAGAGAGATCACAACTAAGCAGACAGGTAGGCAGAGGGATGGGGGAAAGCTCCCCGCTGAGCTGGGAGCCCAATGCAGGGCTCGATCCCAAAACCCTGAGATCATGACCTGAGCTGAAGGCAGAGGTTGAACCCACTGAGCCACCCAGGTGCCCCTCACATGTGGAATTTAAGAAACAAAACAAATCGGGGCGCCTGGGTGGCTCAGTGGATTAAGCCGCTGCCTTCGGCTCAGGTCATGATCTCAGGGTCCTGGGATCAAGCCCTGCATCGGGCTCTCTGCTCAGCAGGGGGCCTGCTTCCCCCCCCCCTCTGCCTGCCTCTCTGTCTACTGTGATCTCTATCTGTCAAATAAATAAATAAAATCTTTAAAAAAAAAACCAAAACAAAACAAATGGATATAGGGAAAGAGATGGAAAAACAAAATAAGATAAAAACATAGAGAGAAGCAAACCATAATAGAACTGACGAAAGCTGAAGAGGAGGTGGGGAGGATGGGCTAAGTGGGTGATGGGCATTAAGGAGGGCACTTGTTGCGATGAAGCACTGGGTATTATATGTAAGTGATTAATCACTAAATTCTACTCCTGAAACCAATACCACACTATATGTTAACTAACTTAAATTTAAATTAAGAAAAAAAAACAGATTAAAGCATTTGGCATAATTTAATAGCATTTTGTATTTCTTATAAACAGTGGTGCAAGGGGCACCTGGGCGCCTCAGTCAAGCATATGACTCTTGGTTTCCGCTCAGGTCATGATCTCATGGGTTGTGGGATCAAGCCCTGTGCAGGGCTCCATACCTGGTGGGGAGTTGGCTTGAAGAGTCTCTCCCTCTGCCCCTCCCCTCACTCTATTTCTACCCCTTTCTCTCTCTCTCTCTCTCTCAAATAAGTAAGTCAGTCTTATAAATAAATAAATAAACAAACAGTGGTGCATCTGACAGTTGTTAAATTTTCGTGAAATACAGTAAATTCTTTCCTGCTTGGAATACCTAGAATAGTTAGTATTTCCTGCACCTTGATTGACATAATGTACATTCATCTAGCCTGCTTAGATGAATTTTCCCATACTCTATCTCTAGTATTCTCCTGATCTATCAGTAAATTAACAAGGATAGACAGATTACTTGCTTTTTTGAAACAAGTTTAATTCCTAAGATCATCTTAATCAACATAATTGTTAATATAATTGTTTAAAATTAATTTAATTTACCAGGTTTATAAATCTTTGTAGGACAGTGAGCCAATTCAGATGATCTATTTTATGGAATATCTCTATCTATTTATTTTTTTCAGTCAAGACTATTTGACCATCTGTAGATTTCTTGTTTTTCTCCGGCGGGCTCAGTGATCTAAAATGTAGCTTCTTTCGATATTAGGAAAAGTATCCTTTATCAATAAAGAAGCAGATTAATTTCAAATATCAAAGTATGCCACATGCAGAGGCATCTCTGATAAAATGGCCCACTCATAGAAACACAGACTGAGAGAGAAAGGAGCCAGAAATGCAGAAGATTTGCACAGGAAAGCAGAACAATGGACAGAAAACTAACTCAAAGCAGGCTTTCTCTTCAGAGAAGCAGCCAGATGGGCAAGGTGCAATATCCAAAGGCGAAACGGAAGTAACTGCATCACCATTTCCAACAAGATCTGTCTTCCAGTGTATTCTGTCTTCATCTGGCACCAATCTACTGTTCAATCTGTCCACCGAGTTTTTGATGTCAGTGACGATATTTTTCATTTCTGAAAGTTCTATTTGGTTGCATTTGTGTCCTTTTTTCCAGTCGTCTTGAACTTTTTCATGGTGTCTGCTTTTTTCTCATGGTTTTGATTTGGTTTATGTCCTTAATTATCTTAAGCACACTTATTTTATTTTTACTGTTCAGTAGTTCTCTTATCTGAAGTTCTTAATTATATTACTGCTTATTATTCTATACTGTGTATGGTGACTCTCAATGACAGTATATTGTTTTCTTATGCACTTTGTAATTTTGTATTGTGAATTCCTCGGGATGCTTCAGGATACTACCAGCAGAAATCCTGTACAGTCTGGATTAAGGGTGTTCCCCCAGAGAGATTCTATAACTACTTTCCCAAATGCTCAGAGTTTTCACACACTCGGGCCACAATTATGTTAATTTATTGGCTCAGTGTTTCTAGAACCTGACAACTAGGAATATTTAAATCTCAGCTGTGGGTGAGGATAGGGATACAGTTATGAATTTTCATTAAGGACTTTCTCTCTCTAAAATCTAAACAAGGACTTACAAATGCCCCTCGGACACTATTCTGCACAGTTTTTCTAGTGGGTAGACAGTTTTTCTAGTGTGAACCTTCAAAGGCCCCAGATCTTTCCATTGTCTCAAATGTGATCTGTAAACTCATGAAATCTCAAGACATTATATTCTATTCTTGTGTAGGCACTAAGATCTAGATCTCTATATGAGAGACGCAAGTATTCCATCGCTTCTCCTCCTCCCACTCCCGAGGCTCTCAAAGCACCAACCAGCATGGTTTGGCTCTGGTTTTCACTTTGTGCTTCATTTTTTCCCATTGGGAATTTCCTTACATGCTTTCTCATTCAGCTACATATTTAAAAATGACATCGTTCTATATTTTATCTAGCATGTGCGAGTGTTTTATAGCAGGAAGCTTCCTGGATAATCTAGTTTGTCATATTGCCAGAAACAGAAGTAGCAAATGATAGCATCATGCCATAAAGATTAGTGGGATACGTTAAAACGAAGCATCTCAAACCTGAAGAAAAACCATATTTTTCAGAGACTGATGAAGTCATGCAACACTAAATAAAGAATCTTACAAAGTGTAGTGAAATATGGTAATAAATATTTAGAAGCTTCTTTTGACATTCCTCATTTTAAAGCAAAGGCAAAAGACATAACCACATCCACTGGGGAAATACTTATTCTTTCTGTCGCAGTTAAAATGGCTGAAACACAACAAAACAAAACAAAAAGCATGTGGTGAAAGCTAAAATGTATATCTTTGTCAGCAAATATTGTTGAATGATATATGGAAAGCATTATAGAAGAGTGAAGAAACAAATGCTGGAACAGATTACGTAGTGTTGAAGGTTTGCTATATATTTGGATGAAAGGCTGATGCTTCTAACACATTTCAGCTATGGTATTTTCTGGATTCTGCTTCCAATAATAAAACACATGAAGGGCTTGTGTAGTGGGGGGGAGAGCTACCAAAAAAAGGACCAAATAACATTTTCTTTCAAAAATAAATAACTTTTTAGAAAAATTATGACATTTAAGATATTTCCAGCAACTATTTGAATTGGAATTTTTAAAATTCCCCCCAAAAGCTATAAATAAAGTACTCCACACGAAATGCATTCCCTCTATCATTCACAGGCAAGCTATTATAGCAAAGATGGTGATGCTTTAAAAACTCAAAGTGCTACAGGATAGGGGTGCCTGGGTGGTTTGGTCAGTTAACCATCCAACTCTTGATTTTGGCTCAGGTCATGATCTCAGGGTTGTGAGATCAAAATGCCATATGAGGCTCATGCTGGACATGGAGGCTGCTTGGGATTCATTCTCTCTCTCTCTCTCTCTTCTCCCCGTCAAACTACAGTGCTACAAAATATCATAGGTGATATTAGCTTTATAAAAACAACTTTTGAAAATGTAAGGGATTGGGGCGCCTGGGTGGCTCAGTGGATTAAGCCGCTGCCTTCGGCTCAGGTCATGATCTCAGTGTCCTGGGATCGAGCCCCGCATCGGGCTCTTTGCTCAGCGGGAGCCTGCTTCCTCCTCTCTCTCTGCCTGACTCTCTGCCTACTTGTGATCTTTCTCTCTGTCAAATAAATTAATAAAATCTTAAAAAAAAAAAAAAAGAAAATGTAAGGGATTCTACACACCTTTATGGAAGGTAAATTTCTTAGATCAGATTCCCTGGTAAGAAGATTCTGAGAAAAATCACATACAGAAATTTTACTGGAGAGTCCCCTTAAGATCAGCTACGGGGAAGTGTAAAAGGCAAGACTGAGCAGAGGGAGAAGTTAAATTTAATTGGTCCTCAACCAATCCCATGGGCAGCACTGGGGTTAGGCTGGTGCTTTTTGTTCCACCTTTCAGCAGGGTGTCTGAGCCTTTATATCCAGCCCTGGCCAGTCTTTAGATGAGAGCTGCCCCGTGGAAAGAGGTGAGACACCTTTCTACTGAGTGCAATGCCTAGAGAACGACTTCTTGGACACCAACATAGTGGAAACATAGCAGTGCACCACAGCATCCAGTAAAACAATCACACAGAGAATTGCAGGTGACTGGGCAAATCCTACAAGAGCTGGCTGACTTAAAGATGAGTACTTCATTTTTCTCTAGCAACAAACAAACAAACAAATAAATAAATAGATTCAGATGTGCTGACTTTTGCAGTTAGCGGGCATGAGAATTCCACCTACCACAAAATATTCAATCTAACAATATGTGAGAAAGTAAACTACTTGAAAGGCATTTATGCTATGGAGATAGCTTTATGAAAGCAGAAGTTTGGGAGTACCCGGGTGGCTCAGGTGGTTAAGCGGCTGCCTTCGGCTCTGGTCATGATTCCAGGGTCCTGGGATTGAGCCCCGCATCGGGCTCCCTGCTCAGCAGAGAGCCTGCTTCTCTCTCTCCTCCTCTCCCTGCCGCTCTGCTTACTTGTGCTTTCTCTCTAGCTCTCTGTCAAATAAACAAATAAAATATTTAAAAAAAAAAAAGAAAAGAAAGAAAGCAGAAGTTTGGAAGTGCTTCCATTATTACAAGTTATTGTCGCCAAAACTTACATAGCCCATAAAAACTCTAATACATGCACACTTAAGAAAGCTGGAAAATTATTTTAACTTGCTGATCATTTCAGTGCATGTTAAATCAACATGTTAATCTTTTTAATTATAAATTTTCAATAGGTAAAAAATTTCCTAGTTTTTTTTAACAAAAATATTGTATTAGGTTTAAAAGATAAATATTACAGTTTGGAATGCATACTCAAGGGTATGCTCTTTGTATTTGGGTTTATATATTGCTGGAAGAACTTTTTCCAGTATGACATCCATTAAAATCAAGTATCTAAATAAATGGAAAACATAGGTTTTTAAATTTCTATACACATTGGGGCGCCTGGGTGGCTCAGTGGGTTAAAGCCTCTGCCTTCGGCTCAGGTCATGATCCCAGGGTCCTGGGATGGAGCCCCGCATAGGGCTCTCTGCTTCGCAGGGAGCCTGCAACCTCCTCTCTCTCTCTGCCTGCCTCTCTGCCTACTTGTGATCTCTGTCTGTCAAATAAGAAAATAAGAATCTTAAATTTCTACATACAAGCTTTTTTTTTTTTTAAGATTTTATTTATTTATTTGACAGAGAATGATCACAAGTAGGCAGAGAGGCAGGCAGAGAGAGAGGGGGGAGTAGGCTCCCCACTGAGCAGAGAGTCCTGATTCGGGGCTCGATCCCAGGACCCTGAGACCATGACCTGAGCCAAAGGCAGAGCTTAACCCACAGAGCCACCCAGGTGCCCCTAAACACAAGCTTTTAATTAGAGTAAAGCATCTGATCACTCAAAGATGTGAGGCTTAGGGACGCCTGGGTGGCTCAGTGGGTTAAAGCTTCTGCCTTTCTGCCTCCAGCTTAGGTCATGATCCCAGGGTCCTGGGATGGAGCCCCACATCAGGCTCTCTGCTCCGTGGAGAGCCTGCTTCCTCCTCTCTCTCTTCCTGCCTGCCTCTCTGCCTACTTGTGATCTGTCAAGTAAGTAAATAAAATCTTTAAAAAAAAAAAATATGTGAGGCTTAGAATTATGGTCTTAATTCAGAACCAGGATAATTCATCAGCTCAAGGCTTCTGGGTTCCTACAATGCCCAAGTTAAAAAACGCTCATTCTCTTCTTTCCACCACCCAGCATCTAGACTGTTATCCTCACTATCACTTAGCACAGTGGCCTCCAAATCTTTATCTTCATGTATCACCATTAGTAGAAACATTGTTATGCACGGACCTCCATTTATTTATAAATTATATATATATGTGCTACTCTTCTGACAAATTATATTATGTAACACATACAAAAATAGAAATTAAAAAAGATCATTCTTGCCCAAAATGCATATGAGGAAATATCATGTGACCTCCAATGAAAGAAAGACTCTGCAACATAAGTGGCATCTCCTCTTCAAAAATGTCAAGTTCATTACAGACAAAGATTTGGAAATTTTTCCACCTGGAGTAACAGCTAAATGTAATACTTGATTCTGGACTGGACCTTGGAGCCATAAAGGCAACTTTGGAGGAAACAGGCAAATTTGGAGTGGAATTTATGGATTAGATGGTAATGTTAGATAAATGTCAATTTCATAATTTTGATTTTTGCATGGTAAATACACGCTAAATATTAAGGAATTTCAGGGCATCATATGTGCAACATATTGTCAAGTAGTTCAAGCAAAAACAAAATTCACAGCAATATATATGTGTACATATCTGCATGTTTGCATGTGTGTGTGTGTGTGTGTGTGTGTGTGTGCTCAGAGAGACAGAGAGTAAGAGAATGCAAAAATGCTAACAAGCAGAAAATCTTGATAAAATTCATACAAAAATCTATGGATCTTTCTACTATTTTTGCAACTTTTCTGTAAATTTAAAACTGTTTTAAAACAAGGTTAAAAATTTAATATAAACAAAGAAACAATCCTTTTAAAAGATGAGATAAAAGTAGAAACTAGTTTTAAAGCATTCCATCTATTAATGGTACAAAAAGAGGTATTTATTTTATTAAAACAATAACTTTCTAATATGAGAATATCTAAAATTCTAGTTACTTGTCCTGTCTTCTTATAAAACTGCTCCAGAAGAAAATCTTCAGTGATCTTTTTATTAGTAAAAAAAAAAGTTTCTAGTCTGTAAAACCAATCTCTCTTAAAAGATTCAATTTAGTAATTTAAAAGTAGCTTTTTACTGATTAACATTTAATGTTTGAGAATTAATGAATCATAAGCAATTTAACAAATACATTTAATATCTATTCATAACCATTCAAAAGGTTTAACTTATTTCATTTAATTTAATGTTACCAAATAAAATAGAAATTATCTCCTAGAAGACACTCAAAATCTTGACCACGTTCTAACCATTTTCCGCATTCCTGGTTCTCTCTCTTCCCTCTCAGTATCAAAATGGGGTGATATCTTCAGAAGATGCAAGAGCTGAAACATTACATAGGAGGATGCGATAATAGTTTTAGTTGCAAAAAACAGTTCTTCCTTAGACCCTCTCTCTATTCTGATCCCCGTCTTCATTCTAATTCCCAAAGCACAACAAAATGATTATTTAGCTGTCAGTGTCACATAATAATCCCCTCTGCCTCCTTCATTCAGCCCACTGGCTGACTCACAAAGGGGAGCCTTCCGTCCAGAATACAGAGGGGTGAGAGGATGGTGCACTGATGCAAGAAAAGTATATGAAGAATGAATATACAATCACTTTCATTATCCACTCAAAATGCACATATAGAGAGATGATGTTTTCATTTGAGTATTTCACCAGCATGTAATACAAGTTTTAGTGAGGGTTGTGTAATTTTGAATTAAGTTTCTTGAATAACATTGTAGCACGTCCCCCCACAGCACAGCCCTCAAACACAGGGGGCCATTTAATGTAGGTACTCACAAACAGCCCAGCTCTCCCCAATGTCTGTCACAAATCTACTGCATACACGATGTTGCTGAGTACTGCATTCTATATACAGAATTAGCTGAAAGAGAAAGCCATGTGGAAGAAGGCAGTCTGCCCATGTATGAGTAATGAACCTTCAGCAACATCCGTGAATACTCAACCATGGGCATACAAGATCAAAGTTCCTTTGGGAATTCTCTCACAGATGTGGACACACTAAAAATCTTGAACACAAAAGAGCCACTTTTGCTGCAAATAGAAAGGCCTCATTATTATGAACAGGCAGCATGATTTGGCTGAGTTAAGATTATTTCACTTGTCATATCGTCAATTTGCATAACTTACCAAATGCAAAAATGTTAACAAGAAAGTCAGATTTTTGTCAATGATTGTTCTTCCCCTGACATAGAACTTGGTGATATAACAAGATAAAGAAGTGGACTACAATGTTTAACAAAGAACCTGGCCAGAACTGCCGTGCTCTTACAGGTGTCAAGACAGCACATACAAAACTAGAAGATACCAGTTATGCGATATAGCAAAACACAGAAAAATTTGAATTTCTTTAAATATTTATTTATTTATTAGAGAGACAGGGAATGCATGCGTGAGTAAGGGGAGATGTAGAGGGGGAGGGGGAGAGAGAATCTCAAGCAGACTCCCTGCTGAGCATGGAAATCGATGACGTGGGGCTCAATCTCAGACCCTGAGGTCATGACCTGAGCTGAAACCAAGAGCTGGAGGCTTAACTGATGGAGTCACTCAGGTGCCCCCCAAATTTGAATTTTTTACTTCAATAGCAGAAGGGTGGGAAAAGATACAAACCCCACAGACTGTTCCTTGTGTTTACTAATGCTCTTGAGCCAAAGACCAGGGGGAGCACGGGTCATTGAAAAAGCTGGGTCTCTTGACTTGTTGAGTAATGGAGAACATACCTCTGGGGAACCACAGGTCACCTCACTGAAAGGCATTATTAGAAGGGCTTTAATAAAGGATTTGGGCTTGTGTTAGTTAGGTGATGTGAGGGAGAACTCCAGAAAGTAGGGCTTTGCTCTGGATTGGATGTTATCAGGATGTGGGTAATTCTATGATTATCTTCATAATTCTATATGGAAGCTAAGAAGAATGGAATGAGACTAAGGCTGTTGTTGGTAAAGCAGCAGCAACCATTCCCATCCACCAGGACAGGGGAGATGTTTGGTTGTTTTCGTGGTTTGGAAGTCATTCATGTTTTCCCCTGTGCTCACACATGGTTACTAAGTGGTCTTGTTTTTGTCTTGATCCGCCATTGTCACACAGTGGTCTTGTCAAGGGTTGTTTGTGTTCCCTAGAATGCCAGGGCCTCAGTCTATTCCAGGACTGTTCCTGGCTATCCAGATCTGCTTCTCTCTTTCTCACACTGATAAAGTGTGTAAATGCTCCAGGAGAACTTCTGGGAATACTCAGTGCTCAAGAGTGGGATGGCTTTTTTTTTTTTTTAATTTTTTTTTTTTTTTAATTTGACAGACAAGAGAGCACCAGTAGGTAGAGAGGCAGGCAGAGAGAGAGGGGGGAAAGCAGGCTCCCCACTGAGCAGGGAGCCCGATGTGGGACTCGACCCCAGGACCCCAGGATCACGACCTGAGCGAAGGCAGCGGCTCAACCCACTGAGCCACCCAGGCGCCCATGGGGATGGCTTTTAAATAAAAATATATCCTAGTATTCACAAGAGGTGTACTCGGCAAATGTGGAATAAGAAATTATGAAATAGAAAACAGTTCAAGAGGTCACTGGATCCATCTTCTTGCTTCCAGGATGGATTTCTCTATCTCACTTTAAAAGCTCCTCATTTAAAAATTACACAGTTTCTATTTGACAGGTCTATTACTATACGAAATAATCCCAAATTCTCCCTCATTAAGTTGTAAGATAGTTTCTTCTTTCCTTCTCTGTGGAAATAGAAGACAAGCAGCCAATAACCTCTTCACTCTAAAAATAAAATCTTTGTCTTTCCTTCTCTGGCAGAAGTAGCCTCTATTCCCAAGGGAGCTATTATAACTATCTCAAATTGGTCTGTGACTCTTCCTCTGCTGCTCCCAGCTCAGCGGATGCCCCGATCATGTCTGAACTGGAACACTATAGTAGCTTCCTAATGGGTCTCTCTCCTTCATTCTGGCACGGCTCCCCACCTCCTTCCACACTGCTGCCAGAGTGGTCTCCGAGCTCATTTCACTAATGTACATTTGGCCTCCCCATTTTTTTTAAAGGCAAAATCCAAACTCCTTAATATCACCCAGAAGACTGTGACGTACTGGCCTATATCCACAACACAATCATATTCAGCCACACTGATTCTTCTCTGTACTCCAGCCATACTAAACATCTCTCAGGCTTGGGAAACCCAAGGTCCTCCAGCCCCAAGGCCTTAACACGTGGTCTTCCTGAAATACTCTTTTTACCTCCTGCTCTACCCAACTAACTTCTATTTCTCTTCCCGATCGCATTTTAAACACCCCAACAACCACCCCTAAAAGAAACAAGATCCCCCTATTAGCTGTTTCCTTTGCACCCTGTACTTCATCTAGCATAGATCACAATCATCATTCACTAACTGGACATGAGCAGAGACAATCCCTGTCTTACTCACCACCATTTCCTCGGGGCCTGTGGGCATACTGCCTTTATTGGATAGGCATTCATTACATACTTGTTAAACACAATAACTTATGGGCTGGGCCCTCTTTAATTTCTATACATTATTTTTTAAAACTAAAAAAAGCACTCAAAAGTGACCTAATATTCTGAATACAGCAACGGAATTGCATCCAAGACCCCTAGGTTCAATCATATTAGAAATAATACAGCCCCTTCATGCTATTGGATGGCTGGCATATTGACCAGTTCATTCCACCAATGGTTTAATATAATAAAGTAGTTTATCCTTCTACTGACTGTAAGTCAAGCCATTACCTAGTTACTCACTAATCTCTCTGTGAGGATTCTCCACTTTCTTTTAACTATTACTAGTAATTAAGGTATTGTTTAGTTAATAATTATTAGGAATTATTATCCCCATTTTATAGAGGAGAAACGGAGGCCACATAGGTAGATGAAGCCAGGATTCAAATCCAGATAGGTTTCATCAAAACAAGCCTCTACGAACCAGAAGTGTCCTTCAGTAGCGATGGGAGATCCTGGTGCTCTCCTGAGTCTGGCAGGCCTCCTGCCCGAGGCCATCCGTAAGCAAGCGGGCAAGTGGTGATCTAACTGACTGTGAGAGGATTCCTTTGCTTTAACAATTGCCCTGTCATGATTGCCCATGGACTGCTACCTGGAAAAGCTGGCTGCCATGTTCTCCTCACCAGGCCTGATCACCTTATCCTGCCAACAACTAAGTTGGGTCTGTGATTGTTGTTTCTTCTGGACATTGCGCCTGGACATTGAGCCTGGAACTTCCTGGCTCTCGTAGCCTGCGTCAGCCATTACCGTAGCTTAGGCCCCATCTTACTAGACACTGGCCTCGCTCTGGCTTTCCACTCTTCACCTAGACCCCAACATTAGGAAGGCTCAGCAGGCCACACAGCAAATGCACTTGCAAAGAGAACTGTGTGTGGGTGGGTGTGTTTATGTGTAGGTGGGTGTGTTTGAGTGGGGGAAGGCAGAAGCAGCTTGAAATTCTCACTAAGAAAATATAACACACAAATGATACAATATATAAACAAGTAACAATGTAGCCCAGTGTCAAAATACAGGATTCAGAGAAGACATATGCAGAGTCCGGACAGAAATAGATAGTGATGAGAAAAATTCTTTAGGAGGATTGAGAAACAAAGTGTGACTTCAGTCAGACAAGGAGCTAGATTATAAAAGAACCTGAGTGCCCTAAGCATGTGTTGCCTAAGCTTGAAGTATTTGTGTCAACTTACCGTATCTATCAACTACCTGTACTGCTTTTCTTTAAGTTATCTCTTTATTTTTAAGTATTATCTACCCCTCAATGTGGGGCTCAAACTCACTACCCCAGGATCAAGAGTTGCATGCTCTTCTGACTGAGTCGGTCAGGTGCCCCTGTGTAGCTTTTAATGTTTTTCTTTAAACTTACTCACTTTTTCTCTGAAATAAATTTATTTCAAAAAGAACTTGTACCATTACTTTTATATCACTATAAGTGCTAGTTGTGTTTTTTCAAAATAGACAGTGACTCAAAGTATGATGACTAAGATTATAAAAGTATGCCCTGAAGTACTCCTTAAAAACATATCATAGACCAACAGTGGTATGCTAACCATGCTTGGGGAGGCACCAACTCAAACACTTGTGTTGATCAACAAATGCCTGACTGTCCCAGGCAACAATGTCATACATTCTCCTTTCTCCTCCTCCTCACCAATACTTCCTCCATCCTCCTCATCCAACCTTCTTAATAGAACGATATGTACTCACTCTGTCTACTATTTCTTCCTTCACCTTCTCTTAAACCCACTCCAATCAGGCTTTCAGCCCTACTACTCCACACTTGGCTTCTAAAACACCACTGTTGGTCAGTTTCTTCTTGCCTTACTGGCAAGAAGCTTTCTTTGTGGATACCCCCTTTCTCCTCAATGTCTTAATGTCATTGAGTCCTTGGGCTCAGTCTTGCGAACTCTTTCTTTCTCCCTTGGTGATCTCAGCTCAGCCCATGACTTTAAATATATTACATACAGTCTGTATACTGATGACTCTCAGATTTCATCTCTAGTTCTGCTCTCTCTCCTGAACCCCCAGTGGATACAGTGTCTACCTGACATCTATACTTAGATATGTGGTAAATCTCTCACATTTAACACATTTAATGATCAATTCCCAACTCCCAGTCTTTGCTTCCAAACCTACTCTACTCCCAAGTCTTTCCATCTCAGTTGATGGCAACTACATCCAGAATTCCATCATTTCCTACTCAAATCTCTGCTCCCATCCTGGTCTAATCCCTCATCACCTCTTGCCTCAAAACTACAACTCACTTCTGCCTTGCTTCTTTGTACAGTATAATTTCAATACAAAAGCCTTGTGAAATATGTTAGATTATATCACTTGTCTGTTCAAAAATCTTTAGCGGTCTCCCATCTTCCTCTTGGGGAAAAAACAAAATCTTCACAATGGCCTACAGGGTCTCAGACAATCTCCCTCCCTACTTCCTGACCTCCTTTGCTCTGTGCTCCTTCTTGCTGACACTGCTCTAGTGTATGGATCTCACCCACTGTCATAGTCCTCTAAGGCTATGGTCATGTCCGTTTTGAAGATGGAAAAAAAAAAAAAACTGGAACCCAGGAAGTTCCTTGTCCAAGGTCAACATTAAGTGTTAGAGTAAGAATTTAGTCTATTTTGCTCCAAGACATGCCTCTCAAGTATACCATGCAGTCTCACATAAACCTTTGTTCTTGTAAAAATAGACCCAACTATATTGGAATTTTATTTATGGCAAAGGTGAGATTTCATGTCAGTAGCTAAGTCCGAACAAATGAACATCTATCTGGAAAGAAAATAAAGCTAGATCCCTTCCTCCCCTCTTATGCCTAATTTAATTCCAGGTAGAACAAAGATTTTACTATTAAGATGAATCCCAAAAACTTCCAAAACAAGTCACAAGTAAAATTATCAACAGTATTAGAACGGGAAAAGGAAACCCAGAACCACAAAACCCAGAATCATAAAAAGAAAGATTGGTAAATCCAGAACATAAATTTTAAAACTGCTACATGACTAAGCATAAACAAAGTCAAAGACAAATAAATAATGGAAAAAAGTATTTCAAATGCATATATCAAAAAGCTAATTTCCTAAATTTACTGAGAGCTGGTACAAATTTAGAAGAGAAAAAAGATAATCTAATTTAAAGCAATTGTTTTAAAAGTACATGAAAATATGCCCAACCTCACTTGAAATGAAAGAAATGCAATTTAAATCAGCAAGGAGATATCATTTTTCACCCATTAGGAAACAAAGGGATTCTGATTCTGTTGGCTGCTATCTGGCCTCAAAAAAAAAAAAAAAAAAGTCATAAGCTTTTACTCATTAGTTCCTACCCATCATCAAAAACGTGTTTGAGGGCGCCTGGGTGGCTCAGTGGGTTAAGCCGCTGCCTTCTGCTCAGGTCATGATCTCAGAGTCCTGGGATCGAGTCCCGCATCGGGCTCTCTGCTCAGCAGAGAGCTTGCTTTCCTCTCTCTCTCTGCCTGCCTCTCCATCTACTTGTGATTTCTCTCTGTCAAATAAATAAATAAAATCTTTAAAAAAAAAAAAAAACGTGTTTGAGAGCTAAATTAAATCCATTTTGGCTCTAGTCCTTGCTTTGAAATATCAACATCCAAAATGTAAACCATCACCTCAACAACTTTTCAGGGTACCATCCCTTAATACTTCTACTGCCTTGCCCATGACCTCGCCTCACAGTCTTTGCCTACTTCCCTTCTACAAAACCTTCTCCATACCCGTTGAATTCCTGATCCATAATCAACAAACTCCCTATAACCTCACTCTGGCCCAGAACCCCTCCTCTACCACCTTTAATTAATTGAAATTGGGCTTCCCCAAAGGCATGCTGGCCCTGTAGCCTTCTCCTCTCTCAGGTGATAGCAGCAGATCTTGGACAGTCCAGACCATTGTTCCTCCCCATGTTTCTTCCTTTTTTTCCTCTTTCAGGTCATTTGCCTTGTTCACCTGTGACTGGGCACATGACTTACCTCCAAGCTCTGCCATAAACAAATGTTGGGGAACCTCACCGTCCATATAGACAATCAATCTAATAATTGACCTCAGAGGTTCCTAACTTCATTTCCAAGATCCTTCATTTCATCCTAATCACCCATTCCCATGGTGATACTCTTAACTTTTTCATTTTCTTCAACAGCTATATTTCAAAAATCTATATTTCAAACAACCTAGGCTCTGTAACAGCCTCTCCTTCCAATTTGCATTATTAACTTCATCAGGACTTCAAGTTTAGGGGCTCCTGTGTGGCTCAGTTGGTTAAGTGTCTGTCCTTGGCTCAGATTATGATCCTAGGGTCCTGGGATGGAGCCTCATATCAGGCTCTCTGCTCAGTGGGGAGCCTGCTTCTCCCTCTGCCCCTCCCTCTGTTCAGGCTCTTTCCCTCTCTCTCTTAAATAAACAACATCTTTTAAAAAAGAACTTCAAGTTTATAAAGGTCTCTATTTTCTATCTGTCCTAACAACCTTATTCTTTTTTTTTTTTTTAACATCCTTATTTATCCATCTTAGATTCCATGAATCACCACTTCATGGTCCCATTTTACCTCCATAAACAATGGTTTTCCTGACTCATTTCAGATCTCAGCCCATTTGCTGCTACGTCAGAAGAGCCTTTCCAGATTATCCTGGCTAGGTGTGGTCACCCTATGACTGCTCTCACAGAAATGTGTTCCACCTTTTCAACATACTTTTCAGAACTGTAATTTTACATTTATTTTATATTATCTGATAAATATCCGTCTTCCCCATTAGACCATAAGATACATGAAAGTGAAACTGGGTAGGAGAGAGACTTTTTTTTTTTTAAGATTTTATTTATTTATTTGTCAGAGAGAGAAAGAGAGAGCACAAGCAGGGGAAGTAACAGGCAGAGGGAGAAGCAGGCTTCCCCCTGAACAGGGAGCCAGAAGCTGGGCTTGATCCTAGGACCCCGGGATCATGACCTGAGCTGAAGGCAGAGACTTAACCAACTGAGTCCCCATTAGCCCCCAGAGAGACCTTCACTTTTCATTTTATCCCATTTTGTATTGTTTGAATGTTGTGGCCACTATTAAGATTTTTTTTAGGGTAAAATCATGACTCTTATATAAACTGATATAAACTTATATAAACTTATATAAAATGAGTAAATATCAGAAATTTGATTTAACTCATTAATTAATGAGGGAACCAGTAAGATGTTATAATTAGTTCAAAGGGGAATTCGAAGAAGCACATGCATGTGGGCATTAAAAATTGCTAAAATAATGTATAAATAGCTGCAAAATAGACCCATCCTCAGGGTAGAAATCAATTGAATTCCACTGCACACAATTCATTCGCATTTCTATAAACAAGAATTATTTCATTATTATCAATTTTCTAAAATATACAAGATTGTAAAATAGCTCAAAACAGTCAAAGACTGAGATAAGCTGGAATGGTACACAAACAGGACATTTTATTTATTTTCTTAGGACACTTAATATTTTTTACCTATTTCAAAGTTGTTTGTAATTTCTCCTGTCACATCAATGTATGAATAGTATACATTAATATATATACCAATTACTACTTAGTTTTTAATAATGTTAATAAGTATTACCTATATGAAGAATTATGCCCCAGTTTTCTATGTTTTTATATATGAAAAAAGGGTGTGAGTTTTATTTTTATTTTTTTTAAAAGATTTTGTTTATTTATTTGACAGACAGAGATCACAAGGAGGCAGAGAGGCAGGCAGAGAGAGAGGAAGGGAAGCAGGCTCCCTGCTGAGCAGAATGCCCGATTCGGGGCTCCATCCCAGGACCCTGGGGGATCATGACCCAAGCTGAAGGCAGAGGCTTTAACCCACTGAGCCAGCCAGGTACCCCTGTGAGTTTTATTTTAAATGTTTTAATTGAATTACAACTGATAAATGACTTTACATTAGTTTCAGGTATACAATATAACAATTTGACATTTGTTTATATTGCAAAATGATCACCTCAATATGTCTACTTAACATCCATCACCACAAATAGTTGCAATTTTTTTCTTATAAGAACTTTTAAAATCTAGCCTCTTACAACTTTCAAATATACAATACAGTACTGTTAACTATAGTCACCATGCTGTACATTACATCCCCAGGACTGACTTGTTTTATAATTGGAAGTTTGCACCTTTTGACCACCTTCACTCATTTTGCCCATCCCCCAACCTCCACCCTCCATTTCTAATTTCTAATTTTTTTTTAATTTTTAATTTTTTTTTGTTTTTAAAGATTATTTATTTATTTGACAGAAAGAGAGATCACAAATAGGCAGAGAGGCAGAGAGAAAGGAGGAAGCAGTCTCCCTGCTGAGCAGAGAGCCCAATTCGGGGCTCGATCCCAGGACCCAAGCCACAGGCAGAGGCCTAACCAACTGAGCCACCCAGGCGCCCTTTTTTTTTTTTTTTTTTTTTAAGATTTTACTTATTTGTGATAGCACAAGCAGGGAGAGCAGCAGAGGGAGAGGGAGAAGCAGGCTCCCGCTCAGCAGGCAGTCTGCCATGGTGTTCAATCCCATGACCCTAGGATTGTGACCTGAGCCAAAGCAGACTCTTAACCGACTGAGCTACCCAGGTGTCCCAAGTTCGGTTTTTTTTTTTGTTGTTGTTGTTTTGTTTTTTTTACATTCCACTTATAAGAGATTGTATGGTATTTTATTTGGCTTTTCAGTGTTCAGTTGTATATATTCTTTATATATTTTGGATATTAATCTCTTATAAGATAATATTATTTTTAAATATCTTCTCCCATTCAGTAGGTTGCTTTTCCGTTTTGTTGGTGGTTTCCTTCACTGTGCAAACGCTTTTTTATTTTGATGTAGTCCCTCTTTATTTTTGTTTTTGTTGCTTATGCTCTTAGTGTCAAATCTGAAAAACAATCACCAAGACCAATGTCAAGTAGGCTCACTGCCTATGTTTTCCAGGAATTTCCTGATTTCAGGTGTCACATTCAAGTCTTTTTGCTTGCCCTCCGTCCCGGGCACGCCCACCACAGACGCCATACCTGCTTCTACGCCACTTTTGGTGACAAATTCCGAGTTTCTCTGATGATTTTGCTTCCCGGTGGCTCCAAATTTGGAGCGGCTGTTTGGACAGACAGTGGTGGAGGCCCGGCACCCACAGATCTCACGCAGAAACCTACCGCTGTTAGCCAGCCCCTCCCCTTGCATCCGGGCAACTTCCGCACCCCGGCAGTAGCCTGGCCTCCGAGCGTTCAGGTGGCTACAGACCTGCAGAGGAAGATCCAGGCAGTTACCGCAGTGAGCCCCTATGGATTCCGCAAGCATCAGTTCTTCCTCATCAGCTGGAACTGAGAAGGTGATCCTGGCTTCCGCAGGGACGTGCAGTCATTTTCACCATCTGGGATAACCTCATTCCTGGTGGGATCCAGGTCTTCAGGGACTCTTGTGTCTGCGGAGCATTTTCTATGGAAGGCCCACATCCAGTGGCCACAGGTGTGAAGTCCTATATGGGCTGTGGCCACAAAGCCCCTGGCTGTCACTATGGAGCTGTCAGTTGTGAAGGATGCAAAATGTATTCACAAGGGGCATATGGAAAAATTTGACCTACAGCTGTCAGAGCAACTAAGACTGCATCGTCAATAAGCACCACCAGAACAGCTGTCAGTCTTGTTAACTGAAAAAAATGATTAGAAATGGGTATGGAAATGTAATCTACACAGTGTGAACAGAAGCCCTTTGGCGAGGGTGGCGGGGGGTGGGGGGGAGCTGCACAGAAGAAGCCTTTTGATGTGCAATGCGAGAAACCAAGCAATTGTGCCACCTCAACTAAGAAACAGATCTTCTTAATCCAGGAGGCTCATGAACACCCAGGAGCCTTTGATATGTGGGAGTGGTATGGTTCTCCTGATGATGTATTCTAAACCTGAGATAAGCCAGGGGGTACTGGACATACTGACAAATGTAGTAGCCTCCCCTGCCCACCTAAATGCATCCCTTAACAATGGTAATGCTTCAGAAGTACTGTGGGAGAACCAGTCTGCAAAGTAAGATTCCTAGAGCTTAGCAAAAGCACCTGATACCGTAGATGGCTTCATGTCTCCATGCCTGGCAGATGAGACAGACACTAGTGGAGGAGGCAGCACCCATGTCATCATTGGAGACCAGTCCCCACCTGTCACTGAAGTCAAAGACACGCTCCTTTTAGACACATCCTATCTAGATTCATGATGCCCAGCCCCATTCCAGAATACCTCAATATGAGCTACATCTGCAAGTCTATATCCTGCTTGCTTTTTCCTCCCCATCATGAGCCCAGGTCAATCCAGCAGTTCAGACACTTGGTCAGGAATGCAACACCAGCCTCGTGCTGCCCTGCTAAAATAAGCTCTTCACCCTTGGCCTGACCCAGTGTGCCCAGGTGGTGAGTCTCTCTTGCGTCCTGGCAGCTACCACCAACCATCTGCAGAAAAGCATCCAGGAAGATAAACTTGCTGGTTATTAAACTAGTCATGGAGCACATCAGGAAGCATCAGAACTTCTGTTATCAGTATGGTAGAACTGGATATAGGCAGCTAGGAGTATGCATCCCTTAAAGCTATAGTTCTCTTTAGTCTTGAGGATCCAGGTTTGACCAGTACAAACCAGAGCGAAAAAATCCAAAAAAAAAAAAAAAAAAAAAAAAAAAAAAAAAAAACCTGAGATGGACTTCTAAGACTATGTTGAGAAACCCTACTCAGAAGACATCTTCTGAATGGCCCAGATTCTCATCTGTCTGCTAGCACTTAGGCTAATGAGCTCCAAAATAATAGAACTTAATTTTTTTCACCTTATTTACTTATTTATTTACTTAATTTATTTATTGGTCTTATTGTCAATGTTATGATAGCATAGTTCCCTTTATCCTCGAGATGGAAATGACAGAGTACAACGGCCAGATCACCAGAGCCAATCTCTGGTGGACACCACAAACCTGCTGAGGAGCAAAAGAATCTTCTCAGGACCATTCAGATACAAAGACAATGAAATAGTGGTACTTTGATAGGTACAAATATTCCCAGTGTGTTAGCCATGTCTTACCTGGTTTCTTTTTTTTTTTTCTTTCTAAATTTTATTTATTTATTTATTTATTTATTTATTTATTTGAGAGAGAGAGAGAGAACATGAGAAAGAGGAGGGTCAGAGGGAGAAGCAGACTCCCTGCCAAGCAGGGAGATTGCCCTGATGCGGGACTCGATCCTGGGATTCCAGGATCATGACCTGAGCCAAAGGCAGTGACCTAACCAACTGAGCCGCTCAGGCGCCCTGGTACCTCGTTTTTTCTTACTTGTTAATCCCAGACAATAGCAACCAAAAGACTAAAAAGATCCTTTCCTGCCCTAAGAAATGTTTCAATGCCTTTTGATGACACAGTAGATTTTGGAAAAATCCTTTAAATTAATTTGTATTTAGAGATTCTCAAAGGGCAAAAAAAAAAAGAAATCAAATTTTTATAATATCATTCTTGGATTGAGCCCCAAGGGAGGCTCGCAGCTCAGCCAGGAGTCTGCTTCTCCCTCTGCCTCTCTCTCTGACTGGTGTTTTTTTCTTGCTTTCTCTCTGTGTCAAATAAATGGATAAAATATTTAAGGAAGGAAGAAACTTAAGATAGACATTTACAAATAATTCATCATTAACATTCCATTTAATGCTTAGCTTGTCACCTAAGAAATTTTATTAAACAGTATTTTTAAGAACACAAAAGTAAGTGGACAGAATGATAGAATTCAAGCCAATATTCTCCCAACCTCTTCAAAAGAAGAATAAAATCATAAAGGATGGGGCGCCTGGGTGGCTCAGTGGATTAAGCCGCTGCCTTCGGCTCAGGTCATGATCTCAGTGTCCTGGGATCGAGCCCCGCATCGGGCTCTTTGCTCAGCGGGAGCCTGCTTCTCTCTCTCTCTCTCTCTCTCTCTCTGCCTGACCCTCCGCCAACTTGTGATCTCTCTCTCTGTCAAATAAATAAATAAAATCTTTAAAAAAAAATCATAAAGGATTACTATGTCCTTTTGCCTTGTACTTATAGTAATTTGCATTAATATGGCATACAATGTTTTTTCTCATATTCAATAAAGCAGCTAATAGCCCATTAAAGTTGTTCCTTAAAAAAAAAAGATTAAAGCTTAGCAAAACTTAAATTTTCAGAGATCTGATTTTAAAATTTCAAGAGGTAATTAGATAACCTGTGCTTTTATTTATTTATGCATTAAGTATGATAGATTCTAACATGTGTTACTTTTTAAAAAGTATTGGCACTTAAAATTATTTCTATTACCTGTGCCATTTCTATTAGGCTTTTGGTGGAAATCAAAATCAGTAAACTACACATTGAAACAGTAATGTGTGCTAAATTAACACTAGACTACTACATGCCTATTGTTTATTTTTAAACACAAGAATTACCCACATAATGCCCGTAATTCACCTGTCAGTCCTTGCTATTATGTTGCCCTTTTACTGGACTAAAAAAAGGGGGGGGATACCAATTTCTAAAGATTACTATTTTTAATTGAAAGTTTTATTGAGATATTTTATTGAGATAATTTTATTCTTAAAAATATTTTATTTATTAGACAGAGAGAGAGAACACACATAAAAGGGGGAATGGCAGGCAGAGGGAGAAGCAGACTCCCTGCAGAGCAGGGAGCCTGATTCAGGACTTGATCCCAGGATCCTGGGATCATGACCTGAGCCGAAGGCAGATGCATAACTGACTGAGCCACTCAGGCATCTTATTGAGGCACTTGGGGTGCCTTAGTGGCTCAGTGGGTTAAAGCCTCTGCCTTCAGCTCGAGTCATGATCTCAGGATCCTGGGATCAAGCCCCGCATCGGGCTCTCTGCTCAGCAGGGAGCCTGCTTCCTCCTCTCTCACTGCCTGCCTCTGCCTAATTGTGATCTCTGTCAAACAAATAAATAAAATCTTAAAAAAAAAAAAAACCACAAAACTCTTACAACTCCATAATAGAAACAAACAGCCCAATTCTTAATGGACAAATTATCTCAATAGATATTTCTCTAGTGAAGTCATACAAATGACCAATAAACACATCGAAAAATGCTCAATATCATTAGCACATCAGAGACATGCAAATTACAAGTAAATGAGATACCACGTCATACCCACTAGGATGGCTGGAATCAAAGAGGAAGATAATAACAAGTGTCATAAGAATGTAGATAAACCTGAATCATTACCATATGACCCAGAAATTATACTCTTAAGTGTGTATCCAGGAGAATAGAAACATAGACCAAAACAAAAAATTTTACACAAATGTTCATAGCAGAATTATTCATAATAGCCAAAAAGCAGGAAAGACCTAAATCCAACATACAAATGGGTAAATAAATGTGGCATATCTACACCATAACATATTATTCAGCAATAAAAAAGAATGAATAATGTGTGTTACATCATACCTGAATTTTGAAATTGTGATGCTAAGTGAAAGAAGCTAGTCACAAAAGACCCTATATTTTATGATTCCATTTACATGAAATATGCAAAATAGGGAATCATATAGAAATAGAAAATGGATTACGCATTGCCTGGGGCTGAGGGAGGGGATGGGGAGAAACAGGGAATGACTTCTAGTAGTTAGTGGGTTTCTTTTTGGAGTGATGAAAATACTCTTAAATTGATTGTGACAGTGGTTGCAGGTATCTGTGAATATACTAAAAACCATCAATCTGTATACCTTAAATGGGTGAATCGTATGGTGTGTAAATCATAACTCAATAGAGCTCTTATTTATTTTTTAATGGTTAGAAGAAAAAAAAGTAAATCTCTAGTGTCCTTCATGTTGCACTTTTATAAACATACTCACCTTCTTCCCAACCCTCCCTATCCCTATTTCTACTCAGTGACAGTCACTCACCTGCCTTCCATTTTTAAAATTTTGTTACTTCAAAACTGTTACATATGTTACATACAGTATGTAACCTTTTGGGATTGACTTTCTCCACTCAACATAATTCCTTGGAGATTCATCAGAATTGCAGCATGTATCAACATTCCTTTTTATTTGTTACCCTTGGTATGGATGTACCACAATTTGTTTAACCATTCACCTGTTGAAGGACATCTGCAATGATTTCAGATTTGGGCTGCCACAAATAAAGCTTCTATGAATATTTATGTATAAGTTTTTGGGTAAACATATGTTTTCATTTCTCTGGGGGAAAACACCCAAGAGTTTAATAGCTGGATTATATGATAATCACATATTTTGTTTTTTAAGAACCTAACTAACTTTTTTCCAGAGTGGCTATATCGTTTTACATTCCCATCAGCAATGCATAAATGATCTAGTTTCTCCACATCCTCACCAGAATTTGGTGTTGTCATTATTTTTTTATTTTTATCATTCTGATAGGTGTATAGTTGAAATCTCATTGTGGTCTTAATTTGCATTCCCTTGATGGCTAATCCTGTTAAACATCTTTTCATGTGCTTTTCTACCATCTGTTTATCCTCTTCAGTGAAATAAATATCTGTGCATGTCTTTTGCTTATTTTCTAATTAGGTTGTTTTTTACTGTTGCATTTTGACATTCTTTTTTTTTTTTAAGATTTTATTTATTTATTTGACAGAGAGAAAGATCACAAGTAGAAAAATCACAAGAGAGGCAGGCAGAGAGAGAGGGGGAAGCAGGCTCCCTGCTGAGCAGAGAGCCAGATGCAGGGCTCAATTCCAGGACCCTGAGATCATGACCTGAGCGATAGCAGAGGCTTAATCCACTAAGCCACCCAAGCGCCCCTTGACATTCTTTATATATTTAAGATGTACCCTTTGTTGGATAGGTGTTGTATTGTTTTCATACAGCTGCTGTAACAGATCACCACAAAGCGGGTATCTTAAAACAAGAGAAATGTATTCTCCCCCAGTTCTAGAGGCTAGAAGTCCAAAATCAGGGTACGAACAGGGTATCAGCAGGGCATTACCTCTGGAAGAAAAGACTATCTTTGCCTCTTCTGGCTTCTAGTGGCTGCCAGTTCTCCTAAATTTATGGTCTTCTCTCTCTACTCAATCTTCACATCTTCTCCTCTGTGTGTTTGCCTGGTAGCTTTGCATCACTCCACTCTCTACTTCCATCTTCACATCGTCTTCCTTCCTGTGTATTTGTTAAATCACTGCCTGCCTTTCTCTTACAAGGATTCCTGTGATGGCATTTAGGGCCCACCTGGGTAACCGAAAATAACCTCCTTATCTCACAATCTTCAGCTTAATTACATCTAATTAATTAGATGTAATTAGGTGAGAAAATTACCCCTTTTCTTGACACATTCTATGTATTTTGAAAACATTAATTAATGAAAGTTTTTTTAAAAGATTTTTTACTTATTCATTTGAGAGACAGAGTATGAGTGAGTACATGAGCAGAGAGGAGGATCAGAGGGAGAGAGAGAAGCAGACTTCCAGCTGGACAGGGTGCCAGATGTGGGGCTCAATCCTAGGACCCTGGGATCATGACCTAAGCCAAAGGCAGATGCTTACCAACTGAGCCACCCAGGAGCCCCTAATAGAAGTTTTAAGGGGGGGGGGCCTTTTTCCAAGTAACATTTACAAGTTCCAGAGGCTGGACTTGATATTTTTAAGTACCCATTGTTCAGCTTACTACAGAGGGTTTGCAAACATTTTCTTCCAGTCAGTAACTTGTCTCTTAACTGGACCTTTCACGGCAATTTTTTTTTTTCATTTTCATGAGGTACAATTTATCAATTTTTCCTTTTATGGATCATGTTTTTAGTGTTCAGTTGTTCACCTTTTTTAAGATGGCCAACCTCAGAAGCACATAGGTGAGACCCACTGATTGCATAGCATTGGCTGAAGAATCATGTCTGCAATCCATGGCGGTTATTACAGGAGTAAATGTAGGCTGAAATGGAAGTTAAACCAAATTTATTTGTTGCCTTTTTATATGTGAAGGCCTCAGTAGCAAAAAGGCATACTAACACAGGTAAAGCTATATTTTAAAAGGCAAAAGACAATTAACTAAAGGGAATTGAACCCAGCCAACCTGTCCTAGCATATAGTAGTAAAGGAGTTAGAATCAAACTGAACCTTGAGAAACAAACTAGCAAAGTAATTCTAGCAAAGATCATGAACCTAAGAAAAAATATAGTTATAAAAAATATTATTACAACAATTGATGAAATTTGAATACAGATTGTAGGCAAGAAAATAGTGTTTTATCAATGTAAAATTTTCTTATTTTGATCATTGTACTGAGATTATGGAAGAGAATATCCTTTGTTCCTAGGAAAGATACATAAGGTTTTTAGTGGTAGGAACACTGTGTCTCCTACTTGCTTTCAAATGGAATAGATAGAAAGGTAGATCACTCTCCAGAAAGGAGATTCGAACCTAAGTGGTCAAGAGGGTGGATGACGAAAGGAGATGAGTTGTTCTAGAATTACTCACTTACAGCAGAGGGTCTCAGACTTGGCTGTATGCTAGAATCGCCAAGAAGTTTTTAAAAGTCCCTAGTACCTAAGCTTCACTCATCTATATACTTACCAAATCAAGATCTCTGGGGATGGCTACTACATAGTAATTTTCAAAGCCCCTGCAAGTTTACAGTGTGCACCAAGTTTGAGAATCACTGTCTTGAGATTTTTGCTACTCAAAATGTGCTCCATTGACCAGCAGCATCGGCAATACCTGGGAGCTTGTTAGAAATACAGAATCTCGTGCCCAGCTTTATATGTAGTGAATCAGAATCTGCATTTTAGCAAGATGGTCAGGTGATTTATGTGCACACAGAAGTCTGATGAGGTCAGAATCACCTGGAGAACAAATATAGACAAGAAAGACCCAGGCTTGTTGAGGTAAGATAAGGCCTGCACCTCCGTGTTTTTAGCAAGTTCTTCAGTGAAAGAGTTCGAAGATCTGACTATCCCAATCTATCTCTTAGGTAAGGCAAAATTTATCTTCCCTCAGTGCACATTTCCATTCTCCCAATCCGGCAAAGTTAGCCAACCCTTGTCAGATGGAATAATTCACTATTTAATGTTCTACAACTGAGACAGATTACTAGTAAAATCTTCAAGTGCCTAGAGCTAATCATATTTTATTTTTATTATAACTCCATACTAAATCATGATGAAAATCTGATGCTATTAATAAACACTGCATTTCTATTTGAGAAAAATAATATTTTAAAGACAAGAATGCTGGAAAAATAGTAAATTAGAATGGTTTCCTGTTGTTTCACATTGCGTAAGTACCTGACACATTTAATATGTAATAGACATGCTAATATAATAGCACTGCCATAGATAATCTAAGAAATAATTAGCTTGGAGTTTTACAAGTATAGGGACATCTCTTGCTATTCTAGAAACCACATTTTAATTGTGGTATCTTTTTTACCATTGGCCTCTTTTTAAGTTATCAACCCACTTTTGCTCTAATACCTAGTGCCATTTTAATGCAAAACTTACCTTTTCTCAGTGCACATTGCCAGTCTAGTCTTTCAGACCTTGCAGACCTAAGAAAGATCCTGTTTATTTGAAGAAAATTGTTTTGAAGGAAACTATAAAATAACATCAAATGAAATTAGATTTCCAAGGATAAACACAAATGTATCAAAATAGGGTGTCAAATGTAGACACTTGAGAATATTCACATAGTAGAAGAGAATGTTGAAGAAATATGCTTCTAGTCAAAATGAACAGAGTTGAGTGTGTATACTTCAGAAAGTTTTTTTTTAGGGGGGGAGCTGGTTGGCTCAGTTGGTTAAGTGACTGCCTTTGGCTCAGGTCATGATCCTGGAGTCTCAAGATCAAGTCCCGCATCTACTCCCTGCTCATCAGGGAATCTGCTTCTCCCTCTGACACTCTCCACCTCTCTCTCTTCCAAATAAATAAAAAAAAATTTTTTTAAGTAAGGTTTTTTGTTTTTTTTTTTTTAAGATTTTTTAATTTATTTGTCAGAGAGAGAGAGAGGGAGAGAGAGCGAACACAGGCAGACAGAAGGGCAGGCAGAGGCAGAGGGAGAAGCAGACTCCCCGTCGAGCAAGGAACCCGATGTGGAACTCGATCCCAGGACGCTGGGATCATGACCCGAGCTGAAGGCAGCTGCTTAACCAACTGAGCCACCCAGGCGTCCCAGGAAGGTTGTTTTTTTTTTTTTTTTAATGAAAGGAAAAATTGTATCAGATTTTTTCTTTTTTTTTATTTTAAGATTTTATTTATTTATTTGACAGAGAGAGAGATCACTAGCAGGCAGAGAGGCAGACAGAGAGAGGAGGAAGCAGGCTCTCCGCAGAGCAGAGAGCCCAATGCGGGGCTCGATCCCAGGACGCTGGGCTCATGACCTGAGCCGAAGGCAGAGGCTTTAACCCACTGAGCCACCCAGGTGCCCCAGTATTAGATTTTCAATTTCTGTTTAATTTCACCTAAAAATTGGAGTTAGAGGATAGTGAAAGTAGATAGCAACTGAAATTTCAGAGTTTCAGGACTTTTCATGCAATTTAAAAATAATCTTTCTGATTCAGTTGTTTTAAATCCCTTCTTCGGAGTAGGATAATTAGCCATACAGCTCTGTAATGGGAGTTAAATTAGGTGGGGTGGTTAATAAGGTGAGGCAGGAACATATTGTCAGCGGAAATGTAAGAAACCACTTCAAGAAACTGTGAGACTTTCAATAAGCCACATAAACTCCAAAATCTATAACTTAAAAGAGGTTGAACAAAACAATCTAATTTTAATTCAGCTTCAACATTCTTATTATTCCTTTAATACTTAAAACTGTTTTACTGATCTATATAAGTGCTTCCTAATTCATTATATCAGCACATAATACAAAAGCAAATTTACCCATTAAAATACCATAACATTAGTGATTTGTGTTTATAACATAAAGCTTTAATGAAAATGACAGATCTGGGATAGATATTCTCCAAAGCAGACATATAAATAGCCAACATATACCTGGAAAAATGCTCAACATAACTCGGCATCAGGGAAATACAAATTAAAAAAAAAAAAAATGAGATACCACCTCACACAGTCAGAATGGCTAAAATTAACAAGTCAGAAAAGGACAGATTTTGGTGAAGATGCAGAGAAAAAGGATGCTTCCTACACTGTTGGTAGGAATGCAAGCTGGGGCAGCCACTCTGGAAAACTGTGTGGAGATTCCTCAAAAAGTTGAAAATAGAGCTACCCTATAATCCAACAATTGCACTACTAGGTATTTACCCAAAAGTACATACATCACAATGTTTATAGCAGAAACTATGGAGAAAAATGTCCATCAACTGTTAAGTGGATAACAAAGTGGTGTGTGTGTATGTGTATATATACAGACACACATACACACACACAATGGAATATTACTCAGCCATAAAAAATGAAATTTTGCCCTTTGCAATTATGTTGGTGGAGCTAGAGTGTACTGTGCTATGCATGGCAAGTCAGTCAGAGAAAGACAATTATCATATGATCTCACTCATATGTGGAACTTAAGACACAAAACAGAGGATGACTGGGGAAGGGAAGGAAAAATAAAACAAGATGAAATCAGAGAGTGAGACAAACCATAAGAGACTCTTAATCATAGGAAATAAACTGAGGGTTTCTGAAAGAGAGAGTGGTGAGTGATGGGGTAACTAGGTGATGGACATTAAGGAGGACATGTGATGTAATGAGCAGTGGGTACTATAGGACTGATGAATCACTGACCTCTATCTCTGAAATTCATAATACACTATATGTTAATTAACTGATTTTAATTAAAAAAAACCCATAGAACATATAACACCAAAGGTGAACCCTAATTTAAACTATGAACTTTGGGTAATAATGATGTATCAATGTAGGTTCGCCAGTTGTAACAAATGTACCACTCTGGGGCAGGATGTTGATAATGGGAGAGGCTGTGCTTGTGTGGGGACAAGAGGTATATGGGAACTCTGCCTTCTATTCAATTTTCCCATGACCCTAAATTTGTTCTAAAAGTTAAAGTTGATTAACTTAAAACAACAAACAAAAACAAAAACAAAAAATGACACATGTCTGGCAAGTGTGTATTTCCCCCCACCATGGTATGTCTATGACATTCATGTCAAATTGACAATGACATTATTTCCCCTGAGTACAATACTAACTCAGAATCCTTCTCAACACAAAGTTCAGACAGCCATTGCTTCATTCATTCATTCACGCAGCAAAGATTTTTTTCTGTGCTCCTTCTGGGATTCAATATAAAACAAAATAGACACAGGCCCTCTTATCATAGTGCTTATACATTTTAGGAAAGAGAGACATCAAAATAAGTAATTAAGGTATGATGTAATGTGAAATGAAAGATGAATCAATTTCTGCTATACCTGGTTCAGGATTTAGACTCTTCTCAAGCTAGAAACTTAAGAAAATAAGTCATGAAGCTTACATAGTTCTCTATACAAGGACTTCCAAGCATATCAGATATTGTAAGAGGGAGATTTTAAATGTTCATTATAGCTGTACATACTGCTACTCAACAACAGAGTGATTCTATTATTAAGAGAGAAGAAGGGATAACAAGTAGCCAACAGCAGTCTCTGCCTTAGTATTTAAAAAGACATTTGTTCTATAAGGCATCCAGGTTGCACAGTCAGTTAAGAGTCCACCTCTTGATTTTGGCTCAGGTCATGATCTCAGGGTCCTGAGATGGAGCCCTGCCTTGGGCTCCATGCCCAGCATGGAGCCTGCTTAAGATTCTATCTGTGTGCCTCCCCAATACCCTCCCCTCACTCTCTCTCTCTAAAGCAAAACAAAACAAAAATTATTCTGTGAATGAGGGAAATCTTTATTAAAGTCATTTGTTTCAATTTCCTCAACTAATAACATACATTTTATTTTTTAAAAATATTTTATTTGTTTTAGAGAGAGAGCACAAGCAGGGGGAAAGAGAGAGGGAGAGGGAAAGAATCTCAAGCAGACCCCCATCTTAGCACAGAGCCCAAAGCAGGACTTGATCCCAGGATTCCGAGATCATGACCCTAGCCAAAACCAAGAGTCAATGCTCAACCAAATGAGTCACCAGGTACCCTAATATCAATTTTCTAAGTCCATTTAGTAATAATCATTTCCTTATTATCTTGGTCATTAGCATTCTTAGTTAACTACATAATTGTTAAAAAAAAAAAAAACTTTGCACAGGTGTGTATCTTTTTTTCACAAATAAATTAAGTCCTATGTATACTTTTTCTCTTTATAGAATACCATCAATGTGGTATAAATTACCTCACTTAATAAGTGTATTAGTCTGTTTAGGCTGCTATAACAAAATATTACTGTACTGGTGGCTTATAAACAACAGAATTTTATTTCTCACAGTTCTAGAAGCTAAGGAATCCAGGATTGTGGTGCTAGCAGATTTGGTTTTTAATGACTTCTTCCTGTGTCCTCACATGGTATAAAGGGCTAGGGAGCTCTGTGGGATCTCTTTTATAAGAGCATTAATCCCATTCATGAGGGCTCTGGCCTCCTTACCTAAATGCCTGCCTCCCAAAGGCCCCACCTCCTAACACTATCCCATTGGGCATTAGGATTTCAAACATAAGAATTTGGGAAGAACACAAACACTCAAACTGAAAGTTATTCCCAATACTTGAAGCAATAACATAATTCAGAAAAGACATAAGGGAGATAACCACTTTCTATTGTGACAGTCACTGCATGTCTCAAATTGTTTTAAGGGTACTCCCACTATGGATGTTTATAAATTTTATTAGCATATACTGTATTATTTTCTTCAGGGGTACAGGTCTGTGAATCATCAGTCTTACACAATTCACAGCACTCACCCAAGCACATACCCTCCCCAGTGTCAATAACCCAGCCACCCTATCCCTTCCTCCCCCACCCCACCCCCAGCAACCCTCAGTTTGTTTCCTGAGATTAGGAATATTTTATGGTTTGTCTCCCTCCCCAGTCCCATCTTGTTTCATTTATTTCCGTCTCTTCCCCTCATGGCCCCCAACCCTGCCTCCCAAATTCCTCATATCAGAGAGATCATTCTCTGATTGACTTATTCACTTAGCATAATACCCTCTAGTTCCCGCCGTCAATGCAAATGGCAAAATTACAGTTTGTATGATGGCTGCATCCACTATGGATTTTTTTTTTTAAGATTTTATTTATTTATTTATTTGACAGAGAGAAATCACAAGTAGATGGAGAGGCAGGCAGAGAGAGAGAGAGGGAAGCAGGCTTCCTGCTGAGCAGAGAGCACGATGCGGGACTCGATCCCAGGAACCTGAGATCATGACCTGAGCCGAAGGCAGCGGCTTAACCCACTGAGCCACCCAGGCGCCCCACTATGGATTTTTTTAAAGTATGTCAACATTAGTGAAAATAAAAATCAGGAAGCTCTAGATAATGCTAGTCAATCATAATCCCATCAAACATATTTTAAGAAGGTGGAATTTGCATACATGACAAAGCAAAGGGATAGAAAAATATATTCCATACAAATGAAAACCAAAAGAAAGTGACAGTATCTATACTTACTTCAGAAAAATAGACTTTAAGCAAAAACAACAGATGAAAAGGCCATTATGTAATGAAAAGATGTCAATTTATTAAGAGGACATAACAATTGTAAATATATGTATCCAACATTGAAATACCTAAATATATTCAGTAAATACTAATACTCTGAAGGGAGTAATAGGCAACAATACAGTAATAGGAGAGGAATTGAATACCATACTTTCAACAATGGATGATAATCCAGATAGAAAATCAATAAGGAAACATGGGACTTGAACTATCCTTTAGATCAAATGGATCTAACAGACATATACAGAACACACAACAGCAGCAGAATATACATTTTTCTCAAGAACATATGGAACATTCTCTAGAATAGACCATTTCTTAGATTACAAATCAAGTCTCAGCCATTCACCCAAACTTAACCAACTGAAAGGATCAAATGGCTTATAACCAGAGTCAAATTTTACTTTTCCAAGCCAATCTGCATTTGGGGGTGTGTGTGTGGAATATAATTGGGTTTCAATTTTGCCCAAATAGGCATAACATGATGTATTAATAAAAACACATTCTTTCTAATTCGTAAGCTAAGGCTATATGGTTCTAAACAATCTAAGACTATGTGGTTCTCTAATATAATTCTGGCTAAAAATTCTATAGATTTTTGTTGTTACTGTAGAAATTTTGTAGATCTCCTCTAGGAAGGTGCAACTGCAATCTTTCATTGATGTCTTTTCCAGTAAACAAATCTCTAGGTTTTAATGTATGGGACCCATTGTCTTCTTTAGGAAGTGGATCTCAGAAAGCTTTTTAGAAAGAATTAATTTGTATGGTATGAAATAAGTATTTGATTATTGCATTTTGTCTTACAATAATGAACCATGTCATAATTATTTAGGACAGGAAAAATAAGATGATGTCTCATTTCAAGAGGCAGAATTGCAGGTAGGAGTTTCCATCTAAGTAGGGCTCTAGATAGAGTCAGCAATCAGGAATTTAATAAGAGGCATTTTATGGAATCAAAAGAGAAACAAGTTCATTTATAAACTAGTTTATAAATGAATTTCTAAGGCTAAATAGCAGTCAGTGAAGACCATTTCTAGATTTGAGCTGGAAACACCTTTAGATGGTGAAACGAAGATGGCAGTTTCAATCTCATGGGTTTTCCTGGTTTTCAGCTTTCATATCTGATGATATCAGAGTGTTCTGGTGAACTAAGTGACCTACATAGAGAGGTATAAAGATTGTGCACATATGATCTGTTGCGATGAAACCTCTGAAGTTTTGCATGTTTTCCTTTGTTCTTTATTTTGCTTAACATTCCAAGTTCTCCCTCATTTGTATTGATTCAAGCTTTCACATAGAAAACTCTTGGGGACTAGAAAAGCAGCAATCGTATCACACTGCTTTAAGAACTTCAAGTTTCAAAAGCAAATTGTTTTTAAAGTTCTGACTTGAGTTAGATACAGGGATAAAAATAGCACACACTTGAAGTTTACATGGTCTACAAATGGTGGCAATATTTTTCTTTTCAGAGTAGTTCTGTTGGCATATATATATATATATATATAACGTTATATATATATATAAGCTTTTTAAAAGTTATATATATATATATATATATATATATATAACGTTATATATATATATAACGTTATATATATATATATATATAACTTTTAAAAAGCTTATTATTTTCCAGTTTTAAATGTTTTTTATGCGTGTCTTTTTAAAAATTTCTTTTATTTTTTATTAACATATAACGTATTATTAGCCCCAGGGGTACAGGTCTGTGAATCGCCAGGTTTGTTGGCATATATTTTTAAAATACTCAAAAAGGCTCAACCTCAAGCAGTAATAACATAAGCAAAAGTGACTTAACTCTTAAATACTCACAAGAAACTTCTCTGTCCATACAAGTGAGAGAATGAACAAATTAACACTTTCACATGCATACATACACACAGATTTCTTCATACAAGTAGCTAAAATCTGCTATTCCAGCCCACATGTAGTTGTCTCCTTTTAGCTAGTTAGGGCATGGAGAAAAGGGCAGTTTTGGTTTCAGTGATTCTAAGTCATAAGTGTAGGAGAAAATCGGAAATGTGTTTGAAGATTTGTAGCCAGATATAAGAGAACTCAAACTGAAAGAAGCAGAACTCACAGTCCAGTAGTTTACAGGTTAATAACAAAACCTTGAAGACAATGAGAAGAAATAGAATCTGTAATGGGCACACTATAGTTATCTGTTGAAAAACAATTTTTCTCTCTATAGTCACCCCATTTTTACCAAAGGCCATTACAGTAACACTGATTTGTTTGTAAAATAAGTCTAGTCTCATTAAATCTGGCCTGGTTATTTACACAAGTGCAGCAAGAATAGTGATTTTTTTTTTAAGATTTTATTTATTTATTTGACAGACAGAGATCACAAGTAGGCAGAGAAGCAGGCAGAGAGAGAGAGAGGGAAGCAGGCTCCCAGCTGAGCAGAGACCCCGATGCGGGGCTCGATCCCAGGACCCTGGGATCATGACCTGAGCTGAAGGCAGAGGCTTTAACCCACCCCACTGAGCCACCCAGGCGCCCCAGCAAGAATGGTGATTTTATTCACATTTAAAAATACTACCTTTCAGCTACAGTTTTGCTGATATCCAAGGGGTTTCACTGGCTCCATAAAGTCAACTTTAGTTTCTTAAAACTGGCTGGAATTAATCAATCTCAGATTAGGTTTGTTGTTATTGTTGTTATTGTTGTTGTTGTTATTGTTGTTTTAAAATTTTATTTATTTATTTGAGAGTGAGAGAGCACACACAAGAGGAGAGAGGTCAGCGGGAGAAGCAGACTCCCTGCCAAGCAGGGATCCCTGTATGGGACTCCATCCTGGGACTCCAGGATCATGACAAGAGCCAAAGGCAGTCACTTACCCAACTGAGCCACCCAGGTACCCTCAGATTAGGTTTTTTTAAAGTCTCTAGAGGCTAAGAAGTGCGAGAGTTCAGTGAGACCCAAACTGAATATACAAGTTCAAAGATAAAATCATGAAGAATTTTGGGACACCATGGTCATGATCCCAGAGTCCTGGGATTGAGTCTCACATTGGCTCCTTGCTCAGGAGCTGCTTCTCCCTCTGCCCATCCCCCTGCTTGTGCTCTCCTACAGATAAAGAAATAAAATCTTTTAAAAGAAACATTAAGAATTTTGAAGAGAATAGAGAGCCCAGAAATAAACCCATGATAATATGGTTAATTAATCTTTGACAAAGGGAGCAAGAACACGCAATAGGAAAAAGACCATCTCTTCAACAAATGATGTTGGGAAAACTGGACAGCTACATACAAAAGAATGACGACTTTCTTATACCATACACAAAAATAAACAAAATAGATTAAAGACCTAAATGTGCAACCTTAAACCATAAAGATCCTAGGAGAGAACACAGTGATTTCTCTAACATAGGCTGTAGCAGTATCTTTCTGGATATGTCTCCTGAGGAAAGAGAAACAAAAGCAAAAATAAACTACTGAGAGTATATCAAAATAAAATCTTCTCACAGGGGGCGCCTGGGTGGCTCAGTGGGTTAAGCCACTGCCTTCGGCTCAGGTCATGATCCCGGAGTCCTGGGATTGAGTTCCGCATCGGGCTCTCTGCTCAGCGGGGAGCCTGCTTCCTCCTCTCTCTCTCTCTGCTTGCCTCTCTATCCACTTATGATCTCTCTCTGTCAAATAAATAAAATCTTTAAAAAAAAAATCTTCACAATAAAGGAAACATCAACAAAACTAAATGATAACCCACTGAATGGGAGAAGATATTTGCAAATGACATATCTGGTAAAGGTTTAGTATCCAAAATATATAAAAAGAGTATACAACTCAATACAAAAATAATAATAATAACACAGTTAAAAAATGGGCAGAAGACAAGAAAAGACATTTCTCCAAAGAAGACATACACATGGCCAACAGACACATGAAAAGATGCTCAATATCATTCATCATCGGGGAAATGCAAATCAAAACTACAATAAGTTATAACCTCATACCTGTCAGAGAGCTAAAATCAACAACTCAAGAAGCAACAAGTCTTGGCAAGGACATAGAGAAAAAGGAACCCTTGTGCACTGTTGGTGGGAATGCAAACTGGTACAGCCACTGTGGAAAACAGTACGGAGAGATATGCATGGCTGGCTGTCAGTTAAGTGTCTGCCTTCAGCTCAGGTCATGGTTGGGGGTTCTGGGATTGAGCCCTGCCACGGGCTCCCTGCTCAGCACAGAGCCTGCCTCTCCCTCTTCCTCTGTGGCTCCCCCTGCTTGTATTCACTTGTTCTCTCTCACTTTCTGTCAAATAAATAAATAAAAGCTCTAAAAACAACAAACAAACAAAAACAGTGTGGAGATTCCTCAAAAAATTAAAAATAAAACTACCATATGATCTAGTAATTCCCAAGAATACAAAAATACTAATTTGAAAAGATATATACATCCCTATGTTTATTGTAGCATTATTAACAACAGCCAAATTATGGAAGCAATCCAAGTGTATATCTACAGATGATTGGATAAAGAGATAAATACACACACACACACACACTGGACTATGACTCAGCCATAAAAAAAGAATGAAATTTTGTTATTTACATCAACATGGGTGGATCTACAGAATGTAATGCTAAGTGAAATAAGCCAGTCAGAGAAAGACAAATGCCTCATGATTTCAATCATAATCATTTTTCAGTTTTAGAAACAATTGAAAAAAAAAAAAACAAAAATAAATAAACCAAGAAACAGATTCAACTATAGAGAACAAATTGACAGTTACCAGAGGGGAGGCGGGTAGAAATATAGGTGAAACAGGTGAAGGGGATTAAGAGTACACTTATCATAGTCAGGGCGCCTGGGTAGCTCAGTAGGTTAAAGCCTCTGCCTTCGGCTCAGGTCATGATCCTGGGGTCCTGGGATCGAGCCCCACATCAGGCTCTCTGCTCAGCAGGGACCCTGCTTCCACCTCTCCCTCTCTCTCTCTCTCTGCCTACTTGCTGTCAACTAAATTAAAAAATAAAATAAAATTTAAAAAGAGTACACTTATCATGATGTATAAAATTGTTGAATCACTATATTGTACACATGAAACTAATATAACACTGTATGTTAACTATACTGGAATTAAATTTTTTAAAAAATTGTTAAAAATTTCATGATGGCAGAGGGTGGGTGGTGGGCCTGGGTGGCGCAGTCTGTTAAACATCAACTTTTAGTTTTCGCTCAGGCCATGATCTCAGGGTCATAAAATAGAGTCCCATGTCTGGTTCTGCACTAAGTGCAATGTCTGCTTGGGATTCTCTCTCCCTCTTCCTCTGCCCCTCCCCCAACCTCTCTCTCTCTCTTTCTGAGTAAGTAAATATATATATATGTATATATATATATATATAATTTTTTTTTTTAAGGAATTTCAAGGATGGCAGCAGACCACTACACCAAATATAAAGTCCTTCTGAGCACAGAGTAGCAGGTATAAAATATGTGTGTCATGGAAGCCATTTAGTGAATGTCCTGAACACAGTATGGCAATGAGGCAGCAAGAGACACAGATGGACACACATATTGCACATATTCTCATTTGTTCATATGCATGTTCCATTGTCTTATCAGACTTCACTTACAAATCACAAGCTCAAATATAAATTGTTAAGCATTTCAAAAGGGCAAAAGCAGAACATTAAACCAAGTACAAGGCTTTTCTGAGCGCAGGTCGCATGCTCATTAAGCCAGCCCTGTTCTCACTTTCTAATTCATAACTTCTGGCCTCGAGCAATAAAAAATTTTTTTAATTTAATTTGTGATCCTTTCTCCTATTATTTTTTTAATCTTCTCAAATGACTGTCAAATTTAATCATAAATATTCTAAACTGCAATTCTAAACTGCAAAAGTGTTACCATCTTTTCAAATCAAACAAGCAAACAAATGGATCCACAATTTATATTATCTGTTAATTTTTCCTATATTAAATGTCTACTATAGTGGTAACCCATAGAGTACTTAACCCTTCCAAGTAAAGTTCATAAAATCACCTCCTTAATCGGTAGCTTCCCTTTTGATTTTCTTCCTATAACTAAACAAACTTAATGCTTAAGAGTTTCCACTTTGGGCTCTAGCAGTACTTAGTGCTACACTCAATTCCAGACTTCTTAAGTTATAGACAAAGGAACGTACCCTTTCTGGATTCTTTCAGAACAGTGTTGAAAGGCAACATCACTTACCATATTAGGTACTTTCTTGTAAGGACTACTCTACTGCATGCATCTCGAGTCCATTTTATAAAAGTCACACATTAACTCATCATCATTGTGTGTTCCATTAGAATAAGATTTCTTAACCATGAATTACCAAAAAGCCTTGGAGAAGAGTAAGGGGAGTCATCAATGAAGGCCCCTAGGTTGAGAGACCCAGAATTTTTCTAAAAAGAAAAGCATAGCTTTAGAAGATGTGTAAATGGGTTTATGATCCCCCACACCTTCAAAACTTTAAGTATTACCTCACCGGACTCTCTTACTTTATAAAGCTTTAATGTATGAGATTAGTCAGTATAATTTGACATAATCCAGTATCTAATTCTGTTTTCCAAAGCTCTGGTGTCTCTAGTAATTTTATAAGCAGAACCAGACACTTTGATTCTACTTTTATATTTTTAGCATACAATTATTTTTCAAAAGATTTATTTATTTGTCAGAAAGAGAGAGCATATGCACAAGCAAGGGAAATGGCAGGCAGAGGGAGAGACAGGCTCCCACTGAGCAAGGAGCCTGATGCAGGACTCGGTCCCAGGACCTCATGACCTGAGCCGAAGGCAGACACTTAACTGACTGAGCCACCCAGGTGTCCCTTTAGGATACAATTAGACATACATTTCTAGCACTTAAAAGATTTTAAGTGTTGTCAAATATATTTGGGTTATATCTTAACCCACAGTACTTCACACAATTCATGATTTTAAATAAAAACAAATGAAATCAATCTGAATTTCTAAGTCTAAATATATTGTGATAATGACACTTGAAATTGTTTAGAAATTACTGAAACTATGGACTCTGAAAAACAACCTAAGGGTTTTGAAGGGGCGGGGGGGTGGGAGGTTTGGGGAGCCAGGTGGTGGGTATTATGGAGGGCACATATTGCATGGAGCACTGGGTGGGGTTACGCTGAAAAGAAATAAAAAAAAAAAGAAATTACTGAAAAACATGTTGTTTTCTTGAAATGAACTTAGTGTAAAAGGTCAGCCAAGAGGTCCTTATAAGGAATATCTATATCTGGTGACTTTGTGACCAGTATTCAACAAACCAGGAGAACACAGCAGCAAGTTCTGTGCAAGGCCCATGAGCTGGAACACAACCAGAAGAAGATAATCAGTGAAGGTACTGTCACAGCAGTTGGAATCATCAACACTGATACTGCAGGAACAAAGTATGCAACATATGTCTGAAAATAAGACATTCCAATTTTTTGCAGAGCAAAAATCTCCCGTTTAATAAATTAATGACTCCAGCCAAGATAGGCAGAATCAAGTGGTACAGTGAGGTTAAGAAACTACAGGACCTCATCAGTAGCTAACTGGTTTCTGAATGGAAAAAACCTTCTCCTGAACGTGTTGCCCTATGCTAAAATTCCAGAGAGCAACAGATAGGAAGATCCACAATGGAAACTGAATCCAGAACAATACAGTGGCTTTCCAAGGGTGGCAATTATACAGCTCTGAAATAAGCCTCTGCATATTCCTAAGCAGGCTCAACCCCCTCAGCATGGAGCCCAAGGCTGGGGCTCTATCTTAGACCTCGAGATATTGACCTAAGTCAGAATCTAGAGTCCTCGGCTTAACCAACTACGACACCCAGGTGCCCCAAGTCTCCACATATTCTTTAGATAAGTGAGTCTAGACGTCTTTTGGACCACCTCAACTGATCTGCACAAACTGCAACTTCTTGGTTAAGATGCCTTACAATGTTTATTTCTGCTTGCAGAGTTAGCCAGGATGTCATGGTGGTAGGCACAGGGACACAGTGGTGAAGCCAATGCAGGCCCACCTGGACAGACCTGAGGCAGTATGCACACCCAGTAGCAACTCTAATGCGCTCTGCACCTGTGCCAACCTTAACCGCTGCCAGGGCCCCCTGAGCCAACCACCCACACCAGCAGAGCAGAGTGATTAATGCCGCCAGTTGAGGTTTGCGCAAGCAATGGGCCCCAAACCCTGAGCTTCACTGTAAGGCAGTAGCCGCCACCACCTATAGCCAAGCCAGCACATCATACCTGCCATGATCCTTTCTTCATGATGCTTCTGCACATATAAGCCACGCTGCCTAGAGTAGTAAACGAAGGGCCAATGGAAGCGACCTGGCTCATAACACTGGGAGAACAAGTTATTGGCTAAAAACAGATGTTCTCATCTCTTCCACTCAAGCCAAGAAGATTTGAGGTGAGGCCTAGACAAGGATAAGGATGTAAATGTTAGTTATCTTAAAAACAAACAAACAGGGGCACCTGGGTGGCTCCGCTAGTTGAGCAACTGCCTTCCGCTCGGGTCATGATCTTGGGGTCCTGGGATCGGGTCCCACGTCGGGCTCCCTGCTCAGTGGAGAGCCTGCTTCTCCCTCTCCCTCTGCCTGCCTCTCTGCCTACTTGTGCTCTCTCTCTGTCAAATAAATACATAAAAATCTTTAAAAAATTTAAAAAACAAATAAACAGAACTTCAGGATGAATTGAATGCCTAAATTGAAAACAACTGCTTAGGTTTCATTTATTCTTTTATTGTCCCAGTAAATATCTATTAACAGCAAATTGCTAAAAAGATGCTGAATATTTAACTATAAACAGTTACGTATAGTTCCTATCCTTATGCAAGTTGAATAAATGGGCAGTGAATGACAAATCAATGCCACAAGGGGCACCAAAGGAAAAGTGCATGCATGGCACTAGGCTGTACAAGGCAGGTTATTAAGGGGGCTTTGGGGACAGACAAGGCTTTCTGGAAGAACTCACCTCTACAATGAGACCTGCAGCATGAATAAGACTAGTGGGCCTGGGGGGAGGAAAGACTGCTCTTGACTAAATAGCATGGGCAAAAGTAGCAAGAAGAATTACAAGGAAATGAATAGCATGGGCAAAAGTAGCAAGAAGAATTACAAGGACATGAAAGAAAATTCAGAAGAGGTGAAACTAGAAACCATATGACTCTTTAAAGACCAAACATCTTTAGGAGATTAAACTCCATCTTAAATATAGTGGGGAGTCATATAAGAGTTTCATACTCAATCATAGTTGCTTTGTCCAAATATCACTCGAAGAAGAACATAAGGGAGTGGGTCAGAGTAGGTACCGGTACACAGTTCACAGAAAGAGATTAGGTATTTGGCTATATGGAAAACAGTGGGGTTTGGACGTGAACAAAATAATTAAAAGGCAGAAGTGACACAGGATGGGTGACTGACAGGGCATGGAAAGGCTGAGGGGGAATAAAAAAATCAATAAGGAAAATTGCCCAGACTCTGGCTCAATACTTTATGAATGCCAGTCCCATTTCCTGAGGGTTGAAGAGTCAGAGGTAGCCAGACAAAGAGGCTGGAGATGAATATTTCAGATATCTGGAACTTCCCTAACACCCCGTTAATCCAAAACGTGCTTCCTATTTTGGCTTTAATGGCCCTACCCGAAGGCTCTGTGCAGCAGGTCGATGGTTTGAGCCGGCAATCAAGGAGCTTCTTCTAACACAAGAGGGAGCCCGCGAGTACAATCTCAAAGTCGGGAAGCCGCAAGACTAAAGTTAACAGGAAGCTTCTGAACGCCCTAAGATACCCACCCTTAAAGATCTCACAGCGGCTCCACCCCTAAAAGCCAAAGACTTAGCATAAAAACGCCCTCAGGTCAACGCGCGGACTAATGACTCCGCCCCCCTCCGCGGCTCCGGGGAGAGGTAGACGGCCGGATGTGGAGTCTCGGAGTGAGTCACGTGAGCTAGCAGAGTTCGGCGGGACTCCGCTGCGCCCCCCGCCGCACCGTCGTCTCACGTGACCGCCTGCAGCCAGCCAATGGGTGAGCGCGGTGGAGAATTTCGAATGTGGCCGCGTTAGCAGACTGGCGACAGGAGGTAGAACCTAGACCCGGAGGGTCCGAATCGTGGGACACACCGGCCGGACCGCGTCGCGGAAGCTCGGAATGTGAGGAGGAGGGCGACAGCTGCGGCAGAAGTGGTGGTAAGGTACTGTTTTGAGCGTACCTGTGGGAGGAGGGTTTCCGGGCCCTCTTCCGGCAACACCTCCCCTCCCCGACTTTACCCGGGCCCCCGAGAAAACGGCCCCAGGTTTTTCAGGTGTGGAACAGGGGTGTTGTGGCCCTCTTCTTTCTTCAGAGGTCTCTCAGTCGTTCCAAGTTCGGTGTCCAAAAGCTCAGGATGTGGAGTCAAATTGATCGGGTGCCTTTGTGTGTTCATCCACCGGACTTGCGCCTTCCGAAGCTCTAATTTCCTCTTCTGTTAAATACTGGGATACCCTAACCTCCCGCCTTGCAGAATTTTGTGGATTAAGTTATGTGTGAAAGCATTTACAGTGTTAAAAGCTAGGCTTAATGTTAGGGCACACAAACCGGCAGCTGTTCTTTGTGCAGCACGGTACCGTTGACCTTGTTTCGCTTCGGTTATCCTGGAGAAGCTAGCCCTGATCAGTGTCCTGCCTGGCTGCTTCAGCAGCACGAATGGTAAAAATTATGACGGAGATCCCATATTCCAGGTTCATCTGAATCCAGACCCTTTATCTGAATGCAGACGGACCTCATCTCGCACGGTGACCTGTTTTCATTAGCTCTCCCCACCAAACCGCCTGTTAACGCCATTGGCCTAGACAGGGAACTTCTGATATGGCCAATTTCTTTTGTGATTTTAAGTTGGTTAAATGTGGTAACAAAAGTTTTTTAGGTAAGTCTTTACTAAACTAACTTGATCAATTACTTCATTTGTTTGGCTCTCAAACATCTCCAGTGGAAACTCAAACGCTCCATTGTGATACATTGTTTTATACAATCCACTTAACATTAGTGCTTTTTAAAAAAATGTGCTTGCTCTACTAGAACCGTCCCAGTACATGTTGTATCTACACTGTCAGAAAATAATGGGATCTATAATATCTATATTTAACACCCCCAGACACTGTTTCAAGGAAAATAAGGCCTGGAGAAAATATTCAAGAAAATGTAAGATTTAGTAAAATACTTGACTGAGAGGAGATGGAGCTATCTTTTGTAATGTATATCTAGCTGTAGGAAACAAGAATTATTTTTGCAATTTTAAGATCTGCAAAGTGCAGTTTAGGAAAAAAGATGTTCATGAAAAGTAATTTGATACGCTCAGTAGTAGAATACTGAAGCAAATCTGATTTGCAGAATTGAAAGATTTAAGTATATTTATATATACTTATGTACTTAATTATATGCTCAGTAGCATTATGCCACTATGTGGCATACTTTTAACTGTATGTAGTGCAATCATTATTTAATGTTGTTTGATATATTCATGACTTACTAGGAGCTAGCAGACCTGAGTATTTAAAAAAAACTTTGAGAAAACTGACATGTTCCCCTGCCTCAGTTCCTATTCTTTCTACCTCTATAATTGTTATAGTAGCCTATTAAATAATTGCATATAGGGCTACATAGTTTAATGAAACCTCTGAAGATGACCTTGACTTTATTGAAAGTGTGTGCTATATCTTGAGTATTGGGTTAAAAGAGTGTGGAAGAAAGAGTTAATCAAGTGACCTAATCTAATAAATTAATAATATAGAGCAGAACTGGAAAACAAAGCCCACATATATGATTATCTCTGACTAATGCTGTAAGTCTAATAAACACTAAAACACTACATGTTGGTCGTATGCATTGCCCGTAGGAAACATATAATAATATCAAAATAATAATAAGACTAAAATATAATATTATTTCCCATAATGCCTTTACAGTAAGCCTTCAGTGAGTATTTGTTAAAGAATAAATAGTGGCATATTACAGAGGCTTTGGTTGAAAATGCATACTTATTAACCTTCCCTATAAAGTACCTGAAGAGGCTAATATTATGCCAAAATATTGAGATTTTAAAGCTGTAAAATCTAAGTTATTACCAAAATCTAAATCTAAATAGTATCATCTTCTATAAGCTAATTCTACAGTTACTATGTCTATTTAATCTATTTAATTTGTTCTTTATGAACAACCTGTGTTCTCAATCTTATTTGATGATATTATCATAAACAACCTGTGTTCTCAATCTTATTTGATGATATTATCTCTTAGGTAACTTAAATACTTTTTATTGTTTTAAATTCCTAGGCAGAAGATGGCCAAGGAAAGGTGTCTTAAAAAGTCCTTCCAAGACAGTCTTGAAGACATAAAGAAACGGATGAAAGAGAAAAGGAATAAAAATTTGGCAGAGATTGGCAAACGAAAATCTTTTATAACTGCACCTTGCCAAATCCAAATAATCTGTAAGAGATTTTCATGTCCTTTTGCATCTCTCTTTACGTTTAGACTTAATACATAATAAAAAAATTTTTTTCCTCTTTTAGCCAACACTTCTACGCTGCTAAAAAGCTACCAAGACAACAACAGAATGTTAGTTTTAGCTTTGGAAAATGAAAAATCCAAAGTGAGAGAAGCCCAAGATATCATCCTCCAACTGAGAAAAGAATGTTACTACCTCACATGTCAGCTATATGCATTGAAAGAAAAACTGAATCCACAACAAACAGAAGAAACTGCTCAGGTAATTTTATTACAAATGGTAAATTTCTTAGGAAAAAATGTAATAGACATGAATTGGTAATTTAGATCAATTGTGTTATTTAAATTAATTACTTATAGCTCTGTTATTAGCAAATTGATAAAACATCTCTTGTCAGTTAAGGAAACTTCAAGCACATACATGACTGAGACTTGTGCTTATATAACTTGATTCTGAAAGCAGGTAGCGAGACAAGGTATAGAAGAACTAGTTTAGCTTATTGCACTGCTGGTCCCTTTGACTATTCACTTAAGTGAGTCAAAGATAGCGAAAGGTCTAAAAGTGGTACTTGATGTAGACAGTCCAGAAGTTTTAATCAGTGGTATAAACCTTACCTATTCTATGTGGTTTTGTTACATCTAGTGAGGTTTTATAAGAACTACCTTAATTTGGGAGGGGGGTATTTAAGTGCCTTTGAAGAGTCAATTTTACTAATGGTTGGTCAGATAAGGAAAACTATACACTAACTGGGCATTAACAGAAACAGTTTACTTTCTTCCTGTTGGCCATCTATTTGCTATGCTAGTGAAGACAGTTGTGTTGGCACTTAGGCCAGAAAACCAGAGAAGAAAACCGGACCATAGTGGAAGGGTATAGACTCAGGAAGTCATCTCACCCCTGACAGGGGAGTCAGTGAAAGAGTTCTTGTTTCCCAGCAACTAAAGTGATTCCACATTTTTTTCTGTGTATGATATAGAGAATGTACATACATATATATATGCAATATATGCATGTGTAGTGTAGCAGAGAATTGTCTATAAAGATTCAATATAATTTCCTTCATGTGAGGGTTATTTTTTTAAAGATTTTATTTATTTTATTTTATTTATTTGACAGAGACACAGCAAGAGAGGGAACACAAGCAGAGGGGGCAGGAGTGGGAGGGGGAGAAGCAGGCTTCCCAGCAAGCAGGCAGCCCGATGCAGGGCTCGATCCCTGGACCCTGGGATTGTGACCTGATTTGAAGGCAGATGCTTAAGGACTGAGCTACCCACACGCCCCAAGGGTTAGATTATTTTAAAAGGGTTTTATTTCCCTTCAGAATATAATTATTCCTTTTTTTTTTTTTTTCCTTTTCCTTGTTTGGTCAACTAGTGAAGAAAAAAAATCCCTCCAAAGATATTTGACTCTTCCTTTTCCCTTTCCTAAGTTTTTGGTGGAATCATATATAGAATAGTGAAAAATGGGTACCTGATAAGATAATCACAAAAACTGTGGGCAAAAATTCTATTATTCCAGGCCTTTTGACCTTTATCAATGATTTTTAAGTATTTATTAGAATGTATTAATTGCTGGGCAAAAGTGTTCTTAGCATTTAAAACATCAAAGTTTGTTTTCTGCCATATACTTGGTACATGTGTCACTCTCTCATCCATCATCCTATACTCGTGCTTCCATGCTTATCAATTTATGAGTGATAGAAAAGCTTAAAATGTTTTAATAAGAAAAATGTTTTTCTTGCCTGTCAATAGTTAACGTGGTTTATAAGGATTAATCCCAAAGTAGTTCCTAATAACCTTTTGTTCCCTAAATTTTATAATGAATCTTTTAGTAACTTGTTATTAAATTATATTATTCTTGGGACACGTGGGTGGCTCAGTCAGTTAAGCATCTGTCTTTGGCTCAGGTCATGATCTCAGAGTCCTGGGATTGAGTTCCACATCAGGCTCCCTGCTCAATGGGAAGTCTGCTTCTCCCTCCGTGCTCACACACTGTCTCTCTCTCTCTCTCTTAAATAAATAATAAAATCTTTAAAAAAATAAAAATAAATTCGGGGCACCTGGGTGGCTCAGTGGGTTAAGGCCTCTGCGTCAGCTCAGGTCATGATCTCAGGGTCCTGGGATCAAGCCCTGCATCGGGCTCTCTGCTCAGCAGGGAACCTGCTTCCCCCTTTCTCTCTGCCTGCCTCTCTAACTACTTGTGATGTCTGACTGCCAAATAAATTTAAAAAAAATTTTTTTTTAAGATTTTTTATTTCTTCATGTAACAGAGATCACAAGTAGGCAGAGAGGCAGACAGAGAGAGGGGGAGAAGCAGACTCCCTGCTGTGCGGAGAGCCCAATGTGGGGCTCGATCCCAGGACCCCAAGATCAAGACCTGAGCTGAAGGCAGAGGATTAACCCACTGAGCCACCCAGGCACCCCTAAATAAAATTTTTGAAAAAAGAAAATAAATGAAACCTCTCCTGGTTTCATATCCCTCTACTCATTTCTCTGCTTCCCTTCGCAGCAGAACTTTAGCAAAGAGGACAGTGTGCTTACTGTCTTCACTTCCCCAGCTTCCATTTACATTTGAACTTGCTTTTACCTGGCTTTTATCTCCCCATGGTTCTATGGTCACTCTGCCAGGTGCCCACAACCCCCATTTTTAGTGGCCAAATTTATTGGTCACTTCTTTCTTCTTGACCTTGAAAAAAAAAAAAAAAAAACAACAACTTTGATTTCTTAGCTTTCTTACTATCATACTCTCCTGGTTGTCCTGCCTTTCTGACTGTTCCAGGTCAGCTTCTTACTTCTTCTTTACTTTCAAATGTCAATTGTTCTAGACCCATACTGTCTTATCCCCCTCCCACGGCTTTAAATGTGATCTGTCTGCTGATGACTTCCAAATTTATAACTTAGCACACACACACAAAACTACTATTTGATATATCTACTTAAATACTTACAAAGGATCTTAAACATGCTTTGTTCAAAGTACAACTCTTTATTTTTCCTCTCCCAAAGATATTGTATACTTCTGCCTCTGTTTGTGAGTCTTATCTCATAAAATAATCTACTCATTTGCTCAAAACCAAAGAGGCTTCCCTCTCCCTTACTGTCCCCACCTCTACCCATCTTCAATCCAGCACACTTTGTCTTCTTAACACCTTCCACTGGGCTTCACCTTGTAGCCATAGGACACCAGTCCTATGGCTACAAAGACATAGGCATGTCTTGCTAGATCTATTATAATGACTTCTAACTCCTCCTGCTCTTGGCCCCATTCAGTCCATGTTTCACACAGTGACCAGACTGATCTTTTTAAAACGTAGATCATTTTACTTTCTTTCTTACTATTTATGTGACTTCCCATCACACTTACACTAAAATTCAAACTCATGACTCCCAAGGCTTCATTATGTGGTCTCTGTGCACACACACCCTACTGTTCTCACTATGAGAAAGGTCATAGGTGACTCCAGCCACAATGGCCTTTCTTTTCAAAGACTTTATTTATTTATTTGACAGAGAGAAAGTGAAAGCAGGAACACAAGCAGAGGGAATGGGAGAGGGAAAGCAGGCTTTCCACAAAGCAGGGAGGCTTGATCCCAGGGCCCTGGGAGCTTGACCTGAGCTGAAGGCAGACGCTTAATGACCGAACCACCCAGGTCCCCTGGCCTTTCTTTTCTAAATACAGCAAGGTTTTTTCTACACCATGACTTCTGTATTTGCTGTTTCTATCACTTTTTCTTTCTCTGCTCTTTCAATGGCTAGCTCCTTTGTATTCTTTAAATTTCAGATGAAAGTCACCCTAAGAGAACCCCTCCAACCTCAAGTACTCTATCACTTCAGCTGAGTATTTCCTTCATAGCATTTACAATGTCTGAAATTACTTACATATCTCTTTTCTTTTGTTTTAAAATTTTCTCTCCCTACCCTAGAATATAAGAGGGTTGGCCCTAAATCTATTGTTAAGTTGCTATACATCTAGTTCCTAGAACAGAGCCTGGCACCATATAGAGTGCTCATATGTTTTTATTATTAAATAAATGAATGCTTTGTTATGAGTATTTCAATTGTACCACTTTTTTCTTTATTTTAATATATTAACAGAACCAGGAAATACGTCCTTCTGGAATGGACTCCAAAAGTGGCAACAACTCTGGGGATTTATTTGTGAAGGATATACCGTTAGTATCAAATTTCATTATTATGATTACTAATATCAAGAAAGATTTAATTTTATGATAGATTTACCAAAGAAAATTTGCATATTATAGATTCTTGTGTTTGGAGTCTGATGTTTTCTGTACTAAAAATGCATTAAAATAATATGATACGTATTGTTACATATAGCCAAGCCAAAACTTTCTTATACTTACTTTATTGATGTCTAAGAATAAGCTAGTTATTTAAATATATCTGAACTTCTTCACTTATATTTTTCTTATGTCATGTTTATATTCTAAGATGGATTGGTTATTCACATGAAGGTATTTTTGCCAGTACTACACATAGTCTGGTTTAGAAACAAAACATAATAAAACATCATGTTTAACACAGCTATCACATCGCTTCTCGGCTTTTGGTTAAGATCGAGTATAACAGCTATCACCTGTCTTGTTAATCCACGTCATTCCTAAATACAGTCAGACCACCCAATATACCCTCCTCCCCTTCTCTTAGATCAAGTATACTTTGCTTATAAATTATTGAAATATTACATAAAGTAAAATGCACAGATCTTAATTGCACAGTTTGATGAGTCTGACTAATATATACACCTGTGGAGCCAAAATCTCCATTATGATATAGAGCACTGCTGTCACTCTAGCTGCGCTTTCTCAGTTTCAGCATTATTAACGTTTTAGGCCAGATCATTCTTTGTTGTGGAAGGCTATCCTAAGCATTGTGGGGCATTTGGCAGGATCCTTGGCCTCTACCACTAAATGTCAGTGGCACTTCCCTCCCCCGGTTATGAGAACAAAAATAACTTGACAGTGCCACGTATCCTTATAATTATCCCTAATTAGAATCATTGCCATAAGGCATCACCTATCCTTTTCAAGTCTTTCCCCTTCTCTTCACAAAAATAATCACTAAGATGATTTCTATCCCCGTATTAATTTTAATCATGAATAGTTGAAAATAGTTGAACTGTAAGATCTAACAAAATATTTATGTAATGGTCAAAAAGTAAGATAGGGTACTTGACTTTTTATAAGATTCCTCAAATTGTTAGTTACCATAACTGTTACCTAAACCTACATTTAATTTTCAATGTTTAGAGGGAAAAATTCTCTATAGGAAATAAAAAATAAAATTAGGATGAAACAGCCAGTAATAGTATTAAAGCATAAAGAAAGTTGTTTCATGAGCCAAAGAGGGACAAGATTTTTAAACAAATAGGTTATTCAAAGAGATCAGTAGTTAGGCACCGTAAAAACATATACTACCAAGAAAAAAAAAAGATCACAGCTCGACTAATGATGAAGCAGGCTGATAAAGAGTTGAGTAATCAAATTGCATTTCTGTGATATATTTTGTAAGTCAGTTCCAATTGACTGTTTCTCCAGGTAAATGAAATTATGAGTTATGGCATGTCTTCATTGATAAGGTAGTTCTTCCAGTGGAAGTTAAATGTCAGTTGTAACAAACCAGCCTCCATATAAGCCTCCATATATTTTTGTTTGTTTGTTTTCTTTGATACTGAACAGATATACTGATTTCGAATAGAAATGATGAAATACTAAAGAAAGAGAAAAACAATTTTAAGAAAATCTTAAATTTGTTTTTATTATATAATTATAAAATAAATTTCTGTTTCTCTTTGGCTAGACAAGTTCCTCTTCAGGAAGCTCACCTTCCAGGACAAGGAGAATCATTCCAAACAGAAGGTAATTTAAGTGAAAATCTAAAAATAATATTAAGGGAAACAGATCTTTGTGAACAAGTAAAAATTAAATTTCTCTAATATTTTTTAACTTTTTAAATTTGCTCATCTGGATTTTTTCTGCTTAAAGCAAATCTATTTATTTTACACGAAATAATAAGTTTTAAAATACATTCATTTATTTTGCCAAATCTATAATCAGGTATAAATGGCTGCAATTTACTGAGCCCTACTATGTGCCAAGCTATTATGTATATAGCTACTATGTATGCCAGTGGCTACTATGTGTTAGCCATTTTACATACATTATAACAATTGACCCTCACAACAACCTTGGAATGTAAGTGCAATTGGTCCCATTTTATATAGACTCAAAGAAGTAAATTATCTCACAAGAAGTGGCCCAAATGGTAAAAGCCTAGTGTTTAAACTCAAAGCTGACCTCGAAAGCCATGCCATTCTTTCCACTTCTAAACTGACATGTACCTGCTCTCAAATATCAATCCTTTCTACTTGAACTAAGCTTTGAAGAAGGGATAGCATTTGAATAAATAGGACCAAATATCCTCACTTTTCCTAAAAATACAGATTATATTTCTTACCTGAAGGGCTTTGCAATTACCCCAATCTTACTAATTTTTCAAGGAACACCTTAGCTCCCACTTTCTCAAGTGTGCTTGTCCTGCTTTAAAATATGAGGTTCTTTCCAACTGAATCCTATACACATAAATACATATAACTTACTAGTTTTTCTTTAAACCTTTAAATCAGGGATGCAGAAAACCTTCAGTTAGAATATTTTCAAGTTATATAAGGTTCTTTCACAGGTCAGATAGAAGCCATCAATTGATCATTGCTAAGTAAATAAATGGCAATATTAAGTTCCTCAGATTTGTATTTACTTAGAACAAGTGTGGAGAAGCTACAGAATGACTTTTCATTTACTCCATTTTTAATTTTGAGTTCTAAGATTGCTAAAATTAAAATTTGCATAAAGTAAAACTATTTTTCTCATTTTTTAAAAAATTCTCAGAGCAAATACCTATTTCTCAAGATGGACTGGGATTTGATTGGGATTCAGAAGAAGATAAATCTGCTGATAATGTCTTACCTAGAACTGTATCTGTTCGTCGAAGTTTAAAGAAACATTTTAACAATCTATCACATTTCAATACCATGGATGATTTTGAAATCAGTCATTTCTCAGTGCAGCCCTTTGAATCTGAAAGAATTAGATGTGCAGACCCACTAGTAAACATGAATATACCTGAAAACATAGAACAAAGTGTTTGTCAATGGAATAAGAATCAAACTAACTTATCACTAAAGCTGATTGACCCAGGAAGACCTGCTAAAGCAAAAGAAAACATTTTAGAATATAAATTTGAACAAACTGAAAGCAAGCATAGAAGTGCACAAGGAAGAAAAGGAAAAGAGAAAAGAAAAGCTAACAGAAGGAGAAAATCAAAATCTGTACCGAAGTATAAAGGGGGCAAAAGTGAAAATAAAAAAACTGTTTCCAAAAAAATGTTGAACGAATCTGTCACTTCCAGTGATGCTTACAATTTTAATTTGGAAGAGGGTATTCATATCACACCTTTCCGCCAAAAAGTGAGCAATGATTCTAACGGAGAAGAAAACAACAATGAATTTGAAGTGAGCGTCTGTGAATCAAGTGGTTCAGGAGATGATTCCGATGACCTCTATTTGCCCACTTGCAAGTACAGTCAAGATGTCTCTAGTGAATCAGATAGGAGCCCAGTCACCAGGTATCGACCTAGAAGAGCACTAAAATATAGGAATGAAAATGAGATCGTGGATTCGAAGCTTACAAAAACTCCTATCAGTAAGTGATCTACTTGTTTGCCTGCATTTTTAATGTTTATAATAAATGATTATTCCTGATGCTTATATGCTATACTTACCATCTGTTTCTCTGGGGGAGGTTAGAGACTTGCCATCTGTCTCTGGGGGAAGTTACAGTCTGATTAAACAATGGGGGCCTGGGGTGGAAATCACAATTGTATGGCTATGACCTACTTCAAGCTAATTTAAATCTTCTTTAAGAACAAATACTAGTTATAGAGAAAGCATTTTTACTTTTAGTAAATGAAGCCTTCCAATGTAAGCAAAAACCTTTGGTGGAGTTGAATTAAAATAATATACTCACTTGAAACAGGCTCTTAAAAACAAAATCAAATTTGAATCCAGTGGCCTGTTATTTTAATGGCTTTCCTTCATATTCAATTTGACAGGAACCATGATTTTAAATGGATTCATTCTAGTTAATGAAAGGTGGCCAAACACTAGACCAAACTTTTTTTTTTTTTCAATATGGGCTAAGTATTCTTCTCTAAGACATTTGTAAGACATCTAAAAACTTTGGCTTAGAAAATCTTGCTTTTATTAGTAAGATCAAAAGTAGAAATGGTTCAAAAGTTGATAATAGAGCCTCCGTCTGTCCAGAGTCTCATCTGGGGAATTTAGTTAGTGTGGTAAAACTAATGCATATGGTCAGGTTGTAGCATTCCCAAAACATTGTCATGCTATTTCATTTGATACTCAGAAAAACTCTATGCAGGGGCACCTGGGTGGCTTCATGGGTTAAGTGTCTGCCTTTGGCCCAGGTCATGATCCCAGAGTCCTGGGATCAAGCCCCTCATCACACTCCCTGCTCAGTGGGGAGCCTGCTTCTCTCCCCCTGCTTATGCTCTCTCTGTCAGATGAATAAAAAAATAAAATCTTGAAAAAACAAAAGAAAAACTCTATGATGTGTAGGTACCACCATGTTTATATTGTTTTTAAGGAAACTTCAAACCTAAAAAATTTAAATTACTTTCCAAGGTCACCCAGTGCAGACGTGGTAGTATGCAAATGTGTTGTTGTTGTTGTTGTTAATATGCTATCATAATGTTACAAAATCAAGCAAAATTGGCCAAATGTTGATAATTGTTGAAGTGTGGTAACTGGGGTTTCATTATATTGTTGTGTCCAAATTTGTGTATCCTTGAAATTCTACACAGTGAATAAAAAAAAAAAAAAAACGACACTCTAATATAGTGTCACTCAGAGTTTAGTCCCCAGATCACTAGCATCAATTAAGTGAAACTACTTTTTTTTTTTTTAAGATTTTATGTATTTGTTAGAGAAAGAGCATAAGCAGGGGGAGTGGCAAGCAGAGGGAGAAGCAGGCTCCAGCTGAGCAAGGAGGCCCTTGCAGGACTCTATCCCAGGGTCCTGGGATCATGACCTGAGCTGAAGGCAGGAGCTTAACACTGATCCACCCAGGTGCCCCTTAGGTGAAACTTCTTAAAAATGCAGAATCTCGGGTCATACCCTTGATTCAGAATCTGCATCTTTTTAACAGTTTCCCTGGGGTATTTGTATATATGTAAATTTTAAGAAGCATTGTTCCAGAATATAGCAACTGATCTGATGTTGCTTATCCATACTTTCCAAGCTAAAAGCTGGAATAATTAGTATAGTACAGTAAACTTATGTGGGGACAAAAAGAGGCAGTATTTGAAACCTAGATAACCCTGGAGAACATGGTTGCTAAATATAGGCATTTTACAGTTATAGTTTGACTTCAAAAAACAATTTGCCTTTTAAAGCTGTGTGAAGAGATTGTCTTGCATTGTCCTTCTGTGTGCTGGGTACCTGTCACTCAATATAGATCTGTCTCCAAAGTAGAATAATTTGGATGCTTATGATAGGAAAAACATGGGTAACTTTTTAACATAATAGCTTTACCAGAAGGAACCTGTTGATCTCCACAGAGGCTATGGTGTAGAATTCTCATTTATTTAATAAAGTGAATTTAAGTGGCTTTTTAAGACTATAGGAAGGCACTTCATAAATTTCGGTATTGAAAAAGATGGAGGCCTTGAAGATTCAACGGAGCAAGGTGAAACTAAAATGAAATTCCATAATTTAATTCATTATGCCCATATTATCATTGAAGAATTATAATTTTTTAAAGAATTTAAAGTTTTAGTAACTTTTATCAGTTCTTCACATCTACAGTAATATTTCAGTGGTATCTGGGATGAAAAAATGACTGAGTTAAAGATCTGTATTATATAATTATATATATATTTTATGTAAAATGCTGGATTTGTATATGTTTAGGATATGTAATTGCACACAATTTTAGTTCATGTATTTTTCTTTCATTTGGAACCATATTCCGTTAAAATTGTTTTTGTAGGTGAACTACCTAAAACTCACCACTCACCTCATTTTAGCCTGAAGGATATCACCAACGTCCCCTTGCATCCTGCAGTGAAAATCAGAAAACTTTCTCTTTCTCCAAAAAAGAAAGAAAGCCCCGGAGTCTCTCTGCCTAAGCGCAGGTGTGCAGTCAGTATGAATTATAAAGAGCCCACGCTAGCTTCGTAAGTATTTGATTTGTGGGAACCCACCTTTAATGATGCATGTTGGGGGAGTAAGGTTTGGAGCTATGTTAAAGAACGAGTCTTGTTGGGGCAGCTGGGTGGCTCAGTGGGTTAAATAAAGCCTCTGCCTTTGGCTTGGGTCATGATCCCAGGGTCCTAGGATCGAGCCCCACATCCAGCTCTCTGCTCAGTGGGGAGCCTGCTTCCCCCTCTCTCTCTGCCTGCCTCTCTGCCTACTTGTGACTTCTGTCAAATAAATAAAATCTTAAAAAAAAAAAAAAAAAGAATGAGTCTTGTTGAAATATAAAGTTTTAATTAAAAACTGAGTGGGGGGCTGCCTGGGTGGCTCAGTGGGTTAAGCCTCTGCCTGCGGCTCAGGTCGTGATCTCAGGGTCCTGGGATCGAGTCCCCCATTGGGCTTTCTGCTAGGCGGGGAGCCTGCTCCTTCCTCTCTCTCTCTCTACTTGTGATCTCTGTCAAATAAATAAAATCTTAAAAAAAAAAAAACTGAAGTGGGAATACTAGCACTGGCATGTTTTACAATAACTATATTGAAGAGTGAGTTAGTATTGGGATGCTTATAATTATGTCTAAGAATTATTTTTACTCTTATAGGAAACTGAGAAGAGGAGACCCTTTTACAGATTTGTGTTTCTTAAATTCTCCGATTTTCAAACAGAAAAAGGATTCCAGACGCAGTTCTAAAAAAAGAAGTATGAAGCAAATACAGTGATGGATGCTGTTTGTTGGAGGATGTTTAAATTCATCCCATTACACCTCCTTTTATCACTCCAAGAGAGAATCTCTAAGATAGTACATAATAGGGTTGAACTCTTGCCATGGAATATTCTTTGAACTCTAGATCACGAAAATTCTTCAGAACTATACTTCAAATGTGATGCTTTTTTTCATACCATTAATAAATTTGGTTTATTTTTTCTTTTAAATATAAATAACTGAACTTAAGCCCTATTTCTTAAACTGCCTAAAACTCTTAATTTTACTCATAATGTATCTTCTGCAGAAATTTTAGAAATGAATAATCAAATTAAGATGTTTTAATTACAAGCTTTTGGTGCCTTTTTTTTTTCCTTAAGTGGAAAATACTAGAATGGATGATTTTTGAAGATAGGCCAAGGATCTTTTGAAACTCTATATAATATTTGAATAAAATAAATCCTTGGCATGCATAGTAGGGTATACCCTAAGCTGTTTGTGGATCTCTTTATATCACTCTTCTATTTAAAATTTCAAATAAAATGTGAGATCATTATTAAAGAATTAATGGTTGCTTAGGCTCAGGGACTAGGTAAGTGACTAGCTCTGAATACCAAACTCTGTGTATACATTTTTCAGTGGTAACTCAGCAAAATCACAAATTATGTCTTGGACTTTCAGGATAGTTCTCTAATTAGTGGTTACCGTGTTGGGGTTAATGCAGATAAAGAACATTTCCATCACCACAGAAAACTATTGGGTGATCACAAATTTGTTTTTGTACTTTTAATATTTCTGTATTCTTGCTGTAGTGTTTATCCATAGACCATGTTGTTTTATATTTTAACATTTTTCATGAATGTTATAGTGTATATATTTTTTTGCAACTGACTTTTAACTCACCATTGTTTTTGAGATTTATCCATGTTGGCAGATGTAGATTATTTTCATCGTTGTACAGTATTTTATTAATAAATAAACTAGACATTCTTTTGAGATAATTTGCTTCCACTTTTTTCATTATTACAAGTTAGTGCTGCGGTGAATATTCTACATTCTTGCACACATGTGAGTAAGTTCCCATGGAGCTGATACCTAGAAGGGGAGTTGCTCTCTAAAGTGGTCATACCAATTCCGACACGAGGAGTGTAATCACTCTCCTCTCAGCAACGTGTTTAAGTGCCAGTTTCCCCACACACTATCATGTTGTATCATTGGACATTGAAATCACCTAAGGCAATTAATGTGAAGTGGTTTCTCTTTAATTATTTATGAGATTTTATCTGAGTTAATTACTTCTGAGAATTCAAATGTTTATTGGTCACTCATTCCTTCTATAAATTGCATATTGTGTACTTTGCCCACTTTTCAACCAGAATATCTTTTTCTTAACAGAATGGGCTCTTTATATATTCTGGATAGTATGCCTTGTCTTTATTTACATGGGTTATAACTATTGGTTTCTACTTTATTCTTATTTTTTTTTTATGATGTTCGGGAGTTTTAAACATCGGTGTCCTCTATCACCTTTTCCCTTTAAATATCAGTGTCCTCTATCACCTTTTCTCTTCTCTAAAACTTGGTACTTTCTCTTTTTCACTTGAGTCTTTAAACTGTTTGGTATTTTGTCAAATGGGGATCTGATTTTATTTCATTTTCCATGAAAATAGCCTACCATTTCAGCACTATTCAGACTAATCTATCTGCTGTCTTTGACATACACTGAGGTTTCTATTGGTTTATTTGTCTAGCAATGGGCTGGTTACTGTATAGTCACATTTTTTTTGTTGTAGTATAGTGGTGAAATACTTATCATTTTGATCATTTTTAAGTGTATAGTTCAGTAGCATTACATACATTCACATTTTTGTGCAATCAACCTTTTCATCATCCCAAACTGAAATCCTATACCCATTAAGCAGTAACTATCCATTAACTCCACCCCTCCATCCCCTAGTAACTACTATTCTATTTCCTATCTCTATGAATTTGACTATTGCACGTACCTCATATAAATGGAATCACACATTCTTCTTTTGTGTGTGGCCTATTTCATTTATCCATGTCTGCACCTAACAGAATTTCATTCCTTTTCAAGTATTCAAGTGCTAGAATACAGAATAGTATTCTATTGGGTATATGTACCACATTTTGTTGATCAGTAGACATCTGGGTCATTTCCACTTTCTGTATATATGCTAATACAAAGATCTATTTGAGGGGCGCCTGGGTGATTCAGTAGGTTAAGCGTCTACCCTCAACTCAGGTCATGATCCCAGGGTCCTGGGATCAATCTCTGCATCCAGCCCCCTGCTTATCAGGAAGCCTGCTTCTCCCTCTCCCATTCCGCCTGCTTGTCTTCTCTCTCTCACTGTGTCTCTGTCAAATAACTCTTTAAGAAAAAAACCTGAGTTTCTGCTTTTAATTTTTAAATATACATCCAGAAGTGGAATTGATAATCAATAGTAATTCTATATTTTGATGAGCCTACATACTGTGTTCTAAAGTGGCTGCACCATTTTATATTCCAACCAGGAGTACAAAGGGTTCCAGTTTTTCCATATCCTTGCTAATACTTGTTTTGTGGGTTTTTTCCATAATACCTATCCTAATGGTATGAAATGGCATCTCATTGTGGTATATTGACTTGCATTATCGTCTTTTCATATGCTTATTGTCCACTTATATTCCTTCAGAAAAATATCTGTTCAAGTCCTATGCCTGTTTCTGAATTGGGTTGTTTCTGTTGATGAATCTTAGGAGTCCCTTAAATGTTCTAGATATTAATCTCTTATCAAATCTATGTGATCTACAAATGTTTTCCCATTATGTGGGTTGGCTTTTTACTGTTGGAGTGTCCTTTGATGCACAAAAGTTAATTTTGATTAAGTTCAGTTTATCAGTATTTCCTTTTGTTTTCTTTGCTTTTGATGTTATACCCAAGATGTTATACCCAATGTTATACCCAAGAAATCATTGCCAAATCCAATGTCATGAAGTTTTTCCTCTATTATTTCTTACAAGTTGCATTGTTTTTAAAACCATAGATGGAATTGGTTTGCTAATATTTTGCTTAGGATTTTTTATACCTATGATCGCAAATAAAATAAAATTTAAAAACAAGGCCATACTAGCCTCATTAAATTAGTTGAGAACTTCTTTTTTTGCTCTGTGGAATAAATTGTTATCAATCAGGTTTGGTAAAACTTGCCATTAAAAATATTTTATCCTGTGTTTTGTGGGCAAATCTTTGTCTTGGTTTTTTAAATGATTATAAATTCTCTTATCCTTCTTTATTGTATTTAGCTAAATTACATTTTTCTTAGGAATTGCATATGTATCTGTTTTATTTAGTGGCATATTACAGTATTTCTTAAATTTTCAAATCTCTGTACTATCTAGTTTTGTCACTTCTTTTTTTGCCTATTTTTTGCCTGCTTTCTTTTGTACAGAATCTATTTTGCTAGTTGTTAATCTTTTCAAGGGTCCAGTTTTTGTTGATCCTCAGATTTTTCATGTTCTACTTTATTAATTTCTATTGTTATTTTCCATTCACATTTTTATGTTGTCATTTTCTAACTTCTAACTCCTTGCTGTCTAGCCTTCCTTTTTAAAAAAATTCTATTTTTAAGTAATCTCTACACTAAATATGGGACTCAAACTCTCCAGTCCTGACCCTCAGATCAAGAACTGCATGCTCCACTGAGGGAGCCAGCCAGGTGCCCCTACCCTTCCTTATTAACATAAATTTTTAAAGTCATACCTTTTGGCCTCTTTGTTTTACTGCATGACCTCTTCAGTGTGTTTTATTATCCTTAACTTTGATTTCAAGTATTTTCTAACTTGGTGATTTCTTTTCTGACCTACCAGTTATGTAAAATTATTTTTTTCATACAAAAGTGGAGAATTCTATTGTTAAGGAGTTCTATTCCTTTTGTAATACATCAAAATGTTATGTGTATCATGTTGATTCTTTGCTATTTGTTAAATCTTTTGTGACTAAGTTGTCAAATTTTACAAATGTTTAACAGTGTGTGCCAAAAAATATATATAAATTCTCTAATTGTTGAATGTAGTGTTTTATAATGTTTTCAAATATTTAACAGCTTTACTAATTTTGTCTTGATTCCTCATTTGCTAAAAGTATAACATCTTCCACAAAATTTCTGGGTTTACTGATTTTCCTGTGAACTGTCGTTTTTATCACTGTTGTAGTCGCTCTTTTTCGTCATAATGCTGTTTTAATGTCTTATATAGCTAAGGCAACTTATATATGGTTAATATTTGCCTGCATATGGTTAATATTAGTATTTTTACTATATTATTTTTTCTTTCCATTTCTTTAAGACTTCCTATGTTAATGTTTTAGATATATCTCATTAAAGGGCATATTACTAAGTTTTGGCTTTAGTTCAAATTGAATTGTCATGTTACCTAGTGCAGTCAGTCCATTTACATTTATTTTGATAACTCCTAAATTTGATTTATTTCTATCAAATATTTTTATGCTATCTATTCTGCTCTTTTTTCTATACTGTTTACTGCTGGATTGGTCAAGTTGTCTCTATTTCTACTTTTATTAAATGGCTATCCTGTAATGGCTTAATTTGTATTTCCAAAGTCCAAGTTTCTGAAGCATATCTTTTATAAGTCATTTTGATGAGGGTCAAGTTTTTTTCTAGAAATGAATTTTTCCCTCACTCTTGATGTAGGTTGACAGTTACTTCCCCCAAATTTCATTTTCTTATGGTCTTAATTTTGCTGTTGAGAAGTCTTGTGGTCTAATTTTTGCTCACATTTTATTACTTTATCCTAAACATTTCATATTGTTGACTTAATTGTATTTTTAAAATTCATGTTCACTTGTTGGCTGCTAGTTTATGGAAATTCAATTCATTTTCATGTATGGATATTGCTAAATTCATTTTTTTTGTAGATTCTTTAGAATTTTTTTAATGTACATGACCTTATTGTCTACAAAGGGTTCTCCTCTGCCTTGAATGCCCTTTTCTTGCCTTACTGCACTCACTAGAAACTCCGCTACAATGTTGAATGAAAGTGATGAGAGCAGACACTTTTTCTTATCTCAACCTTGGAAGCATTTGGTTTTTCAGCATTACTGTGATGGGCTTTAAGTTTTTATTAATAATCTGTATCATATTGAGGATGTTTCCTCTTATTCTTCTTGTTTTTCTATTAAATTATGAGTGGGTGTTGAACTTTGCCAAATGCTTTGTCTATTGAGATGAACATTTTTTTTCTCCTATATGCTGTGCATATAATTACATTAATGAAGTTTCATGTTAAATCAACCTTGACTTAATCAGATACACCCCACTTGGTCATGATCTCTTATAATTTTTATATATTGCTGAATTCCATTTGCTAGTATTTTGTGAAAGATCTTTTGCATCTGTGTTTTTGAGGGTTGTGTTGATGTATAGTTCCTTAGAATTGTTTTTCTGGGTTCGGTATCAGGGTAAACAATACTGGCTCTCATAAAATGATTTCAGGGGGCACCTGGGTGGCTCAGTGGGTTAAGCCGCTGCCTTCGGCTCAGGTCATGATCTCGGGGTCCCGGGATCGAGTCCCGCGTCAGGCTCTCTGCTCAGCAGAGAGCCTGCTTCCTCCTCTCTCTCTCTCTCTCTCTCTGCCTGCCTCTCTGCCTACTTGTGATTTCTCTCTGTCAAATAAATAAAATCTTTAAAAAAAATTTTAAAAAATGATTTCAGAAGTCTTCCCACATCTCTTTTCTGAGTTTGTGTAGGATTGAGAGATACTTCTTTTCCTTACACCTAAGACCTGTGTATTTTATTATATGTGCTTTGTGGGATATTGTGTTGTATTGCGTGTTTATTAATTATACTTCAATTTTTTTAATGTTAATACAGAAGGGGATGTTGAGTTTTTTAAAAAACAAGCTATGACTGTACAAGTGTGAGTGTGTTAAGGAGTAGCAGCAGTAGGGGCGCCTGGGTGGCTCAGTGGGTTAAAGCCTCTGCCTTCAGCTCAGGTCATGATCCCAGGACCCTGGGATCGAGTCCCACATTGGGCTCTCTGCTCAGCAGGGAGCCTGCTTCCCCCTCTCTCTCTGCCTGCCCCTCTGACTACTTGTGATCTCTGTCAGTCAAATAAATAAAATCTTAAAAAAAAAAAAAAAAGGAGTAGAAGCAGTGCTGGCACATTGAATTAGTAACACTGTATGGGGAAAAGAAAGATTTGAATTAGAACTTGGTCACAAGGTTTGTATAAACCATGTCTGTATTCTATTCAACTCTTTAAAACAATGAAGATTAACCAAACTCAAGCACTTTCTTATAACCCTTTGCCTATTCTGTTGCTGGACTGCTTTTTTTTCTGTTCTTATTTTCAAGCATAAACAGGATACCCATCTCTTAACTGTAGGAAATGAGTGGTTAACAAGAGAGCAAAGAATAGAGACCAGTGAATTTTAGAAAGGGTCCAAGAACCAAGTAAAGTGGTATGTAAAAAGTACCTATGCATGAACATGTGCATGACTTTGAGAGGCTCCCTACCTTCCAACAAATTCTCCAAGGGATTTCTCTTAAAGAACTTTTTTAAACATACATAAATTAAAACTGATAACCTTCGGTTCAGCTCAGAAAATCACACACACACACACACACACACACACACACACACACACACACAGTCGTGTAGTTTCTCATCTTTTTAAACTAATTCTGCCAAGGTTGTGTTGCACCTCCCAATAAAGAGGGAGTAAGAACACGGACTTTTGTTTTCTTCGCTTTTCTCTGACTTGTTGAAATATACTGCTTTTAATAAACCCAGAGAGAATCTCCAGCTTTATCTCTGTTCCACAAAAAAAGAAAGGTGCTCCCATAAAGAAACCAAGTCATAGGGACGCCTGGGTGGCTCAGTTGGTTGGGCGGCTGCCTTCGGCTCAGGTCATGATCCCAGCGTCCTGGGATCGAGTCCCACATCAGGCTCCTTGCTCTGCAGGGAGCCTGCTTCTCCCTCTGACTCTGCCTTCCACTCTGTCTGCCTGTGCTCGCTCTCGCTCTGACAAATAAATAAATAAATAATCTTAAAAAAAAAAAAAAAAAGAAACCAAGTCATAAACCTACATAAATTACATTAAAAAAACTTTTCATGATACTTACGGGTGTTCCCTCACCTTCTCTCAGCATCTTCTGTTTACTTTGCTGAAGCTCTGACTTCACAGTATCATTTCTACTTTGCTCAGAGAAGAACACTCATTAATGAGCACTGCAGCAGACCGGCGCAGAACATTGTGGAAAAAAGCCACAGGCTGCCTCCAACAACCCAGTCCTGTACAGGTTTTACATCTCTTAAAACAGTGAGGGCTGGTCTGAAGACTCTCAGCTAAAAGAGGTGGCACATTATCGATCTGTCCATAGTGCCTCAGTCTGATCTTGTTTCTATCTTAGGTTTCATTATTTAAAATTTTACTTCCAGGTAGTATGAAACCTCAGTCTTTTCACTATTCTAATGAATACAACCAGCTTTCACATGTATTGAAAAAAACAACTTTGTAGCGATTCTTGATACAGATATATGGGATGGAGTGGGAAGGAGACTTCTTCTCCAATCCAGATGTTTACATTTCAGCAGAAGGAAGGACAAGCCCACAGCCTCCCTCTGCCCTTATTCACTCCTCCCTCTAACTGATGAGTTACGGGAAGGCTCAGGACTGCACTGTGTGGCTGCTCGCTCACCTGGACCTCTTCAGAGCTGGCCTGCCTCCAAAGAGCAGCACTGCTGTTGGCCATGCCCTGAGCTCGGTGGTAAAGGCCCTGCCCTTGGAGGGGAAGCTGGCAGTGGTGCTAAGCTGCTGGCAAGCCAGTCATGTTGTTCAGTATTAGCCCATGTTCCAGAAATATACAAGCCACATTCTCCAATACCCATTTTATTATTAATAAAGATATTCTGGCCATCAGATGCCTTATTCTTTTGACTTCTCAGTTGGTTCAGGATTCAGAAAGAAAAAGCATTCTCTCATACTCCAGAGAGGACACAGTATTCTTTCCTGCAGTCACCATTCTGAGGCACATGAGAAGCTCAGGAGGAGATGTGTAAGAATCAGCTGTATTTTTAGCTGTCTCTTCATCTATTTCACCGATGCAACTGGGGAAAAAAATATCTAATTTCTAAAAGAGTAACACTCTTCTTTCCGTAGGACTTTTTTCTTCTTTGTTTAATGAATGACAGTGGGCAAGATGCAGTGGACCACTCAAAAGACACAGACACACTCGAGTGTCTCTCCTCTTGAAATTCCCTCACTGGTGGGCTGTGAATTTTTATGAAACTTCCAACAAATGCCACAATGGTAACCATCTTCAACAAAATGCCTAAAATCTAAGAATTATGGGTATAGTCGATGGTCAACAACCAGATCAAACACTTGCCCTGTTAAATTTAATAGGCTAGAAGAAAAAAACACACCACCAAATTGAGAGCTTTTTAAAATATAATTTAAAACTATGTTGTACCAGTACAATATATTAATTTTACAAATGTAAAATTTTATCTGCTGTTAAAGCATTTGCAAAAACCACACATCCTACTTCAGCTTTATTGCACAATATCTATAAGAAAATATTAATTTTTAAATTAGAAAACATAAAAATGCTTTCAATATAGAAGAGACAATCTGATTTTAAAGACAATACTCTATAACAAAGTCTACCCAGAAAATAACAACTTTCACAGGATACCAAGCTGGACAGATGCTTTGGCAGATTCAGGACAAAGCACTGTTTAAAACCAGTCCAAGATACTTAATCCAAACTGTATCATCATTCTTCACTAGAAATCTAGATGCTACTCAAGGTGGTTTCTTATAAAAGTTGAGGCATTTTTCGGTGTGAGCATTCTGAATATCTCTTACATATTAAAAACCATACTTCCCACTGGCAAACAGCCATTTGCAGGTTTTTTTCCTTCGTGCAGATTATCTCTGGCAACTGTTTTTGACAACTATTACATGACCATTTTAACTAATTTATGCTGATAGAAAACATCAAGTTAAATATACTTTTAAAACCTAGTCCTTTACAAAATCAGTTTATAAATTTGTATCATAAAAATTAGTGTCAAAGACCATCAAAATGGCCTTCATTTGTTTGATATTAGTTGGTTCTCCCAGAGTTGGGATGGCAGATGTCCCACTTTGCTATGTAGTGTTAATCAGGAGATATTTCCAAGCACTAAGCTGGAATCCCAAGACAGGTTAATAAGGTTGTATGATGGATTTTAGTGGGATACTACCCTGGGTCTGTCTTCCAATGTAGGTGTTAAAATACTGACAGCAAATCTTGTTGATTTAATTCACCTCAGACAATGAATATAATCTGGAGATGCAAAAGGAAAAATGTTCATATAATACATTATCAGTGGGGTTGCATACATCATAGAAAAGGGAAAGAAATCCTTATTTGTTAGAACAAGGATTCACCAAATTTGATACATATGTAGATGATGCATCGTTCCTTATTAAAGCACATTGATTTAACCTCAAGTGTTTTTAAATGCATGCCTCTATGCATCAGATTGCCTTTTGGAACTTATGGCCTGCATAAGCGAAGTCAAATATAATAGTCCACATCTGTGTAGAGAAAATAATTATTAAAATAGTGGTTATGTGCTCACGAGTTTATTGTAGGTAGACAGAATTATCAAAAATCCAGATGCTTATAAAAAAGTGTGCATTATTTAGAATTTCTTCCTTAGGAATCAAAGCAGTTGCTTTTCTGGAACTGCATTTTTCAGAACTGCTCAAAGCACCTCATCTAGATGAGTGTTTTTAAAAATATATATATAAAAAGTCTACCATGAGACTTCAAACATCACATATTTCACCTTTTATGGGCTTTTTATCATGTATCCCTTCTTTAAAGTCCTTCAGAATAAAATAAAAATAAACTCTCACATTCCATTAGAAAAAAATGGAAACATTCATGGTCTGAAAAGTTTCTGCATCCCCCCCAATCTTGGTACTATGTGCAATTTCCTCATGCACAGGTTATGAGGAAACCCCTGATCATCTATTATTGAATATTCAGCTAATGGACATGCCATAGAAAATTTACAATAGTAGTAAATAGCTTAAAATCTATTCCATAAAATAAAAATGTTCTATGACTTCAATTTAAATACATATCTGAAAAAGCTAAAAGGAGGTTTTGTTTGTTTGTTTTTCAAAAGTGCTAATTATTACATTTACAAGTAAGTATCTTCAATACATTATGTCCAATTCTTTATAAAACTAAACCACCTTGCTTTAGGCACACTGCTTGATGAGTTTCTAAGAAGCGGAAGGGGGGAAAAATCACTTGTCAATTAATCCAGCTTCCTTAATTTTACTGAAGAAGAATTTCTCCAGGATATTGGCACATTTGTAGTATTCACTCTCAGGGGGGTTGTACTCTTTGCAATTGGTAAAGACTCGCTGTAAGTCTGCCATGAATAATTTCTTAGACACGTAGTACCTATTCTTGAGGCGTTCGCTCATGGTTTTCAGATCTGCACAGGAAAAAAAAATATTAGCAATCTTTGACTCCTTTTAAACAGTAGCTGACAAAAAAGAAGACAGGGAGAGAAATCTATGTCATCAGCATGGCTACATTTTTATCATCCCAAGCCCTAAGCTTAAGAGACATTCTTAGGATCACAGAAAACAGTTCTTAAATTTTATGTTGTTTCTGTTGTGAGAGCTTCTTGTGTAAAATCACAGCATTTTTGCGTTGAAAGGACCATTATTAGTCATCTGGCCCAATCCCCTATTCAGCACAAGGAAGCTAAGTAGATCAGCAGTGGTAAGTACGATAAACTAAGTACTGTTAGCTATTCATCCAGAATTATACAGAAGAGGCTCTCTCTACCCAGAGTAGAGCAGGTGGAACATTTGTCTGAATCATTTCATTACTTAAATCCAAACAATAAGACTGAGTTTGTTTCACTACATTCACAGTTGTTTAGAGCTGCAGAAACAGAACTAAAGTAGAAAAACTGATCATAAATAAATCTACAGATACACCAGGTTCCTTTCATATAAAATGGTTCAAATGAATTTAGTTTCATGTTCCATGCATGAAATATGAATCACAGACAGTAAAAAAACAAAACACAAATAGTAATTTCTTTTCTAAAGCAAGTAAGCTTTGAAAAATTATTGTAAAAATAGTATTTTCCTAATATATTCACTTGCTTTAAATTATATCATTTTACAAATGAAAACAGTACTTTTATTTAAACTTGTAAGAATAGGGGCGCCTGGGTGGCTCCATCAGTTAGTTGGGCGTCTGCTTTGGCTTGGGTCACCATCTCAGGGTCTTGGATGGAGCCCTGCATCAGGTTTCCTGCCGAGCAGGGAGCCTGCTTCTCCCTTTCCCCCCGCCACTCCCCCTTCTTGTGACTGCTCTCTTTCTCTGTGTGTCAAATACATAATAAAAGCCTTTTAAAATAAATAAATAAATAATTTTTAAAAAATGAACTTGTAAAAATACCATGGGGCTTGTTTACTCTTCACTCTTAGAACTAATTTACAAAATTCCATGCAGATTAGAAGACGTTAACATTTCTGTATGCCTGGGTGGCTCAGATATGCTGCCGGTTAGGTGCCTGACTTCTGATTCCAGTTCAGGTCAAGATCTCAGGGTCGTGGGAACTGAGTCCTGTGTCAGGCTCTGCCCTGAGCATGGAGCCTGCCTGAGATTCTCTCTCCCTTTCCCAGTGCCCCTCCCCGCACAGGTATGTACTCTCCCTCTCTCTGTAAATAGGGGCACCTATTTCTCTCTCAAATAAATAGGGGCACCTAGGTGGCTCAGTTGGTTAAGCAGCTGCCTCTTGGTTTTGGCTCAGGTCATGACCTCAGGGTCCTGGGATAGAGCCCCACAGCAGGCTTCACGCCCCGTGGGGAGTCTGTTTCTCTCCTTCTCCCTCTCCCTACGCTCCTCTTGCTCCTCCCCTGGCTAGCATGTGCGCTCACTCACTCTCTCTCAAATAAATCAATAAATCTTTAAAAAAAAAAAAAAAAGAGAAAAATCTTATACAAAAAAATAAAAAAAGAAGATGCTAACATTTGTCTACTTATAAGTCCCCTAGTTGTCTTTAAGTCTGGTTCTGTCAAAAAATTATATTAGCTGTACATGGAAGAGTAAGTCAAAATTGTTTAAAAAATAAAATAGCTCTACCAATGCCCAAATTCCCACTATATTATCACATTTTCCAGAAGGAAAGAAACTTATAACTGAATACACTGGGATCATCAGCTAGTGAGATATATAAATTTATGGGCAACATCCAAAAATGGGGAGAATTCATTTGTGTCAAAATCTTAAATCTACCACAAAACACCAAAGAAAAAAATGCGAAATAGGTACTTTTGCCTACTTCCTTTGACTAAAGCTTCTCTTGGTTAGTGGTATGTCATCGTATCTGAGAGTTCAACTTTCAATTTTCTTTCTTCTCTAACTAAAACGGTTCAGAAGGAGAGAAAAATTGGCAAGTATTAAGATACTTTATAAAGGCTCAGCAAATACCCACTAGCTGTCTCACCCAAGTGTGACTGAGCAGATAAAGATGTCCTCTCAGTAAATGAAAGAAGAGCAATGAAATTAACTGTGCCTCTCTAGGTAGAGTTGGATATCTACCTTACCACCTAATGCCTACCACTTAAGATATGCTGCTCAATACAGTGTTTATGTTTTAGAAGGAAGAGTTGTGTAACTAAAAGGGGGTGGGGGGAATGAAACATGGCACAAAGAAGTTTATCCAAAAGATTTCAAACTATTATTTGGAAGAAAGGGGGTAAGAAGAGATGGAGAGAGCCTAAGCTACAGCAGAAACAAAATGAGAGTCATAGAAGTATTTGGATCTTTCAGAATAATTAAAATCAATTCTGTGTTATTTTCTTTCTATATTTCTATTCTATTCTTAAGTTATAAATAACATCTTTCGGGTGCCTGGGTGGCTCAGTCGGTTAAGTGTCTACCTTTGGCTCAGGTCATGATCCCAAAGTCCTGAGACTGAACCCTGTATAGGCTCCCTGCTCAGCAGGGAGCCTGCTTCTCCCTCTCCCTGCCACTCCCCCTGCTTGTGCTCTCTCTGTCAAATAAATAAATACAATCTTTAAATAAGTAAATAACATCGTTCTCCCTCTAGCCTTACTAGAAGCTTACTGACCAAATGGCATGTTAAAGAAGGTGATTAAGTATCAGTGATATCACATATGGAAAAATCATTAAATTATTCAATTTTCATCCCTCCCACCAATAGTGGAGTTCTGAGTAAATAGGAAAACCCTGCCCAGCAATCCACGCATGGTAAGAAGACATGCTTGGGCCAGACTACTTCTAAATGATATAGGCTGGACCTCATTCTTATGGAAGAAAATGAGTTTCTGAGAGCACAAAGGAAAGAGAAGAAATGTTTTTAGAAAAAGCTGAGAAGGCAATTATGGGGGAAAGTAAAATTACAGATTTGTCAGTCTTGCCCTAAAAGCATGGCCGTCTTAAGGATAAGACTATACCTTTCACCCAGCACCTAAAGGCACCCTAAGAAAAATATTACTGCTCCCCTAAAAAGCACCACTCACTGTTGTAACTTTGTCTAGAACACACCTCAGTCTACCTTTGGGCTTGCTCAACAGGGCCAATATTCCACTCGAGCAGTCAGCTATGCATGCAGGTGGTATCCAACTGGAGAGGCTCATTCCCTTCTCGGGCTGGACCAAGCAAAACATTTCCAGAGCGGACAGAGGGGACCTTCTAGAACTACCATTGCAGGTCTTCAGAGAGTACATGAGCAGGGCTGAAAGATAATTATTCTCCCCCAACCTTATATAACCTCCTATGAGTGTTTCATGAAAGGAGTTGAGATGGTCCAGGCGATGAGGATGCAAAGGTCAGTTAAGTTTGGAAATGGGCATAAAGGATTTTAACAGGGAGCCTGGGTGGCTCAGTCGTTAGGCGTCTGCCTTCAGCTCAGGTCATGATCCCAGGGTCCTGGAATCGAGGCCCACATTGGGCTCCCTGCTCAGTGGGAGCCTGCTTCTCCCTCTCCCACTCTCCCTGCTTGTTTCCTCTCTCGTTGTGTCTCTGTCGAATAAATAAATAAAATATTTTTTAAAAAATAAAATAAAGGGTTTTAACATATTTTTTACAGGATGGAAAACACTGAGGGGCATGTGACCAGCTCAGGCAAGGGGGCATGGGACCCTTGATCTCAGGGCTGTGAGTCTTAGCCACATGTTGAGTATGGAGATTACTTAAAAATAAGACCTTTAGGGCGCCTGGGTGGCTCAGTGGGTTAAGCCGCTGCCGTCGGCTCAGGTCATGATCTCAGGGTCCTGGGATCGAGTCCCGCATCGGGCTCTCTGCTCAGCAGGGAGCCTGCTTCCCTCTCTCTCTCTCTCTGCCTGCCTCTCTGCCTACTTGTGATTTCTCTCTGTCAAATAAATAAATAAAATCTTTAAAAAAAAAAATAAGACCTTTAAAAAAGAATAAAAAGAAAAGAAAATACTGATTCCCCAAACACTCTTCCATTCAGAATTCTAGACTCACTCAACCCTTACACTTCAGTTTTCATAACTAAGATACAAAGAAGCAAGGCAGAGAGAACAGAGAAAGAAAAGCATATGGATGAAGGTCCATGTCAAGGAGGACAGACTACCAAAATCATTACAATGACGACAGTGAAAACTCATGTGAAAATTAATGCTACAGAAAACACCCACAAATAACTCTTTTATCAGGGAGCTAATAGAGCCCTTTCATTCTTCCTTTCGTATTTTAATAACATCTTAGTACCAGGAACAGTTTGCAGGTAGAAAAGGGACAGAAGACACAGGCTGTCTCCGCAACAATGGCCACACAACTGACTGAAAACAGTTCAGCTAGTTGTCTGTCATCTACACAATGCCAAATTAGCTTAATTGGATTCTCAATTGGCTCAATTAATCATTTTAGCATGGTGCAGGCACAGCAGCAAATTCCACAATTCTACATTTCTAAAGCATTTTGTGTTTGTCTGGCATTGGATGTGGAACAAAGCTTTTAACGGGAATATAAATAGTGACACTAATAGTATCCATCAAGAGCATAGAAAATCGAGAACTGAGTTACTAGGATTTCTCCCTCTGCCAGTGAAGCAGGCAAGCAGCCTTACTCCAACTTCTTTTGCATCACTTTCAAAAATTATCAAAAGCCTCAAAATATATCAAGAGGACAGCCTGAAGTTCTCCATGTGCAACCAAATGGGTAGAATGTAAATCAGGTGATGTCCGAACAGCCAGCTTTCGCATCTATGGCTGGGTGCAGTTTGCCACCGGGGTTCTCTGCATCCAGTGCTGGTAGCAGGTGGCTGTCAAAGGTGCAAGCATGTCTAACGAGACTGGGCCACCCACCTGTCCTTTATCACTCTGCTCTGTATCAGTGGCCCGGATGCAGGGAACCCCCCCGCCCATCACACACACCCTACCCTACAACAGAAGAGTACAAATCAACCTCAGCAACCACGTGTCCCCACACCGCCATCCAGAGAGAGTTAAATCTATACTTAGAAAATGTTAATGGCATTACCCATGGGGAACCTTATAACTTCATAATATCCCGGAGCTTCTGTTCTCTTCACAGGTTCCATGAAGGGCCAAGCGCTTTGATGGCTCTTGAGTAAAGAAAAAAGTAAGGTATCTAATATGGAAATTCCATGTGGGAAATCATTTCAAAAATCTGCATGAGGGGAATGAAAAGAAGACCCTCACCTTCACCTGCTGCAGGATGCTCTTGAGAGTGCTGTAAAGCTGGTCAGGGTCTCTGGGCTCTTTACTTGAAAGGAAAAGAGTAAACAGCAGAGAACCATGATTAGTTTTTGGCCCCCTTGCCAGGGGATTCCTATTCTGCTTACTTTGACCAAAACCTAAAATGGGAGCCATCCCAGATTTTTTATGAAAACTGAAAAGCAGCAAGTGCTGTTAATGGGTGATTATAAGCAGTTTGCCTGCTTCCTCTAAGTTTCTGGAAGGAGAGAAAAATCACTTCCATTAATATCCTCACCCATCCTACTTACCTTTTCTCTTTTCCACTCGGCTTCCAGCCTGTCTCTCCTATATGTCAACAAAATTAAACACTGAATGAGAACTGCTTTTGGTCAAGAGAGTAACAAAAGTAATAGTTAACAAAAGTGAAATAAATTACAAGCATGCCTCAATAAAAGTCTACCTCTGGGAAGACAGAAATCAACTGCAATTAATTACTTCCTTCTATAGCTAACAGCATGAAATATTTCCAAGACAGCCAACATCTCTTTCTGTTGGCATTTTTTAAAGAAGGAACTCCCAACTTTTCAGAGGAAAACATAAAAAATAAGTATGTCCAGTATTGGGGGCACGTGTATATTTTAAACTCTAAATCACATATTTTGCTAATCACCACGTAAAAAAGAGTTAAGCTGTTATTTTAGGTTAGAGCAAACCTTATCCTGGCCTCTATTTTATTTGGCAATACAAGATGGTTGTAATACAAGATGGTTTAGTGCAGCAGAAAGAAACTATAGCCTCAAGGATTTAATTTCTTGCTCTCTCCTTAAAAGCAAACTTATCCGAGATAAGTTACTTAACCTTTTGCCTCTGTAATTTATCAATCTATAAAACAGAACTCTAAAAATTAGGTGATATTATCCCTTCTGAGATTAGCTGATGTATGTAAAAACAAAACAGAAGAATGCCGGCACAAGCGGGCATTCAGCAATGTGATAGCTATGATGCCATTAGCAGGGGTAATGTAGGGAAGTGAAATTTCTAGGTCTAGAAGTAAAAGTCAGATCTGCTATAGGGTAGCTATTGTATTGAAGGAATGTATCTTGCCGGAATAAGGTCTTACTTTTTTCTGGAGAGCTGTGGTTTGTTTGATTTTGTGCTGTGTATTCAATCTTCAATATGCTACAAAACCCTGGATCTGAACTCAATGAAAGTGTGGCTATTCGACAGCTTTCGATCTACAAAAACAGCTATTTTGCAAGTTCTCATCCATAACAATTCCTCTCTAATGCGCACAGATAAGAACCCTTGGGAAAACTACTCTAAAATAGGGAACATGAAACAAATTACATGTTTCCCAATCATCTTTTCTAGAAATTTGGAGACAATTTTGTCCAAGCACACACCTGGGCGGGCTGCAGTCCTGAGAGCATGAGCAAGGGTGCACACGGCAACAAATCCGCAGACCAGCATCCCACTGCGGCTAATTCTGACGGTTACTGGCCACGGGCTATTTGCGATCAAAGGACTTCACCATTCTGAGATTCAATTTCCCCATTTGTAAAAGTAGAATTTCCCCATGCTATCCACAGCCATCTTTCAGTAAATGATAGATATGAACAGCTATAAGGAGGAGTCATCTAAGTCCTCCTTAATTTGTTTGCACTCAGTAGAGAAAAGGCAAAGGGAAAGCATCTGCTCCCACACGACTACAAACACCAAACACCACAAAAGGAGACAAGCAAGGCAAAAAGCTTTCCAAATCACTGCACTCTGGCAACCGGTTCAAACACAGTGCATGGCAAACCCGAAAGATTTTGCTTTTTAAAGAAGATCTATACATACTAATTCCAGGAATGCTTTCTATTGGAATCTGCCGAACTCCATCTTTAAAGCATGAAAGTCCAGGGTATACTTTTCGAATCTGGGCTTGTTTTCTTTCTATCAGCTTTTTAATGATCTGTAAAGCATAGGAAGAAAATGCGTTTAGTAACAGAAGTCTGTTGGCTACAGATGACATCAGTCCACCTAAAAAGTCGGTCTCCTAAATAAAGTCTTCGGGACGCGAAAGGGAGAGAGGGTGAATGCAATTGAACAGAGAAGACCTGGAAATGTACTATTATACCATACCCGTCCAGCGGCATTCACACAACCCTTTTTTTTAAGATTTTATTTATTTATTTGACAGAGAGAGATCACAGGTAGGCAGAGAGGCAGGCAGAGAGAGAGGAAGGGAAGCAGGCTCCCTGTCAAGCAGAGAGCCCGACGTGGGGCTCGATCCCAGTACCCTGGGATCATGACCTGAGTCGAAGGCAGACGCTTTAACCCACTGAGCCACCCAGGTGCCCCTCACACAACCATTTTTGAATACTTGTCCCTTGCCATCAAAAAAGCCAACAGTGAGAGAACACACTACCCTGGAGGCCCGCTGTCCTCTTTGGCACAGAAGTCAGGTGCCCTGCCCTCCTTCTCTGAGGAGCCTCTGCTGGAGCTGATCAGCTACCCAGCCCAAGCCCCAGTGCCTGGACCTCTTCATATCCCCCAACTAGGAGCGAAGTGTTCCCTTCTCTGGACTGGAGGGCACTCGAACAGGCCTCAGAAAGTCCCCAGTCCCAGGAAGGTTGATATTATTCAAAATTTTCAAGGCTTGAGCCCTAACCTATACTCTTTGCATCAGAAAAGCGGCTCCAAACTGTTGAGGCAACACACCCCCTGATATGAGCATATATCACCCCCAGGATGAATGATTCGGGAATTCTGAGAGAAGTTTGTTTTGTTAAATAGTTCCTGAAGTACTGAGGTCAACTATTTCCAAAACAGTGCTGTTTCCCGTTTAAAAAGAAAAATTAATTAAAAATAGCCATCCAGAAATTAACTATGTCGTAACTGATTTTGGAAAAGAAAAAATAAAAGAGAGGGAAAAAAGGATGGTGGGGAGCAAACCATAAGAGACAGGGTTGACGAGGGCAGTGGGGGATGGGCTAGAGGGTGATGGGCATTAAGAAGGGCCCCTGTGAGGAGCTTTGGGTGTTATAAGTGATGAATCACTAAATTTTATATTACACTGTAAGTTAACTTACTAGAATTTAAATAATAATTTGAGAGAAAGAAAAACACAGTAGCAGTCAGTAATTGAATTCACAAAGGTAAACTAAAAATTCCAGTTCCTAACAGCTTGATCTCAAACGTATCATTGGTAAATGCTCCAGCATGAACACATTTTAATCCTGACAATTAAACAAAGAACTTCATAAGGTGACTGGGACTAGTAAAAGTGTATGTCTGGTAAAGCTAGTTCACTGCTGTGCAACAGAAATATCATGCAATCAGCTCATGTCAGGTTTTACTCATTTCAGAGAGAGAGGACAGGAGCAGTGGAGAGGGGCAGAGGGAGAAGCAGGCTCCCATCGGAACAGGAAGCCCAGACTGGGGACTCAATCCCAGGACCCTGAGATCAAGACCTGAACTGAAGGCAGAGGCTTAACCAACTGAGCCACAAAGGCGCCCACCCTCCTCATCCACTCATGTTCCAGTAGCCACATTTTTTAAAGTAAAAAGTAACAGGAGAAACTGTACTTTAACAATACATTTTTTATGTTTTTATTTAATCCAATACATCCAAAATGTTATCACTGTAGCATATAATCAGAAAAAAAAGTAGGAGATATTTTACATTTACATTCTTTTATTCCTAACAGGTCTTCAAAATCAGAGTGTTTTATATTTAGAGAGCATCTCAATTTCAACTAGCCATGTATCAAGCAGTCAGGAGCCAAATGTACCTAGTGACTGCTACTCTGGATAGGATAGATCTAAATGCATGCTCTCTCTTTGTTTATTTACGAGTCCAGATTCTTTAATTTATTTTTTTAAGATTTTTTTTTAGGCGCCTGGGTGGCTCAGTGGGTTAAGCCTCTGCCCTCGGCTCAGGTCATGATCTCAGGGTCCTGGGATCGAGTTCCACATCAGGCTCTCTGCTCAGCAGGGAGCCTGCTCCCCACCCCCCTGCCTGCCTCTCTGCCTGCTTGTGATCTCTGTCTGTCAAATAAATAACACTCTAAAAAAAAAAAAAAAAAGATTTTATTTTTGGGAGCACCTGGGTGGCTCAGTTGGTTAAGTGTCCCCCTACTGATTTCAGCTCACATAGTGCACTCGGGGTTGTGGGATCCAGCCCCATTAGGCATTTGGCTCCGTGAGGAGTATCTGAGTTTCTCTAACTCTGCCCCTCCCTCCCCACACCTGCATGCTCTCCCTCTCTAAAATAAGTAAATTTAAAAAGAGAAAAAGATTTTATTTTTAAGTAATCTCTATAGCCAACATAGGGCTCAAATTTACAACCCCAAGATCAAGGGTCACACGCTCTTCTGACTGAGCCAGTCAGGTACCCTGAGTGTAAGCCTAATTAAGTTTTTAAATTTATCTAAGTAATCTCTACACCCAACTTAGGGCTCGAACTCACAACTCCAAGATCAAGAGTCAGATGCTCTCTGACAGAGAGAGCCAGGCACCCCACCCCAGTCTAAGTCTTTTTAAAAGAGAATGCCAATGGTAATTTCTTAAATAAACACCTTCAGAAAATATAATTTCAAATATAATTTTTAAACTTTTTCTCTTTATCACGGATACTCTCAGATGTGATGACCCACCCAGGTGGCTTCCATACCCCTTGTGTAGCACCCTGAAGGTGGCGGAGCCCTAGTGAGTGACTCGTAATGACAGCGGAGAGCTTCTTAACCCTTCTTTGCCTCCAAGGGTTACCCTGGAGAAAGGAGACACTTTACTTGTGTTTCAGTCTTTTATCTTCACCTTCCTCAAAAATGTTTGCAATTCTCCACCATGTCATCATCATTCTTCCCTCAAATTCTTCTCCCATTTCATCGCTTCAGTTTTAGTCTCCCCAAACACAAGATTTGGGGGAGCTCTTCCATCTTTAATACGTCACCAAGTCTTAGCACGTGTTCTTACAAAGAAATCCCATTGGTTGGCGTCACCCTTACTTTGGATCCTCCAAACCCAGTCCCTCGTCACCTTACTCTCGGATGAAGATTTGAGATGTATCCCTACATCCCAGCTCCACACCCCCACACACATGCATATATACACCCAACTCTGCCTTCTCATGGCCTAGTTATACTTTCTCAAACAGTGGCTATTTCACTGGCACACCTAGGGTCCTAGCTGTGCATGTGCCCATGAATTTAATTATGCTGGACTCTGAATCTTTGCTCATGCTGATGGGATTCAGCAGGCTCAAAACAGTTCAAAACATATTTCCCACAAAGACACCTCCGATGATGTTAGGCCCCTAAAGGACTGCACCTTCCTCTTGCCCTTGTAGTCAACACTCACGAAGTAGCCCTCAACTCCTACTCTGCTCCCCTGTCCCACTGCACTAGCTTTCTCTCTCCATCTCCACTAGGCACAACCACAACTTATTCTGCTCATGCATGCTTTCAGTGGCCAGCAAAGCCCTCCATCTACATACAACTTGTCTGCTAATACCATCAGTCCCTGTTTTCTGCAAGGAGGGTTTTCCCAAGTTGAAATAAAGATACTCGTGAAAATCATTCAAGTTCTGTGGAAGAAGATACTACATGAAATCCAGTATTTTATTATGGTGACTTCGAGTCTCTTTGAAAGAAACTAGCTTAATAGCTCCCAGCCTGCATCATCTACTCAGTGGCATGTGTTAGAGAAGATTGGAGGCAAACAGGGAAGGGGAGGTGAGAGGGAGATGAGATCCAAGAGGGGATGAGCAAAAGGAAGGGGAAGGAGCACTGTCTTCTAAAGGACTGACTGCTCTGCTAGCTCTGTGTTTATGGCTTTGCCCTGTGTGCACTAAGAGCCAAAAGATCTAGACTAGGTGAATCTGCAGGAGACTCCTGCTCTCTTCTTTCACCAGAGATGCATGGGTGCTCCTCAGAGGAGGAAGGAGGACCCAGCAGCTGACTGCCTGGTGATGGCTCTAGTTGGCCAGCAGTCCCTCATGCTGAATGGGGAGCTGCTGAATACAGACCTGCTCATTAAACCCCAAAGAGAACAATGAAGAAAGCTAGCTCTTTAGAAAGAGACAGAGAGAGGGGCCTGCTGTGCTTTTATTAACTCTCCAAGTACCCTATTTGGAATTTACTCTAAGGCTGGCATCTCTGAGCAAGCAACAACAAAGGTTGTTCTTGTTTTCTTTTAAAAAAAAAAAAAAAAAAAGTAACCTTTTGCTCACATTCATAAGAACAAACCTGACCCACATTAAGTAAAAAGGAAAATATTTCTTGAGCACCTACTATGCACCAAACACTGCATAAGGACTTTTATGTCTATTATGTTGATGATGTCTGACAAACAACCAAGAACTGGGATTAAGGGTCATTAGTAGAAACAAGAAAACAAAGATGGGATTTAAGACAGGTGCTTTTTCTAGTTACTTGCTAGAAAAAGAATGCACTAAAATGAGTAACAGGAGTATAAAGTGGAAATGATGAGGGATGACATAGCCACAAACCCCATTTTTGAACGCCAATGAACTAGGGGCAGCGAGGAGGTAATCTTGGGCTTAACACAAAATTCGTTTATTTAATAAATGCACACTCCCCAGTTATGCTCTTTTTATGGTATTTTCTTCTGTCTTGGACAAATGTAAAAATACTACATAGTCAAATCTCTCAACCTTTCCTCTAACTGTTTCTCTTTTAGTTCTTATGTATAAAAGACTTCACCCCAAAATGGGATAGCAAATCACTGAATTCCTACAAATACAGGCCTTCGAAATTCGCAATGTTATCTCTAAGATAAATGCCCATATAAGATGAGGAGTAACAAAAATTCAAATAAGTGGATCAAACTAGTGATAGTGAAGTTCAAAGAAGAAACTGAACACAGGCCAAGTGGTCCTATTCGTACGTGTGTTGGGAAAGTGAGGTAGGAAATGGATAAAGACACCAAGCTAGAGGCTTAAAGCATCAGTAATGGCTTTTAGAGAAGAGTTTAGATAAGCGAAGAAGTCTGGGAAGGATGCATGAGGCTAACTGTAAAGGCCTTGAAGGCGAAGGTAAGATGTCATCATATTTTACAAGTTTTATATTTTATACCCATTTAACAAGTATTGACCCTCTTAGGAATGGTGCCTAGAAAGGAAACAGATCAAGCATCCCATCAAAGAAGAAATCTGTACAAACCACAGCAAACCGAAATCATGATGACACACCATAGAGCCATCCACACAGAGCCCAGAGACACGCAACTCACCCGACAAAGACCAGCCTGTAGAGAAGGAACAGGAGGTGGTCCCGTGCTTACCTCCTTTTGCTTCTTGATGATGACAGAAAATTCTGTGTATGGGATCCTTGGATTTAGCTCACATCCCATTAGAGTGGCCCCCTCATAATCCTTGATGTAGCCAACATATTTGGTTTTAGGTATTTTAATTTCTTTGGAGAAACCCTGCAATGCAAATAAATTCATTCATATAGCCACTGTGCAACAAATATCCACTGAGTGCAAACTGTATGGTAGGCAGCAAGATAGACTTTTTTCAAGTTCTCATCATATTACTCAGGAAAGGATCAGCATCCCCACTGTGGAGTTCAAAAACATCAAGAATCAAATACCAAACAGGAAGCAAGACAACATAAAAAAAATAACCCTAGTAAAACACAAATTATACTAAACAGTTCTTTAACAGACCTAATATTATGGTTGAATTTTCCATTAAATTGAACATTCTCCTAATTCCTCTTCAATTCCATTAAATTGAAATTCTCCCAAATTGGGGAGGGGACCCCAGGATTCTCAACAAATCAAAAACCAATCTAAGTTCTAAAAGAAAAGTTTATCAAAAAATACAGTAATTAGAGGTACCTGCCTGGGTCAGTCAGTAGGGCATATGACTTTTTCTTTTTAAGATTTTATTTATCTGAGGGGTAGGGAGAGCAGAGGCAGAGGGAGAGAGAAACCGAAGCAGACTCCATGCTGAGTGCACAGCTGGATGCAGAGCTCGATCTCACAGCCCTAAGATCATATCCTAGACTGAAACCAAGTTTGCTGCCCAGGCACCCTGGACCATGAGACTCTTGATCTTGGAGTTGTGAGCTGGAGCTCCACATTGGGTACAGTCATTACTTAATTACTTATTACCCTTTTCCTTTTTTTTTAGATTTTATTTATTTATTTGAGAGAGAAAGAAAGAGAGCACAAGTGGGGAGTGAGGAGGTGCTGAGGGAGAGGGAGAAGCAGACTCCTGCTGAGCAGGGAGCCTGACCAGGGTTTGAACCCAGGACCATGAGATCATGACCTGAGCTGAAGGCAGAGGCTTAACCGACTGAGGCACCTAGGTGCCCCCAAAATTAAATCTTTAAAATATACATATACAATAGTTAGAACTTCAATATTGATTAAATGAAACCCCTGCTAACTATATAGGCAAAAACTTCCAGACCATTGTAATGTGTAGCTGTGTCAGTGACATTTATCTGTAATATGTTCATTTATATACTTTAATCTGCAATAACCAAGTGCTACAGGATATATATTCATATATTTATATGATAAACATAATTTTCCTTATAATGCCTATTTCAGTTCTTTGCAGTGAATTACTTGGAATTCAGACTACCACAATGACACTGCCTCCCTTTCAGCAAAATTTATTCTCCAAGCAATCATTACCATCATCCTCATAGAGGACTACAGACAAGTCATTTAAGAACCATGACTGGTATTTCAAGCTTTGCAATGCAGTTGCAGCCCAAGAAAGCTGATACTCAAGCCTTCAGTTAACAATCCCACTGAGTTCTCCCAAATGAGTTTTATTATAAAAGTCACAGACACAACCCAAAGAATGAGAAGAAAACAAATAGGAGATTAACTATCTGTCATCAGAGGGAGAAAAGCTCTCTAATTACATGAGACTTATATAAAGAAGTCAACAGATTTTATGTAATGAAGTCTTTAAGAAATTGTATATAAAAAGTCACAAGCAATGTTGAAACAACTGACCAATGGGAGAAAAATAATAAGATGTTAATATCCTCATATATAAAGAGTCCTCATAAATCAATGTGAAAATAAATATTTTAGTAGAAAAAGAGGCAAAATACAATGAACTGGCAATTTAAAAACAGAAAAAGAAACACAAAGGGCCACTGCATAAGTAAAAACACATCAGGGTGCCTGGGTGGCTCAGTGGGTTAGGCCGCTGCCTTCGGCTCGGGTCATGGTCTCAGGGTCCTGGGATCGAGTCCCACATGGGGCTCTGCTCGGCAGGGAGCCTGCTTCCTCCTTTCTCTCTCTGCCTGCCTCTCTGCCTACTTGTGATCTCTCTCTGTCAAGTAAATAAATAAAAAAATCTTTAAAAAAAAAAAACAAGAAAAAAAACACATCAAACTTCACAATAATTAAATAAATATAAACATACACAATTTATTATCTAGGAAAGGAGCAAAAAAAAAAAATGTTTTTCAATCATCAAACTTTTTCCTGAACCCCCTTATATATTGCTGAAAAGGACAGAAACTGTTATAGCATTTGGCAATGCATAACAAAACCTCAGATATATTTGGAAACAACTCTACTTCTAGACATTTATTCTAAGCAAACTTACCACAGATGAGGTAACATACCTACGAACACACAGTTATAAATGTAATTTACATAGAACAAACACCTGAATGTCCTAAACATGTAGTATTGGTTTAATGAAGTATTTTCTAATTATACCATAAAATTTCAAAGAACCATCAAAAATTATATAAATATTGGGGCGCCTCAGTGGCTCAGTTGGTTAAGTGACTGCCTTCAGCTCAGGTCATGATCCTGGAGTCCTGGCATGGAGTCCCACATCAGGCTCCCTGCTCGGCAGGGAGTCTGCTTCTCCTTCTGACCCTCCCTCTCCTCATGCTCTCTCTCTCATTCTCTCTCTCAAATAAATAAAATCTTTTTAAAAAATGATATAAATATTAATAATCAGATTAAGTGAAAAGGCAAGTAATTCAATTACATATAATAGAAGCCCAGTTTTATATTTATATCCATATATACACATTAGCACATACACAGAACAATTATTAGGAGGGTACCTATTAAAATAGTAACAGCACATCTCTTTGGTGGTAGAATTACAATAGATTTTTCTTCATTCTACTTACTATGCCTTCCACAACTTCTATAGTAACTTTACATTATTTTTGTAGTTAGAGAAGTAAATGAAAATGTTTAGGAATTATAAAGCATTATTTTAAAAAAATATGCAGTCAATGAATAATCTTTAAAAAAGTTGAGCTGAAAACTTCTAGTAAGAAAGGACCAAGATGGCAGCCAAGCTCCTAGCCTGCTGTGTGCTGCCAAAAAAGGATTCTAAGAAGTATTTCATAATATTCATAACTTTCTTTCTGATGACATAAATGGAGGATTTCCACAGACAAATAGATTTCCACAGAAATCTATTTCTCTTATTCATAGAGAACTCTACTTACCTAGCCCTGGGAATTTCTCCTTAGCCTGGGGATACCATATTTTAGAATTCCACGATGCAATATTATACTTCCTTTATAGAGGGCATTCATTCACTCACTCAACATATCTCTAGTACTTACTGTGCTGGTTATAACCGCTACTAAAATCTGAAGCTTAGTCCTGGCTTAAGGATTAACAAGTAGTTGCCATGTCCTTCTTATAAATAGAAAATGCTAGGGGGAAAAACTTCCTTCGATGAAGGCTACCTGAGTATATATTAAGAAAAGAAATGACAGGGCGCCTGGGCGGCTCAGTTGGTTAAAACCTCTGCCCTCGGCTCAGGTCATGATCTCAGGTCCTGGGATTGAGTCCTGCGTCGGGCTCTCTGCTTGGCGGGGAGCCTGCTTCCTCCTCTCTCTCTGCCTGCCTCTCTGCCTACTTGCTATCTCTCTCTGTCAAATAAATAAATAAAATCTTTAAAGAAAAAAAGAAAGAAAGAAAGAAAAGAAATGACAGAACAGGGTTGCACAGTGAAAAACTTACCTGTTTCTTGAAGTAACCGATTGCATATTCATCTGCATATGTGAGGAAGTTCAGAATATCATGTTTTATATGATATTCTTTCAAGTGATTCATCAGGTGTGTTCCATAGCCCTATATGGAAGTTAGTAAACACATAAACATATTCGATTCTGGAAAAAAGACAATCCATTCCTACAGATTCACTCAGAAGCACTGGCAAATTTAGAAATTGGTACTTTGATATATTTTATCAATATAATACTAACACACCCTTTCCTGCATTTCTGAACATTGAAAAGGACCCACAAAACCAATAAATTCAAAATCCTCGACCTGAGATACAATCATCAGTTTAAAATACAAATTTCTTGTTCTTTGGAAGTAACACACCAAGGCTGTAAGCTGTGGCTCAAACCTAAAGACTACTTGCTGAATGTTAACAAAGAAGCTTGGGGAGTTAACACTGATGATTATTAACACTGTGATTATTTCTGCTTATCTTTAAAGTACTTGAGAACCTGTGATGCAAAGAGCTATGTAAATAAAAAGCTAATCTTTACTAGAATAATAACTAAGCCAAGTGTTTCCTGAATGTTTACAAATCAGCAACTCTTCCAAAGAAATGTATCATATCCCATTTACAGGATTTTCGTTTTTGTCTTATCAAGCCTTTCCAAGCAAGGTCTACGAAATCCAGAGTCTCTAAGTGAGCCAGAGGACAGAAGGAAGTAAATTAAAGACAGTGAACAATGTTTAATGATAGAAATACGAAAAAAATATGCAAGTACCAGGTTCTTCAGTGAAGTACAAAGGTTAGTAAATATCTATAAATTTAAAGTGGCTGTTTTAGAACCTCATTAAAAGAGGTGAAAGTAAATCCAAGCATACCTTCACATAAATATTTTAGAATGTGGTGACACACTTTTCTAAAGGACTCAAATGTGCTTACAGGTATGATCTCATGGAACTGCAATACCACAGGGGGAAAAGGATGTTTAGAAATCATTTGGTCTAAGTCTCTGTTCCATGTGATGCTAGAAATCTTCTGCCATCTACCCTGAAAAGGTGAGCTGTCAGAAACCTCCAGCACAGGGTGATCCCTTGGTCCTTAGGTAAACCAGGTCATCTTCAGTTGGGGAGTTCTTCCTAACGTTTATTTGAGATCTGACCCCTTGTTATTTCTACTTCTTGACCTTAGTTCTATTCTCAGAGGAACAAAGACTCATTCCTGCTCTTAACAATTCTTCAAGCCTTTAAAGACCATACTCTTTCATGCCCATCCGTACCTCCCAAACCCCATGTGAAGTATCATCAAGGTTTCTGTCATTCCTTAAAAGGCATTGACTGGAAGACCCCTTACTAATCTTATCACTCTTTTCTGGGCTTTCTCCTGTATAACTTTGCCTTTTGGAAGCATGGAAGGACCAAGCATAATAATTAGGGGATGATCTGCCTGGTAAATAGGAGAAGAGTATTACTACCTCTTTCCTCAAGAAGTTCTTCCACTGATATTACCCAAGGACATTTTAGCTTTTCCCAAACATTTTACAATACTAATATATTTTAAATTTCAATACAACTTGAATAAAAAGAGGAACGAAATATCTCCCTCCTTGAGGAGATGATGGTAAAATGGGGAAGATAAATACATAAATATGTAGTGAGAGTATAGAGCTGTGCTGTTCAATATGGTAGCCAGTAGCCACATGTGGTTTTTGCGCAACTATAATGTGACTAGCTGAAACTGAGATGTACTAGAGTGTGTAAAATACACATCAGGAAAAAGAGACAAAAAAAAAAACCCTCAATAACATTTTATCCTTATTACAAGTTGAAATGACAATATTTTAGATATACTAAGTTAAATAAAAAATTTCAAAATTAATTTCACCTGTTTCTTCTTACTTTTTAAACTATGGCTTCTAGAAAATTTTGCAATTACATATGTGGCTTGCATTTGAGACCCAATGCATATATCTATTGTGCAGCATTAATATAAAGTGATATATTTGTATCTATAATACAGAAAAAGGCAGGGCACCTTGGTGGCTCAGTCCGCTAAGCGTCTGACTGTTGATTTCAGCTCAGGTCATAATCTGAGGGTTGTGAGCTCCAGCCCCATGACAGGCTACAAACTGAGCATGGACCAACATGGGGCTTGAATTCCTGATTCTGAGATCAAAACCTGAACGGAAGCCAAGAGTCGGACCCTCAAATGACTGAGCTACCCAGACACCCCTTGTGGGCCTTTAACTGCCACCAAAGGAGTTTTTTTTTCCTAAATCCATCAAGCAATTTCAGTGTTTATTTAAATATTTATTATGATATTGGGGCACCTGGGTGTCTTAGTCAGTTAAGTGTCTGACTTCGGCTCAGATTGGACTCCCCTCTCTGTGGGGAAGTCTGTTTGTCCCTCTTCCTCTGCCCCTCCTCCTCCCCCTGCTGATGCTGTCTCTCAGATAAATAAAATCTTTTAAAAAAATATGATATATAAATATTAGCTATGTAACTTTAAATCTGCACGATTTCAAATCCAAATAGTTCTTAGATGACAAGATAATTCTAAAACCAGGTGATGAGCTTTTCACGCAAATTCTGAAATGTCATCTTGTGTGTGCTTTGAGCAAGATAAATTCACATACAAATCTTATTTAAAGCATTCACAGGAATTTATATGTAAGCCTGCTTCTCTAAAATGAGTGAATGCAAATTTCAAAGTATCACTTAGCCAAGATTTTTAACATAGTAAATAAAAATCTAAAACCTCCACTTACAAAACGAGTTATTTTTCCAAATAGGTGCCAACAGCACTGTCTTTCATAACTTACCCATTCCATTCAATTGTGAAAGACTAACGTTCATTTTCTAGAAGAGACTAATGTTCATTTTCTAGAACTACAGTTTCAAATCATTTACAAAACGTGGCTTTTTTTCTAGCTCTTCCTCCTGAGTTTGTTATGTTTGGACATCTTCCTGTAAGTCTTTAGAAAATTACATGGTTTGGGAAAAAAATAAATTGCCCTTCTGGGAAGTAATAAGACAAAGCATCCAATTCATATTAAATACCTTTAGTTTCCCTCTGGTATCCCTAAAAGTGTCCAAGTCAACCTTAATCAACCTCTCCAAACAAGGTGCTTGGTTGGTGTAGCTTTCTCTAAAAACAAAAATTTTGCAATCTTTTTCTGAAATTATAAACCAAGGACGTATGCGCCAGCAACCTCTCCCTATGAAAAAAGCCAAACAAATTTTCCTTCTAAGTAAGTTTCTGAACTCTGGACACTTGAATTGTTTCTCACTTTGACTAGGGAAAACATTTTTTAAAGTGATAAGCATAGCAACAGCACCATCTAAAGACACACTGTCAGAATTTCTTGCAAAAGCACCAGACACAGGTTTCAGGCAAACCTGGGCCCTCACCCTCCCCAGTCAGAATGACAGATGTATGAATGATGGGTTTTGTTTATCCTTTGATGCTTAGCACTCTGAGTCAAAGACAAAAAGGCCCACTTGTGCTTTGTGAGAAGAAATCACAGCAGCTCTAACAGGCTGGGTGGAGCAAAGCTCTTAATGAAAACAAAAGTACCCACAGCACTGGCTTCAGCCCTCAAGCAGGGAAGGATTCCTTCCAGTGACTTCCTGTTGGTTTTGATAAATGGCACTGCTTCTTTGCAGCTGGAGAAGACAACCTTGTCCCTAGGCCTGCACTGCCCAATAATGGGAGCACTGGTCACATGTGCCCAGTGGGCACCGGAAATATGGCTGGTCCAGACTGAGATGTGCTGCAGTGTAAAACACACCCTACATTTGGGCACTGAATACAAAACAATATAAAATGTCTCATCAGTAACTCTCTGTGCCATGAGTACCTGCGGTGCAGGGACACTTCTCAGGATATGGTGGGTAAAATAAAATATGTTTTCAAAATTAACTTTGTTTCCTTTTTTTTTTTTTTTTTTTAATGTGGTTACTAGAAAACTTAAAATTACATGCATGGCTCATATTTATCGCATTTTATTTCATTAGGTAACAGTGTCTTAGACTTTCCAGTCACTTTTCTCAACAACTGCCTAACCCTGAGCTACTTATCTTTCCACCATTTGCCCTAGTTCTGCATGACCCTCTTTAGGGTTCCTAAAATACCAAACGAATAATAGTTTAAAGACACTTTTCCTGGTTCTGTTTTCCTGAGGGCAGCAGCAAAGCAGGACACAACAGACACTACACCAGAGGTCTTTCTGCAGACAGTCTACCCTTTATTCCAGTTCCAACATAACACCAGCTGCAGTTTCAATGAAACAGCCTAACTCCTGGGGATGAAGGGACCAGTGACAAGGACACTTGGGAGGGTCAATTAGACACACACACACACACACACACACACACACCCCAAAGGAACCCCACATTCCAAACCCTGCAGGAATACTTCTAAAACTGAATCATAAATTTATTCAAATTTTCCATGACTTCCTTTACAGAATTTCTTTAGCCCTTGACCACCTTTAGGGACAAAGCCGTAAGACTTCTTTCTTGAGTGTAGTAACCCACATCTCACCATATCCTTTCTGGTGATTCAGTGTCACCAGCTGTGTGTGTGCACGTGTAAGCTAACAACGAGCAAGGAGATTTATCTTCAAACCTCCCCTCACTTGTCATACACTATACTTCAGTTGCACTTGGGGCTGTGTGGGGTCCTTGTACCTTGCCCCAATCCCAACAAAGCCCTGGCAGAACCTGACCTGCTGGGATGTGGAACATTCGCTCTCTTCACACACATGAACAGACATTTGCAGCAAGAGAACTCTTCTCAGGAAGTCCTGAACTCCACTTCGAGCCTTCTGTAGATGTGGCACAGACAGACCTGCCCAAACTCTGCAGCTTTAGTGAGAAACACCATATTCTCTGCTTTTCTTCTAACACCTTGGGTTCCCCTTACCTTGACTTGCTCATTTGAGGTTACAGCACAGAAAACAATCTCTGTGAATCCTTGGGATGGGAACATGCGGAAACAGATACCACCAATAACACGGCCATCTTTAATTAGGGCGAGGGTTTTGTGTTTCCTGAAAGAATAAGATTATGGCAAAGTTTTACCTATTTTGGTTATACAAAAATACTTTTGCGGGGGGGTTCCTTAGTAATCAAACAGAAAAGGAAGAGAGTGTTTTTCTTGAGTTTCTATGGAACCCTCCCTTATCTACCCACTATCTAGATAGAACCCTATTAATGTGTACTTCTTAGAGCAAGTTCACGGGCACAAGACTTCATTCATCAGGGCTTCCATCATAACAAAATGCTGGTCACCTAAGAAGGGTCTGAGGTTTATAAATAAAGAATAAGCTATGTGTGGAGGTGCTGACTTGTACTGGAATGGTGTATGCTCAATGCCAAGGGACCCGCAGTGCAGGTTTGGAGGGAAAGCACTAACTCATGACAAATGCAGGAAATGTTTTTGAAGGGTTACTCTGACTCAAAAATATTACAGAAATATTATAGAAGAGAATACAAAATCCTCACATACAATTTACCAAACCCTGCATTGTAGAATCCTGAGAACTTCTGTCTCAGGTGTCCCTGAATTGTCACATGAAGAGATCACATTCCACATAGGCTGCTAGGCTATGTATGTTCAAGTACGTTCAATTAGAGAACTTTAGGTTTTCTGTTGTTTGGGTTTTATTTAAAGCAATGGATTTTCAAATGTGCCTATCTGACAGCCCCATGATTTTCCCTAAATTAAGACCTAGCAACAGCAGTAGCAACTTAAGATACCAAATTCAAGACTGTTTTGAGTAAGGCAAAGCAGGACATCTACTTGGTGCTTGTATTTCTTCACTGCTATAATGAATGAACTAGAGGACAGTCACCAGCAACTTAAAATACAGAGCTTCATTTTATTAACAAAGAAACGTATGAAGTGCTGAAAACTTCACCTGCCTGCTGTTGTCACGGCAACTACCTTGATGGGGCTCTGTACTCCCCAACGTGACAAGAGGCAGCAGGATTCGGTAGCTGACCCTGGCTTGCTTCCACTATCTGAGTGGTTCCCCCTTCACTTCAAAAGTAAGTAAGAAAGAAAGAAAGAGCCAAGTTCCACTTACGGGTCAAAGACAAGCCGTGTGATGTACTCTTTCGGCATCCGGGGCAGCTGGTGTGAGAACACGTTCTGGAGACCGACCAGCCACATTAGAATCTTCTTGTTGGGTTTCTGGTTCAGGGAATTGCCGACCACATGAAATTCAATCACACCCCTGCGCTCTTCCAGTCTTGCTGCCTCGTCCCTGGCTGAATGTGCTGACAGTAAATTGGTCTGCAGGAGACAGGAAAAAATTATACACAACTCCTCTCTTAAGACAATGGGGATCGGACACCTCCATGCTTCTCTGATTTGTTCTAATAAGATACACATTTGTGAATTTTCAGGGACCCAAACAACATACACAAGTTTTAAAACTGAAACGGAAACGGAAGATAAAGCATTTTGAGAAATTAGAGTATCATATGTGTACATGGATATTCGGCGTGGCTTAGGAGCCATCAAACTTTCCTATAAAGGGCCATATAGTAAATATAAGGTCTCTGGGCAACTAGTCAACCCTGCTGTAGTGTGAAAGCAGACACAGACATATATCAATGAATGGTGGCCGGGGAGAGGGTTGCCTGAGTGGCTCAGTCGGTTAGGTGTCAAACTCTTGATTTGGGCTCAGATCATGTTCTCAGGGCTGTAAGATCGAGACCTGCAGAGGACTCCACACTCAGCAGAGAGTCAGCTTGGGGATTCTCTCCCTCTGCTCCTCCCCCCTACTTGTGTACCTTCTCTCTCTCTCTCATGAATAAATGAATGAATGAATAAATAAATAAATAAGTATAGTAGAGCTCCAATAAAACTTTTAAAAGGGGGAAGGGGTAGAGTGCCTAGGTGGCTCAATTGGTTATACAACTGCCCTTGGCTCAGGTCATGATCCTAGAGTCCTGGGATGGAGTCCCACATCAGGCTTCCTGCTCGGCAGGCGGTCTGCTTCTCCCTCTGACCCTTCCCCCTCTGACGCTCTCCCATCTCGTGCTTTCTCATTCTCTCTCTTTCAAATAAATAAATAAAATCTTTTTTAACAAGGTGGGGGCAGGGGTTGAGCAGACCAGATTTGTCCTGTGTACGAACTCCTGGTTTGGAGGAATCCCACCTGGCTAAGCTTTACGGGACCCTCAGGGTAACTGAGCCGCAAAATTCCCATCACAGTCCCAACAGTGGCAGTCACATTTATGGTGTTAGCACCTCTTTTTGGAGGACAGTGTTCTGTCTGAGGGTATCTGCCGTCCCACTCTCAGCTGCAGCTGGCAGCACAACCTTGTGCCAGCACCTTATTCTCCTGCTCTATTTAATCCACCCAGGGGTATGCAGGTAAATGTTCAACAGTCCCCCAGGGAAGAAGAGCCCCAAATGGGAGCACCTGCTCATCCCACTGGTCTACACTGGCTGCCCAGGTGACCAGGGCAACTGTGGTCAATTTCAAGCTACCAACATATTTAACACCCAGCTCACAAAATTCTTGAAAATTTAACAATTGCCTGTGCAAGCCTGTACAAGCCAACCTCATTACACTATCAAATCTACCCAACAAATTTTGAAATGTGTGCTGACATCCATACTTCACAGCTGAAAAACCTGAGCTAAACTAACCTGTGAAGTTACTAAACCCTTGAGAGACAAGCCCACAAAAGGTCTACAGTGTTAGACACCAGGACTGGATATCTACCAGGTAATGTGAGGATAATCTGACAAAGAGGTCTTTCTCTTAAAACATTCTAGTTCTCTGACTTATCCTCAATACCATAAAATAAATATCTCAGAAGCATGACAAATTAAAAACTGATGTAGCAGAACCACACTAAAAAATTTTTAAAAGATACTTTACCAAATAATCTCCAAGCCAGTTCTTTACTTCCTGGAAGCTGTCATATATGTCTTTTTTCTTTTTTTTAAAGTAGGCTCCAAGCCCAGCGTGGAGCCCAACACAGGGCTTGAACCCATGACCCTGGATCAAGAGTCAAGCGCTTAACTGACTGAACCACCCAGGAGCCCCAGAAATGTCTTAAACTGCCTTGGATGCAATGCAATAAAGGAGCTTTTACCAAAACTGCTTTACATGAATCCAATCACTAGTAAATAGACAAATCCAAAGGGGTCGTTACATAAAATTAGTAAGCAGGACTCTAACAATGGTACTGCCATTAAGAAAAAAAAAAGAAAAAGAAAAAGAAAAGGACTGGGTAGGTGTTCTAGATTAAAGGAGACTAAGAGATGAAGAGAAAGAACCTAAATGCAATTCATGATCCCTGCCTGATCCTTCAACAACAGGAACAAATGTTCTAAGGACATAATATGGTTAACAGGGAGAACTCCAATATGGGCTCTCTAAACATTAGGCCAGAGGTCAGCAAACTTTCTTATAAAGGGGCCAAATACAAGTATTTTAGGCTTTGCAGGTCATATATCACCTGTCTTAATTATTCAAATCTGCTCTTGTAGTGCAAGGAAGACATAAATAATGTTTCAATAATACTTTATTTACAAAAACAGCCAGTGGGCCAGATTTGGCTGTAGTTTGCAAATCCATACATTAGAAAATATAACCTAGCTAAATTTTCTGATAGTGGTAACTACATGGTTACATGGTACTACATGGTTACATGGTAATATAAAAGAGAAGTCTTCATCTTAAGAAACAGGAAAATATAGAGGTGAAATGTTATGACATCTATACTGAATTCTGAAATGGTTCCAAATGGTTCATAGGAGAGAAAGACAGAGGTAATACAAATGTAACATGTTAACAGTTGGTGAATCTAAATAAAGAAACTATGGATCTCAGGGATGCCTGGGTGGCTCAGTCAGTTAAGCCCTGCCTTTGGCTCATATCATGATCGCAGGGTCCTAGGATCAAGCCCAGAATCAGGCTCCCTGACTCAGTGGGAAGCCTGCCTCTCCCTCTCCCCCCACCACAACTTGTGCTCTCTGTCATCTCTGTCTAATAAATAAATAAAATCTTAAACAAAAACAAACCATGGTTCTTTATCATGGAATGTTTCTAACATTTATGAGGATTTAAATATTCCAAGATTAAGAGATTAGGGAGGTGAGAGCGCCTTCAACTGTGTGGTATTATTAGTATGTTTCTCTGTAATGTGATATTTATCAAGGGGAATCACCTCTCCACCAGCTTGTCTTGCCCTCCATACCATGAACAGCTGGTTAAACGCAAACCAGGATAGCGTAACACGCTCTCTCTCAATGATACCACCCCCGTTTCTAAGAGCTGGAGTGGCCAGGAAAACAAAAGGGGTCTACCAGGTGGCTGGGGGCTGGGCTGCTCTTGTTTACCCTGCTGACCTCTGGTCCAAGCATTGCTGCAGGGTCTGTGATGGTAGACATGACCTCGTCGATTAATTCCATTGGAATATCCCCCATAACTCGGGGTTTCTTGGCCTCCTCCAAGGCATGAGAGTCATTCATTTTCCTCTTTTCTCCTGTGATGATCAAAATAAAAGGGCAAACAATGGATGATCTTAAACACAAAGCAGGTAATGCATGCCCACTAATTTAATTAACTTTCTGTGAACACTGATGGGCATGGAAGTCATTCTCCATTTATCCAGGGAAGGGGCGGCAGTGAAGATGGGAAAGAAAAGGGAGGAGGTCACAGTAACTGCCAACCACAGATCTATTCTGAATATTTTCTATGATAATTTTTTTTATTTGCTGTATGAGTTATGAAGGCATGTATTTGCTCATATGCAAATGCAAGGGTGATTTCAATTATCATGATTACTAATCTCTACATTTAGTCCCTTTGTGGTCAAAGAACATGGTCCATATAGTAACAAAACACCAAAAATTTTTGAATCTTACCTGAGAACGCAAAATACTACCAATTATTTGTAAATGTGTTGTGTCTTCTTGAAAATAGTGTGATTTTCTGACTTTTAGCAATAATGATCTCTGTACTCCATCAGATTAAGCTTACTAATTATGTTTTCAGGGCTTCTATATCCTTAATGATAGCTGTGTCAGCTTGAACTAGGAATTATTCGAAGATGTTGCTTTGAGCCTTCAACTATTTGTTGATGAGGTTATTTCTCTTTGTGGTTAATTCTCTCATGTATGTACGTATGTATACATGTGTGTATGCATAGTATGTGTATATTATGTATACGTGTATATTATATGTATATATATGTGTACATTATGTATACACCTATACATATTTGAATGTGTATATTATGTATACGTCTATACCTATTTGAAATATACAAATGAAATGTTTTATCTTGCTGGTGAATTTAGTTTTTTCATTATCAAATAACCCTCTTTATCTCTCACAATGCTTTTTTTTGCCATAAAATGATACCTCACAAATGAGCAGGGCCATTCTCAACATGTCACGTGCTGGGAAAGGCCATGAAAAAACAAAGAAAATTTTCCTCCTTAGATTATGTGGTGACTTTTTGTCCTTTCTACTATCATGCTTGGCTCTCCCCGCCATCATAGTATGGATTTATTTTTATAATTAAAAATTTAAAAATGTTTTAGATGTTCAAATCTAATTATTCCCCATGTCTGAATCCCACTAAGTGCATTTCCACAGAGCATTCTCAACATCTTTAGTTAACAGAACAGAACAGAACAAGGTAAAGTGTCTTATCTATAAGAGAAGCTTTCAAAAACATTATGTCACTTACTAAATGGCTTTTGTTGAGTTCTTGTTTTTGTAACTTTTTTAGTTGTTATTAAAGGTAAATGAGAATATTTTCAGTCATCTGACCAAGAAGCTTTCAAGTCCCGTGATTCCCCAAGAGTAATGTTATGAAATACTTATTTTGTAGCTGGGTTTATAAGTAATATGCCCCAGAATTGATACACTGATAATAAGAGTTATGGTAAGAAAGTATCTGAGGCTATATTCCAGCTCACCAGCAAAGAGTTTTGGGACTGATTAGTGATGCCTCCCTCGGAAGTGAGAGAGAGTAAACGGTGTCACATACGCTAACTATGTGGTCCCACACTTAAATTTTTCTTCGTTCCCTTGCTTATGCCACTTCTTTTATGTCAAACTTTGGTCATACTCAAGATTTGTTTGATGTCAAGTCTGTGGACAGAAATGCAACCTTCAAAACATTCTGTGACTGTGAAATGCGTGTAGGATTAGGAGATTTTTTTGCCCACATGACTGACTACATTAGTGGCCAAATTCTTTGCATCCTGGTATCCACACTCTGCCATATGACTTTGCGGTTCTCCCTACACAAGAAGCAGAGCACATTTCTCCACCCCTCGACTCTGAGTTTGACCGTGTAATGGCTTCAGATGACAAAATAAGGCAGAAGCGATGCAATACCAGTTCTGAGCCTAGGCTTCAAGAAACTGTATGTATTTCCACTTGTTCTCTGATGCTTCTGGCCTCTTCAGAAGGACATATTCTGCCCCAAGAAAAAGAAAAGCAGCCCAAGGATCCCAGGAGGAGGATGAGAAGTATGTGGAACAGAGATGTTCCACCTTAAGTGTTCTAGCCAAGCCCAGAACAGAGCTCCCGGTCAACAGGGAGACTCATGAGCAAGCCTAGTAAAGACTGAACGAGGTTGGCTGAGATCAGCCACCTTCCAGCAAACACACAGCATGAGTGAGCTACGATAATAAATGACTACAGTTTGAAGTCTCTGCGCTTTGGGTTCCTTTGTTACATAGCAATAACTAACCAGTATAGCTCAACGTGATTTCCAGCCACTGAAATCCTGGACATGCACAATTTGTAGTTGGTCTAACTCTACCTATGGCACTCCCCAGATAACAAAACTTCTACAGCAAATCATAGCCTCTTCTTATGCCCGGTTAAGAGCTTACCTGGGTTTGCCTCAAGCCCAGAAGAGCCTTTGCAGGAAGGACTGGTGCTCCCTCCATTAGGTTGCTCAAGGGAAGATGAGTTTGAATTATATGAAATGGTCCCAGCTACAGGAGGTGGACTGATGACTGGCCCCAAAAAGAAAAAAAGGTATTAGGTGACTCCTTTCTTAGGCAACAAGGAACCAACTGTACATGCAACCATCCCATTCCTGCCTAACACCACAACAAAGTCATCTTCAAAATAAAAGCCATGGAGGGGTACCTGGCTGGCTTAGGGGATGGAGCATACAACTCTTGATATTGAGGTTGTAAGTTCAAGCCCCACACTGGGTGTAGAGAAGACTTAAAAATAAAATCTTTTAAAAGTTAATTCATTGATTAAAATAAAATAGCTTTGGGGCCAATGTGAGGATATAATAAAGTAAGTAACAGATTATAGCCCATTGGATAGAACAAGGAGATCTGAGTCCATATTGAAAAAAATAATGAAAGAATAAATAAATAAATAAATAAATAGGCAAGAAGGTAAAAGTCTTCCTCAAACAGAACACCAATAAATAAAAAGGAAGGAATGATGAATGTTAAGGTGGGAAAAACAAAACAAAACAAAAAACATTTGGCGCCAGCATATAATAATTGATTCAGGTTAGAATCATCTGTGCAGGCTAAACCTTGGGAGTCTAATTTTGATGAAGACAGGATAATTTCAAAGTATCTCTCCACAAAACACACTTTATTGCCAAAGGAAAAATGGTTAAAACTACAGCAGAGAAACCATGAAAGGCCACCGTCGCCAAGTGACCAAGCTTATCCCCACAAGAAGGAGAAAGGCCAACATCATGTGCCTCATGAAGCAGCACAAAAATTGCTATAAACCACATGACTGAGATAAGAGGCACAATGGAAAGCAGTCTACAGATTAGATAATAATATTGCATCAAGCTTAAATTCCTTACTTTGATAACTGTGCTGTTGTGAAGTAAGAGAATGTCCTTGTTCTTAGGAGATACCCACTGAGCTCAGTAAAGGGGCATGACGTTTGCAACTTTCCAACAGTTTAGGAAAAAAAAAAAAAGAGAGAGAGAGAGAGAGGAGAAGATAAAGCAAATATGCCCAAATGTTAATAAGTAGTGAATCTGGGGAAAGGAGATGCAGTATGCAAGATTTCTTTGTCCTACTCTTGCAACTTTTCTGTAAGTTGGGAGTGTTTACAAATAAAAAAACTTCTCCATTTTGTTTTATAAAGCCATTGTAGGAAATAGGCCGTTGCTTTAAGAGTGTGCTGCTGATCTATAGCTAATGGGGTGAGAGCAGATGAAGGACACAGACCTTCTCAGTGGCACTGGTCTCATACAGGACAGAGTAAGGCAGGGCAGCCGGGTGCCCAGAGAGAATGCTCAACTAAGTTTCAATGCAGCCACCATTCAGCACCCAGAGAACGTTCTATACAGCCAATAAAGTGATGGAGGACGTGAATGGAGCCACAGAGGCAGCGCTCCATAGGGCTCAGAATACACTTAAGTGCCAGGCTGTGTGGCTTCGCTTCCAGGATACAGGCCTTCTGAATCTCAAAGTGCGCTGGAGTGATTCCACACAAAGAGGAACTCCGGTGACTCTGAAGACATCTGAGTATCTTGCAAAACTTCAGAGCCATCATTACAAATGTCATTTATCACAGCTGCAGAGACGTGCAGACATGCCAATTAAGTAGATGATTACACTCTTCCTTCCCCCCAGAGAACACACTGCAATTACAGAAGAACAGGAAAAGGCAGCCTGCTTCTGACAGATTTGGGTAGTATTAAAGAGGACAATACAGCTCAACTGGGTTACAACCTTCAACACAGAAATAAATGTGGAATCCCGAGAGTCAAGAGACAACGTCCGCCTTCTCCATCCTGTGCTACGGCACAGAATGTGCCGGAAGCCAAACAGACTGGGAAGCACTCTGAGCAGGCAAGGGTCAAGGGGAGTTTTCAGAGAGGGAGAGGAATCCTCTTGGGAAGAGCCTCCAGAAAAGAACAAAGCCGACCCTGCTGTCAACTTCAGTTGTCAGCTTTGCTGTCCCCTGCCCTAAGGAAGGCGCTGTGTTCTTCACAGTTCCTCCCACAGGCATTTGCCTGCACATCTGCAGCACATGCCAGAGCAGCACCGCGGGCTAGCAGCTAGAGTCCGGCTCTTCACGAAAGGAAGCAGTTAAGGAATCCCACAGCTCTGCCTGTGGGCCCACCTGGTGCTCTTCTTGCAGCTTCTATTTCTCATCTACATAAAGGGGATAATAATATCGACCTCTCAGGGTTTGTGCTAAGGCTTTCATATGAAGCAAACTTCATAGGGAAGCACTTAACAGAAGTATGTTATTATTATTGTGGAAAACGGTCTCTCCTCTCTCAGAGGAGACAAGGCTTATAGAAAAACAGGGTTAGGATAGCAGGAGTTAAGTGCTGTATGACAGAGCAGTTCTCAAATACTGCTGCACATCAGAATCACCTGGGGAGCTTTTAAAAGTCTCAATGTCTAGGCAAGACCAATTATATCACTCTCTTGGGAAAAGCCTCAGCAATCAGTATTATTTTAAATCATCACAAGTGACGCCACAGGCAGACAAGTTAAGAGAACCAAAGATAAGATATATTCAAGGTTCTGTGAGAGTTTGGAAGAGTATGGAAGGCAAAGGAAGAGTAAGGAAAGGGTTTGTGGGAGAGATGTCATTTGAAAACCAGAGGAGATCAAGATAAAGTGAACAGCACAGGGACAGAGAGCACAATGCAGGGGATATGCCCAGCCACACAGAAAACACGTCCTGCCCATACTAAAAACGCAAGCCTCTAAAAACAAGAATTCAAACAAAAAGGATCTGATCCAAGCCAAACTACCTCATTCCCTAAGTACTCTGCTTGGTAGGGATTTAATTATATCTGCATCCAAACTTGGGCTCTAGATGAAAAAAAAATTTTTTTTAATCACCTTCTCAAATGTATTACGTGGAGTGAAAGAAGTCAGACTCAGAAAATGGTGTACCATACAATTCCATTCATATGACATTCTAGAAAAGGCAGACTCCTGGAACAAAAGCAACACCAGTGGTTGCCAAGGCTAGAGGCAGGGCAATGAACGGACAACAGGGGGTTACAAAGGAGTTTTCTGGGGTGAGGCCACTGTTTTGTATTTTGATGGGACCGGTGGTTATACAGCCGTGTGTGTTTGTCAGAATTCACAGAACCATGTACTCAGGAAGGTGACTTTGACTATAATTTTTTTTTTTTTTTTTTTTTTTTGCTGCAGGCAAAAATACTACACACTGAGCTAGATACACTGAAAACTGACGTCAAAATTCTGCAGTCTCCTTCCCTGTGGCCACAGATAAATGACTGCGTTGGCCTCTCTTGCTAAACTTCTCCAGAGTCTTCCAAGTGTCAAAGGTGGCAATTCAGATCCTCTCTCTGGGATCAGTGTGACTCCAGTGTGACTCCAGAAGTCTCTTCTTTTGTCAAAATGCCGCCACTCAACGCAATGCCAAGGGTGCTGTAGCCCCACTGGGAAGCATCTCATGACCTGAGACTCAGACTGCTCCTCTCCACTCACCTCCCTACCTTGATCCATGAGAGTAACTTGATGCACCACCCACCAGACACCACAGATTCACAAAGACTGGATTCCCAGGCATATCTGGCCCTGGACAAAGACCTTATGTGTCTTTAAAAAGAAGCATTTGAGGGGCACCTGGGTGGCTCAGTGGGTTAAAGCCTCTGCCTTCGGCTCGGGTCATGATCTCGGGGTCCTGGGATCGACCTGGGATCGAGCCCCGCATCAGGCTCTCTGCTCAGCAGGGAGCCTGCTTCCTCCTCTCTCTCTGCCTGCCTCTCTGCCTACTTGTGATCTCTGTCTGTCAAATAAATAAATAAATAAAAAGTCAGAAATTTGATATTTCTTTAAAAAAAAAAAAAGAAGCATTTGACTACACAGCCGAGCTGTGTGGTATTTTACACTTCTTATAAAATTATAATGCGCAAGTTAAGCAAACCCACTAAGGTACAAGGAGGAGTTGATTTTAACTGATTTGCACCTGCACTCCTCATTAACAGAGATGCAGATACAAGATTTGCCAGAGTGTTCCTTTTTTGCTGGCTCTGTTCTTCAGTGTTTTGACGAAAAACACAAATAAATGCAGAGTGAGCTGTGACTAACACTTCCCAATTGTTCTCGAATTTATGCAAAAAGAAATTTACCTGTTTGGATTCCTAGCTGGCTGGTTCTGGAAGAGGCTGAGAGAAAATCCTGATCCCAGATAGGAGAGTTTTGACTATAAACTTCTTCTTCTAACATGGACAGGAACCTAGGCACCAAGAGTAAAAGCAACAGTAAGATAAAAAAACTAATGCACTACCAGAGGGAGAAAAGCCCTAACCATCTATGGCAAGCATCCCAACATCAGCATCTCACTTTCAACTCAGAAGGACGCTCATGAATGATGACTCGAATGATGATCTGTGGGCGGCTCCAGGATATTCAAATTTTAAAAATACATTTCTACAAATTTATTCTCTTCTGATTCTGCATGGTTTAACATGATAGACTGCACAGTGTTCTATCAGTAGGAATGCAGTGCACTGAGTACTCCTCAACCTCAGAGCAAGATTTCCATCATCTGGGACACCTGGGTGGCTCAGTGGGTTAAAGCCTCTACCTTTGGCTCACTCAGGTCATGATCGCAGGGTCTGGGGATTGAGCCCGCATCTGGTTCTCTGCTCAGCGGGGAGCCTGCTTCTTCCTCTCTCTCTGCCTGCCTCTCTACCTACTTGTGATCTCTGATAAATAAATAAATAAATCTAAAAAAAAATTTTTTTCACCACCTATGTAGCTGTCATTACCACTGTCATTGTCTATCCCAAAAGCTAAAAGTTATCAAGTGCTTGCCATGTGCCTATATACTCTTCTATGAACTTCTTATCAAATCCTCACATCAAACCAAAGAGCCACATATTTTATTTTTATTATCACACACGTATATAACTCTTACAAACACTGTTCTAAGTGGTTGATGTATTATTAATTAAGGTAATCTTAAAAAACCTATGATACAGAATCCATTATTATAGCCATTTTATAGAAGAAAAAAACTTAAAGCACAGATATTAAATCACTGGGACAAAGTTCTACAATTAGTACATTACAGGGCTAGGATTAGACTGTGGTTGATTACTATGTTATACTTTTTGTCAAGTTATAAACCAAATGGATCTGAAAGTTTGGGGACCCACAGAAATCACCTGGAGATCTTGTTAGAAATATAATAGCCAAGCTCTACCTGGGCTTACTGAAAAGGAGTCCATAAGAACAGGCCTAGATAATTAAATTTTGATGAAGTACCTTAGACTTATGTACACAAAAATTAAAGAATTATGATTAAAATACCAATACAAATCTACACGTCTGGTACTGGAATACCCTTCTACAAGCCTCTTTTTAAGGCACATACATTCTAGTGGAGGAATTTAAAAAAAAAAAAAATGGCTAAGAGCCTGGGCTCTAGAATCCACTGGCTGAGCTCACCACTCAATTTCTGTGATCCCTGAAAGAAATTCTTAGCTTTCCTCTTTCTCAGATTCTACTTCCATAAAACAGAAATACCAATAGTAATTCCTGCAAAGGGTCACAGTGAGAAATAAGCTAATGTTCAACATAAAATGGTGTCTGATCCCCATGTAAGTGTTCCATTCATCCATTCAACAGATACTGGCTGGACGTCTACCTTGTGCCAGGCACTGTGTTAGGTACTGTGAGGACAGAGTGAACATCCTGCCCTCATGAAGTTCACGCTGCAATGATGCAATAAAGGTTGAATATGACGAGTCCACTATCCTGTATCTGAAATTCTGAACCCCAAAAGCTCTTTTAAAAAGATCTTCCATGACCCATTTCATAACAATCTGATCTGAACATACATAAAACTATTTATAGTTTTTACGATTATGAGTAGCTATGATTTAGGGGGACTGTCCCTATCCCTAGAACTGAGAAATATAAAATAAGTGTCATATTACCTCTACAAAATATTTTAAATCTTGAATTCTGAAACACCAGTATCAAGGTTTTGGACAACTGATCAAGGATCAGAAACATCATCATCATTATCCCTATCACTAAAAGTACCACAATTCTTCTCACCTATCAATGCCTGCATGATTTTAAATGATTTCAGGGGTGGGAGATGTTTGTTTGTTGAAGTGAAAATAGATGGGGAAAAGGTCCGAGGGGTCTTCTTACTTGATGCTCAGATTAAATCTGATTCAAGAACAAGGGACCATTTGAATGAGTACCTACCCGTACACGATAGTTTAATTCATGGTTTATAGAAACTGCATGAGTCACTTCTACTTCCAACCAAGCCACCATTATGCTACATGTTAAAACATTTTGGTATGTTTCTTACCAATCACAGAAAGACTGACAGCAGTAGGAGGTTAAGAGCCATTGTGATCTTGCTGAGGAGAAAAAGTGCTTGAGGCCTTTTCTCCCCTTCCTCTTTTACACAGCCCTCAAGATTTCCTCAACGGCCCCTCATCACAGAAGTAAATTTCTTTTCTTTTTCTAGGCTCCTTCTCTATCAGTGATTGTATGATCAGAACACTCTTTCACAAAGCCTTGCAGAGACTCATCAAGGATGAATGCCATTACTAATTTAGGAAAAATATTCTATATATCCGTATGTGTGTGTGTGTTATATCTGTATCTACGTAAATACAGTTATTATAATAAAGAATAGTTTAATGCAATGTCATGCGAGAGAGCTTCCTTTGTGTATAGATACGATTCAAAACTGCATGTGGAATAAAAGAACAATCCATGGCGTAAAACAAAAATCTCTAAAAACACAAAGTAGTTCTGAGTGGTAGGGCTTTGGGGGGCGTCTTTTGCTTCGTTTTCTCTCAACCAAATTTTCATCAGCATGCGCATTTATTTATCACTTTTAGAGTAAAATACAGATACTGAACCTTTCTAATAATAATCTTGTAAGTTGGTAGATGGGAGGAAAGGCACAAGTTTTGTTTTTATTTACATACTGATTTTTTTAAAGATTTATATAGTTGAGAAAGAGAGCACAGGAGCAAGTGCACCGTGGGGGATGGGCAGAGGGAGAACGAGGAAAGCAGACTCCCTGCTGAGAGACACAGGACTAGATCCCACCACCCTGAGATCCTGACCTGAGCCAAAATCAAGCGGCAAATGCTTAACCAAATGAGCCACCCAAGTGCCCTAGGAAAGGCACAAGTTAAAGCCAAGCGGAAGAAAGGGCCCATATGAAGAGGAGAAGATGAAGATGTGAGCCCTGCAAATGCATGTGAGAACCACAGCCACCTCGGGGAGTGACGTGCAACCAGGCACAGCTCTCACCCTGAGCCGGCACCGAAGACTCTAACAGCACCTTAAGCTTCCATGTGCGTTATTTTGCTGCCAAGGCTAGAGGTATAAATCCCCATCAGCCTCCATGTTGTCATATTCAATGACAAGGGATTTAAAAGGAGAAGTGGGTGGTAGCTTTACCCTACCATTAGTAATAGAGAAGAGAAAAAAAAACAGCATTGATTTTTTAACTCGATAGCATAAGCATGCCAGAACTATGGAATGAAGGAACATAACACACTATAATTAGCAAATATCTGCAAGAAGCAAAATGAATTTGCTATGGGGGAAAAAAAAAACCCTGTTACTTTGTAAGGTAATTAAAATCTCTCTTTAAATACCATAAAAGGTGGAGCAGGGGGGAGGGTCCTCTTTATGCCTTGGCTGAGACAGAGAATGACAACTATAAAAATATAAAATGCTGCTTATGTGGCAGATGTAATAGAGAAATAAGAAAATTGCTTTCGGGTGCCTGGGTGGCTCAGCTGGTTAAGTGTCTGCGTTCGGCTCAGGTCATGATCCTGGAGTCCTGGGACTGAGGCCCGCATCAGGCTCCCTGCTCCGTGGGAAGTCGCCTCTCCCTCTGATCCCCTCTCCTATCATGCTCTCTCTCTCTTTCTCTCAAATAAATAAATAAAATCTTTAAAAAAAAAAAAAGAAAGAAAGAAAAGAAAAGAAAATTGCTCTCAATCTTGAAGGAAAGGAGCTCAGACCAGTGAAAAGGCAGCGACTAGATATGAGAGCATGTGTAAGAGATTCTAACCCACTTAGGGGCAAGACCCAAATGGCAGCTCCAGTACTTCTGAACCTTCTTCCCTGGAGAACACCAAAATGTTCCTGTCATGCCTCAGTCTCAGGAACCAGTTGCCTGAAGAAAACACTGAAACTCAGGATGCTAGGATTTATGTGCAAATATCAGGCGTTCAGCTAAATCTCACCAGAATTACCCACGACATCTTCTACCCACAGTTTAGGATTTGTGTTAAACTGCAAAGGAATTTACAGTTAATTTCTAGCAAAAAAAAAAACATTTTTGTGGTTGTTTTGGACCTAATTTATTCTTAAAAATTAAAGCTATCTTTCCTGAGAAATAAACTGGGTAATCCAATTAACAGTAACTTAATCATAAAAATCTAGCTTCCCTACTAAAATAGGGCATCATCAGTACTTGCTTAAAGTATGTAATACCTCCTCTTCTAAATGTTCTTCTCTCTAGGGTACCTGGGTGGCTCAGTGGGTTAAGCCTCTGCCTTCAGCTCAGGTCATGATCTCAGGGTCCTGGGATCCAGCCCCGCCTCAGGATCTCTGCTCAGCAGGGAGCCTGCTTCCCCTCTCTCTCTGCCTGCCTCTCTGCCTACTTGTGATCTCTCTGTGTCAAATAAATAAATAAAATTTTAAAAAATAAATAAATAAAAGTAAATGCTCTTCTCCGGGCGCCTGGGTGGCTTAAAGCCTCTGCCTTCGGCTCAGGTCATGATCTTAGGGTCTTGGGATCAAGTCCCACACTGGGCTCTCTGCTCAGCGGGGAGCCTGTTTCCCTCTCACTCTCTGCCTGCCTCTGATCTCTCCATCAAATAAATAAATAAATAAAATCTTTAAAAATAAATAAATAAATTGGGGCACCTGGGTGGCTCAGTGGGTTAAAGCCTCTACCTTAAGTCATGATCCCAGGATCCTGGGATCGAGCCCAGCACTGGGCTCTCTGCTCGGCATGGATCCTGCTTCCTCCTCTCTCTGCCTGCCTTTCTGCCTACTTGGGATCTCTCTCTCTGTCAAACAAATTGAAAAAAAAATTTTTTTATTTATTTTTTATTTTTTTATTTTTTAAAGATTTTTATTTATTTATTTGACAGAGAGAGATTACAAGTAGGCAGAGAGGCAGGCAGAGAGAGAGAGGAGGAAGCAGACTCCCTGCTGAGCAGAGAACCCGATGCGGGACTCGATCCCAGGACCCTGAGATCATGACCTGAGCCGAAGGCAGCGGCTTAACCCACTGAGCCACCCAGGCGCCCCCAAAAAAAATTTTTTTTAAATAAGTAAATAAATAAATAAATGCTCTTCTCTACACCCGCAGTTCTCAATGGTGTGGAGAACAAAGTCTCTATCAAACCCAGAAAGCCCTTTGCAATAATATCTTCTGCCTCCTTCACCAGAAGCGCTGGTCTAGGCAGAATGCCACCCACGGAATAAACTGGCTCACTCACAAGTCGACAACTGCATCCTCAGCCCCTCATAAGCAATCAGACTTTTAGTTTAAATTTTTGGTTCTTAGCACTGAAAATGCATTTCCCAGGCCAAGAGTCCAGCACTGAAACTTCTGATTCCTTTAAACACATTTCCTTCATCTGAAAAATATTTAAGTGATTATTTCTCTGTTAGAGCTCTTGCAGGCACCAGAAGCAAGGTGCACAAGAGTTGCATACATTCTACAAAAAACTGAGTAGAGGCACACGAAGATCATTCTGGAGGGAGCCTCTCTATTCCAGTCCAGCCCTGCTCTTGGAATCTAGTTCACAAAGAGTGAGGGGGCAGGCTAACTGTAGCTGAGGTAGGAGTGATTCACCAGGCTTTGAAAGCATTGGAGATGTGGGATGGGAAAAAAGATCCACTTGAGTTGTCCTGCCAAGTAGATGGAAACTGCTCCGACCACTCGCCCCTGTCCTGCCAAGTAGATGGAAACTGCTCCAAACACTCGCCCCATCCTCCTCTAGCGTACCGGCAGCTAAATACACCAAACAAAGCTCTACCCCATTGCGAGACCCAGAGACCAGGATCCAGGTGGGATGAGCTGGGGCCAAGGGAACCATGTCTGCAAGCAATACCAATTCACGCCAACAACAGATACACTCGCTGTGCAATACCAAAAAAGACCCACAAGGGGAGCTGAGAAGGAGAGGGTCCCTTCTTCCTCTTCCCTGGGATGACTTTGCTGGCATTCCTGATCTCCTTACTGATACAGGCTTCGGTGTGTGTTTATCAGTCACAAGCTCCAGGATCAAAGACCAGCAAGGGTGCTCTCTTACTTTGGGAAATGGGTGAGGATTAGAGTTCGTTTTTCAAGTGGCAGTTTGTCTTTCTCCTGTCTCGCTTGTTCCAGGAGTTGTCGTCTCATGACTGTGAAGACTGAGCGCAGCAGTGTTCTCCCAAACACCTGGGTGGTTTCATACCGAGGTAGACTGTCACAGAACTGGGGCACGTTGCAATAACACAGCCACCTGTGATAAGAGGAGACAAGCACCATCAATATCCCTTAAATGCCCAGGTCCTCTGACATGTCCAATGATGGTGACTCTCCCACCAGTAACCACAGCAGAAGAAACTAGATCTCAGTGATAAGCAGTAGTATCCCTGCCAGCTAAGGAACCTTGGAAATTAGAGGAGCTCGCCTGTATACAAGCACTGGGGTCCAGCTCTAGGAAAACCATCCCATACTGCAGCATCACGCAGTGAGTCCTGTGGTCAGACAGTCCTGGGGTCAAACCCCTGCTTTGCCATGACCTGGAAACTGTAATTATGTTCTTAAGTCTCTAGGTCCTTATCTGTAAAAAGGGGACAGCAATAATACCTACTTTGTTGGGTTGGTACACCCATGCCAGGAGATACTGTATGGAGAGTACACACTATAATTCAAGTTTCTGGTACACAAATCGTAGCTTAAATAAAAGAAGAAATTAAAGGGGAAGCTGAGTAAGTCCCGTTTGTGAAAGACTCAGAAATCCACCAACTCGTTCTCTGAGTAAAATTTAAAATGCCTACACAGCACTCACATACCCCTAAGCTTTGGTGGGAAGATAAAGATCTTCAAGACTATTCAAAACTCAGTCAAAACGCAGGAAGTAATAAGCTTCACCATCTGTCGCTTAGGTACATTTTCAATGACTCAGTCTCCAACCTAAAAATGCACTTCAGCATTACAGACGAGTGCCCAGGCCCAGAGGGAAACCAGAGGCTTTCTTGAGATCTGACCACAGTCCTGGGGTACGCTGGCTATGTAGGGCACACAACGCAGAAAGCTCCCTCAGCCAAGAGGAGCTGGAGAATGAAAGTTTATTCAAAATCAGCCCTCTTTCTTTATGGTCGGCCCGGATGCAAGGTCTCAAATTCCCAGACCCAGTCCTATCACTGTAGAGTGGGGGTCAGAGGGTGGCACCAGACCAAGGCTCAGAACCTCAGAAGATCCTTACTCCTTGGTAGCAAAGCCAAACATACTTTTCCAGGACAGGACTGCTTTCTAAAAATGAACACCTCTGCTCTCTGTGTGCCTTTCTAATCTTTACAGTGGGAGAGAGGGCTCAGAGGGGCCCAAACTGCAAATGGGAAGCTCCTGATGAACTTTCAGACCCTTAATAAAGAGTGGAATAACAGTCACTAACTCATGCTTATTGCTTTCTTTATCTTACTCTGTATCACTTCATAGTTTCCCTGTGCGTATGACGGCAGTGGTGGTAGTTCCTCTCCCAAAAAGACAATTTTCATTAGTTCAAGTTCACCTGCCTAAATTCAAAATTAACCTTAAAATCCTGCTACTATTTCTATACTTCTCTCAGCTTTTCTGTCGTAACAATTTATACCCAAATGTAATTTTATGATTACCAATTGGACATCTTAAGTGTCACTGTATCTTGTCAAATCAGGAACAGTGATCCTGGTAGCGGACAGCTAGCAAGAACATTTACTTTGTGCTTCGAACAGAACTGTATCACCTTCAAGGCCAGCCTCAGCTGGATGTTAGTCTGTGGCCATTTAATGAGGTTATAAGATATCGGGGGCTGAAGGGAGACCAGCTCCCGAGTGACTAATTATGAAATGACAAACGTTAAGAGTTAAAGTTACAAATTTTAATAATCAGAAACTCAGTTTCATGAGACTTGGGCCATCTCAAGACTATAATGTTAAAAATGTGTCCAATTTTCTGTACTGGAAGATTAAAGATTCTCGGGATTTAGACCAGTACTGTCTGAAACAGCCATCTTTGCTGCTGGGAGTGTTCTGTGATCTGTGCAGATAAAAAAGGCCACCAGCCACATGTAACTACTGAGCACCTGAAATGTGGTTAGGGCAACTGAGGAGCTCAATTTTTAATGGCATTTAATCAATTTAAAATTTACTTTTAAATGGGAACAGTGTGAAATACTTCTTCATGAAACGTAACTTTACTGCTCTGGTAGGACTCCATTTAGCTTTGACTATTTAAGACTGAGGGAATGAACTGAGATGTGCCATAAGGATAAAATACACTTTGGATTTTAAAGACCACACAAAAGAAGGTAAAAATGCATCATTAATAATTTTTCACATTGATCACACAGTGCAATAGTATTTATATCTTGGGTAAAATAACACATTACTGAAATTAATGCCCTGTGCCTATTTACTTTTCAAAATGTAACCACTAGAAAATTATAAATTACATTTGTGGCTCACACTATGGGTCTATGGCAGGTGCTGATTTTGAGTCTAAAGAGCATTTCCATCTGTGGAGGGGTCACAGATGTCCAAGAGTCTATTTAAAACTGATGTTATTTCTGCTATAGCAGTGGTAGGTTATAAATATTACCATAAAATCATGAAGTGCTATAAAGAAGTGCTTAACAGGCCATGCAATCTTCCCAGGGTAAGGGAAGGCAACACAGATTGTTACTGTCTAGTAAAATGTTTCAAGTAATAGACTTCCATTCATTTCCTCTGAAAACCATTTTACAGACCATAGTTGATACTTTTTAGCTTTGTTTTGACTTCCAAGGTTAATTTCATTTGGTCAATCTGTTAAGGTGCATGGGATGGTTAAGACAGACTGAGTCAACGGGTGGTGTCTGATTGCTACTTTAAATAAATGACACGGTCCTCAAGCGGGGTGGGACAGAAAGAAGAAATGGGAACTTGTATGCCTCGTCTCTGCACACACACTCCTCCAAACACTGGACCATAGGAAAAGATTTTACCTAAATGACTGGTTTCAGGTCTTCTAAAAACCTGTGAAAGGATAGTTCATTCATGTATGTATGACTAATAAAAATGGCATATGTATGCAGCAAATAACTCTCTCAGAGTTTTGACAGCATCATGATGATTTCCAACCACCTTGTTTTCTTTAAAACGTTAACAGGGGGTGCCTGTGTAGCTCAGTGGGTTAAGCCTCTGCCTTCAGCTCAGGTCATGATTTCAGGGTCCTGGGATTGAGCCCCTCATCAGGCTCTCTGCTCAGCAGGGAGCCTGCCTCCCCCTCTCTCTCTGCCTGTTTCCCTGCCTACTTGTAATCTCTGCCTGTCAAATAAATAAAACTCTTAAAAAAAAAAAAACTTTAAATGTGAACAGACCTGGAGAACTCGAGCACAAACCATGTCATCCTACTTGCTGGAATGAAAATACCAAGGTATATAGGAATTAAGTGACCTGTCCTAGTTCACCCCAACTCAAGGCTTGGGGGTCTCTTACCCCCTAGCCCACTGTTCTTTCCATGTTCCTGCTGTGTACTGTCCTAGACTTATACGCCTAATGATGAATGCTTAGTCATGCAACAATGGTTACATACAACTGCTCCACCAAAATCAACTTAGTTATATCCAACTTGCACTGTATTCTTACAAAACAACTCCCCAGTATAGGGGTGACCGTCACACCTTTCAGAAGGTCTGCACAATTCAAAGTCTAAAACTAATTATTCACCACTTCTAGTAGCAGATTCTGCTGGTCAGATGTATTTGAAAAAGTCACAATCTTCAGGGGTGCCTAGGTGGCTCAGTCGTTAATCATCTGCCTTAAGGCTCAGGTCATGATCCCAGGGTCCTGGATCAAGCCCCGCATCCCACTCCCTGCTCAGTGGGGAGCCTGCTTCTCCCTCTCCCACTCCCCTTTCTTGTATTCCCTCTTTTGCTGTCTCTGTGTCAAATGAATAAGCAAAATCTTAAAAAAAAAAAAAAAAGTCACCATCTTCGGACACTTTACTTTCAGGTTATTTCTTCATGGAATTGTATTAATGCACCATCTCAAAATTCAGGAAACTTCAAAACATTTGTCCAGATCTTTTTCTAAATCCACAGTGATTTCCGGGGATATATACTTCCATTATTTATTATCATTACCTATAGTTAGCATGACAATATCAGATATTTTCAGTATGCAAAATATTCGTATTTTTCCTTCACTCAGAACAGAGAGGATTAAGTCATTTAAGTAATTCTACTGTTCAATCTGCACTTAATTTTTTATTGGAAAACCTTCACAGGGTAGCTATGCAATAATCATTCTCTGAGTCTGGTCTCTTCCACAGAGAATCCGATTTCCCCCCATTTCCTTGCTGACGTACAAGCTCCAGAAGCGTTCAGCCCCTTTGTTCTAACCGCTACAACTGCTGTAAATTATATGCTGAACCAGCATTACAGGTCCTGAGGTTCACTTACACATCAAGATAAAACCTGGTGGTGCCTGCAGCCTATAATATTACCCATTTTTGAGAAGATGAGTATCGGTGAGACACCATGCTGTAGTGGTGTGTGGTTGACTAACATCCTAAGGGCTCATGACAGTGAGGTTTTCCTCTGAAACAATTACTGCTTCTCATAATTTTCACAGGTTGCTTCTCTGTACTTCCCTTTCTTCATCAGTGTGGCATGATCGCGGGCAAGCGGGGGAGGTGAGCATCGTCTACCTTCATTTCCTTATTTATTATTAACAGAGGCTCTCGTCTCCATTCTACCTAGAAATCAGCAGGTTTTGGAACTCATCGGGGTGTACTCATTCCAGTCTCTCAGCAGATTCTCTTCACCGTGGCTGGACTCCACTCTTCTTCCTTCAGCCCTCGGCCCGTGGCCCAAGAGGCTGGGCTAGAAAGGAATCTGCTGTCGTCTTTCTATTCCCTGTTATTTTAGTTTCTAAAGTTCATAGTCAAATAATGAGACTCTCCTTCAGTTGTACACACTCTAGCTTAAGAGTCCCACGCTGGCAGCAACTGAGTTTTGCAGAACAAGTGTGGGAGGAAAACAATGACTAGCATCTTCCCACCACCCGTCCTGTGGGCCAGACGCTACACAGAACACTCAGGGTATTCATGAGACTCGGACAGACGAAGACACTGAAGGTTAAGGAGGTGAAGTGACTGGTCTAAATCATACAGAACGAGGGAGGGATGGAGCTATGATTCAAACCCACTGTTCATTTCAACGTTCCATTTCTAATTTTACTACTCCTTAAGTATTTGCAAGTGCCACCCATTTCTTGGTAATTCCCAAATGCTACACAGTACATATTTTTACTGTTTTCTAAAATACAGTAATACCTCCCATGCTGCTTTACATTTAATTCTCTTTCTCGATGAAACAATTTTTCCTCTGTTAAGAGTGGTAAATACCTTCAGAGGTCTGGCTTTAGCAAATATTCAGCTTAGCTAATTGTTCACAGATGGGTTTAAAAGACAGACACACAGAGATTTTTTAAGTAATCCCTACACCCAACGTGGATCTCGAACTCATGGACCCAAGATCAAGACTTGCACGTTCGACTGACTGAGCTGGCCAGGCGTCCCTATATATATATATATATATTTTTTTTTTTAAATTTATTTGACAGAGAGAGATCACAAGTAGGCAGAGAGGCAGGCAGAGAGAGAGAGGAGGGAGCAGGCTCCCTGCTGAGCAGAGAGCCCGATGCGGGACTCGATCCCAGGACCCTGAGATTATGACCTGAGCCAAAGGCAGCGGCTTAATCCACTGAGCCACCCAGGTGCCCAACGTCCCTATATTTTTGATAGATTATCTTAGCCCTTATTATAAATGACATTTACAATAATATAGGAACTATATTACTTCATAAAAATTTCTGAAAGTATAGAAATAGGTAATTTTTAAAAACTGATAAATCTGTAATTCCTATAAAAGTCCATTAGTATGGAAATACTTTATAACTCAAATTACATATCTTGTAAAAGAAAGGGGGAGAGGAAAGGGGATATTACTCATGAATATTGGGTCAATAATCAAAGAGGAAAACTCATCTTTTTAAAAAAAATTTTTTAAGATTTTCTTTATTTGACAGAGAGAGAGAGAGATCATAAGTAGGCAGAGAGGCAGGCAGAGAGAGAGAGGGGGGAGGCAGAGTCCCTGCTGAGCAGAGAGGCTGATGTGGGACTCGATCCCAGGACAGTGAGATCATGACCTGAGCCGAAGGCAGAGGCCCAACCCACTGAGCCACCCAGGCGACTGGAAAACTCATCTTAAACTATACTCATTCCTACTGTTAGGGAAAATAACCTGGACGGGTGCCTGGGTGGCTCAGTCAGTTAAATGTCCAACTCTTGGTTTCAGCTCAGGCCATGACCTCAGGGTCTCCTGAGATCAAGTCCCCACTCAGGCTCCATCCATAGCAGGGAGTCCTCTTCAAGAGTCTCTCCCTCTGTTCCTCCTCCTGCTCACGCACACTCTCTCTCTCTTTCTCAAATAAATAAATAAATCTTAAAAAGAAAATAATAACCTGGGTACAAGTGCTCCTCAGGTTATAAAAAAATTGCCTACTTTAAGTCAGGAATACCTCCTGAAGCAAGCCTGATGTGCCTATAAAATATAAAAGGGGGTGGGGGCACCTGGCTGGTTCAGTCGGAAGAGCATGCAACTCTTGATCTCTAGGTCGTGAGTTCAAGCCCCATGGTGGGTGTAGAGATTACTTAAATAAATAAAGCACAAAAGGGGGAAAGTTATAAAATGGGAATCGAGTCATTCTCCTACTTAAATGAAAATAAATGTAGGTCATCTTACTTTGTGTGGCCCATGTTTAAGATTTTTAAAGTCAGTTCAATTATTCTGCAATTCAAAAACAGTAAAAACAAATTCCTATGTTAAGGGAAAAAAACATGCAATCCAGGAATATTTGCACAGCCTGATGTCCACCAACAGGGAAAGAGTTGGGCAAATTACAGTACATCAACTCAACTGACCATAATGTAACCAGTAACATGTTTGATATGCTGTTAAGTATGGGGAAAAACAGGATGCAAATTCTATAGATTTTTTTTTCATTCTAAATAATATAAAATAGTTAGAGGGCAAAGACTGGAAGACAACATGTTTAATGATACTGGTTTCATCATGGTGCTGGGACTACCGTGACCTTTCCTTTTTATAAAATTTTTTTAATGCTATTATATCTGTGGTCATTTTTTTTTGGTTTTTTAAATGAGTGAAAGTTTCTGTATAATCATTAAAGAGTTACAGTATGGTTACCTAGATCAGTGATGTTCAACAGAAATATAAAGCAAGCAACACAAGTCATTTTAAATATTCCAGTAGTCACACTGACAAGGTAAAAAGAAACAAATGAAATTAATTTAACATAACTTAACTGAATACATCCAAAATATTATCACTTGAACATGGAGTCAATATAAAAAAAACTACTAATGAAATATTTTATTCTTTTTTTTTGTTTGTTTGTATATGCTTCGAAATCTCAGTTCACACGAGCCACATTTCAAGTGCTCCATAGCCATATGTAGCTATCAACTATCAAACTGGATAGTATAGGGCTAGCTGGTTTGGATCCCTCACGCCTCAAAATATCATGGTATTAATAAGAAGTTAAATTATATAAACATTCTCTCTGAATTGATGGAGTTACCATAATAACTGGGCAACCCTCGGCTTGTAGGGACAAGTAGTAATTTTACGTCTGCAATGGGTTCTAAGAGGCCAAAAGAAAAGAACTTGTCATCAAATTACCTTGTGTAGTTCTCTTTGTATCCAGAAATATCATCATTGGGAGATCGCAGTCTTCGTTGAGATGGTGCCTCCAGATGCCAATAGTTGATGCGGTTTAGGAACATTTTTGCCAACTCAACAATTGTTTGCCTTTCTTTGGATGGCAGGTGACTAAATTTGTACTGTACAAAGTTATTCACACCCTGAAAAGGAGGGAAGGCAATTTATTCATACAGCTATGCAATCATACTAATTCTGAACACCCACACAGTCAGTGCCATTGGTGGCTATTAGCTAGAGAACAGACATTTCTCTATTCACAAAAATCTCTTCCTTTTCCTTATTAGAAAACAGGAATGCCCAGAGGGAATCATGCCACAGATCACAGTGGATGAAAAGTGACAAGACAGAGAAGCTGTGGGTTGCTATTCTATGCCCGCTGCAATCCTCAAGCATTAAAGAGAAAATCAGAATCACAGACTGAAAAGGTCAAAACCTATTAAACAATAAAACGGGATTATTTTGCAGAATAATTCTTGCTGCACTATCCATATAGGACATCATGTATATGTCCTATATGTCCATCATGTATATGAAGTTCTTGGATACACATTACACTTTTACATTACCAAAATTTTAATCAGAAAGCTGCTAGCATGTCTTCCACTGAACTAAAGCATGACAATTTAAACTGCTTACTATCACTCTTTTGGTTTCAGCAAGATTACCAAGAAAAAAAAAAATCTTATTCAAAATCATGAGCTTCTAAAAGAATTTGCAGATTCATTCAATGTTTCTGTAGAACACTTCCGACTAATCTAATTTCAAATCAATTCTTACTGAATAGAGTTTGGAGACAAAAGTAAAATTTCTTCTACTGAAAACTGACTGATAAAAATACATTTATTTGTATTTGTAGACACCCCGATGTCCTATCTTCTGTAATCATTTTCATCAAGAAATTCAGTCAAGGGTATCTGAGATTTCTTTAGCCAAGAATGGCAGGCTAAAAAGTGACTCTGAGGAAAGATACAACACTTCACAGAAAACGTCTATACATGTCAACAGATTCCCCAAGTAAACCGGTTTCTTTCCAAGAATCATAATGTAACAGGAAGTCAATTTCTGGCTGCAAAACCTCATTTCTTTTTTGTGTTTTTTTGCTTGACAATGTTCCTAAATTCCCTCACCTCAATAGGCTTTTTCAGACAGTCCCAAACAAAAGGACCAAGACTTAATTTTAAAACATCAACACCAAGAAAAAGCACATTCCATGTGTTCCTATGACCTACATGTTCTGCTTAATTCTTTTCTTCCCCAAACTCCGTGAATTCTGAATATACAGCAACCGTAAAAGACAACAGCTAGCTCATTTATTAAATTATGTATCCACTCCTGTTGCAAAGGGTCCAAGACAACTTCTACACACTCAGTGAGCATCTCTAAGCTGGCTCTAGAGGACGGAAGAAAGACACAGGGAGAGATGGAAGAGTCGGTTTGTTCAGCCTTAGAGCAATAAAAATAAGGGTGTCCCCCCACTAAAATGTTACCTGTTCAATACTAGGTTTTTCAAATGGGGGTTTCTTCTCCAAAGAGCCTTCAACCACAGGTTTTCCTCTTTGTAAAATAGACTTTCTCAAGAGCTGCAAAAAAAAAATCATTAAGAAAAAAAAAAATCAATGTCTCTCTCTCTCTCTCTCTCTCTCACACACACACACACACACACAAAACACAGCCTCTGAAGGGAAGTCACCATATTCTAATTATCTTATCTACATGTAAATAAATCCTTAAGTCAATAAAAGTGGGTGACTACCAGGTAACCCAAATTTGCCTTCATACCCCCGACCAGAGTTATGAGAAACGAAACCCCTTCCAGGTTCTGCACAGCCTAGAGCTCCGCCAGTAGCACCAGGCTCTCTATCCTAGTCCCTTTCCCTTCTCCCCACCATTTCCTGATTCCCACTGACCCAGAGGCCGGGTATGCACACACACTCTGCCCAGGCCCAGCTAGGCGCCTGCAGGCTGTGCTCATGCTCTGGAGGGTTGGTTGGTGAGTTTTTTAGATGTTTTTATTTATTTAAAGAGAGAACACATGGGAGGAGGGACAGAGAAAGGGAAACCTTCTTCAGAAGGCTCCACACCCATGCAGGGCTTGATCTCAAGACCCTGAGATCATGACCAGAGCGGAAACCAAGAGTCAGACCCAATCAACTACACGACCCAGGCTCCCTGAAGAAGGCTCATATTTAAACCCCAGGAAGGCAGGGAGCCGTTCTGTGCAAGTGAGACCAGGGGGGGAGGGCTGTTTGTACCAGCTGTGCATCCGATGCATAATCTAGGGCCTAGGCCTTTCGGGAAGGAATTCTGCAGGAATTCTCAACTGGCAACTTTCACTGCTGCAGTCTCCTTTCATTTCCTCTCCATGCACAGAATACAAGCCAAGTGTTCTGGCATCTCAATGCCCACAAAACAAAACACTGCTCTTAATCCTTGCCACTGGAATTTGAAGCTCTCAAAGAACATATATCCGAGAGGAAAAAAAAAAAAACAACAACTCAAGAGTCACTAATCAAGACCTACTTTGAAAATAAACTTAATACTGAAATCCTTTACCTTCAACCTTTGCTTAAAAATTCTGTGACCTTTACATGCGGGCCAGGTATGGCATGACCATGCGTTTATTTAAGTTATAGCTTTCTCTCCTTTCTCCACTTACTGCCTTTTCAACAGAAACAAGACGTGGCAATCATGCTCCCAGGAGTTAACAGAAATGGACAAAGTTTCAAGGCCCCCATGTGTCCCCCTGAGACATGTCTTACAAGGGCCTCAATTCCTTCTGGGGCACCATATGCATAATTAGTGTGAGGCATCTGTTGATCCATTCAATGTATTGTGCCCATTTTCATAAAAAATAAACATGTAGTAATGATAAGTCACTAATATGTTTCTAAGGATATGGATAGATCATCAAATTCAAATACAGATCATTCTGCCTGCCTACTTTCTTTGTCCAGTTAAAATAAGACCATTTGAAAACTTGGTCCCCTGGGGGTTTCAATTTGGAGATAAACTAATGGGTTGGGGAGATGCTGAATGTTGGTTTCTTCATCTACAAAAGGATTGAGCTGGACTAAGTGGCCACAGAAAAGAAATTTAATACCAGCGGCAAGCATTTGCACCCTTAGGTTCCCCAGACACTCTTTATGTTGTATCTCATTTAATACCCTTAACAACCTTCAGATGTAGGTGCTATCACTGTATTTTACCGATAAGGAAACTGCGGGAGAATGTCTCGCCCAAAGTCACCTTTCACACGTGATGAAGCCAAGACTGAAACCCAGAAAGTCGAGTTCTGATGCCACAGTTACAGGGTTGAGGAAAACACTGAGTTTAGGAAGCAGCTTTTCATTGGGTTTATTTTCAACATCTAAGCCTGAAGTTTTTTAAATGTTACTAAAAGAATAATACATTTAATTCTAATTTAATTACTGAGACATAAGAGACACAGGAACTGCCTTTCAAAAGCTAAGGAATGCAGGATTTATTACTTATTGACCCAAAGAATGACTCGGGGGGAGGGGTATGGTGGGGGAGAATGCTGAATATTTTAGATTTTGTTCCCATGAGTAAATACATTTGTGCTGTTAAAAATGAGGGAGGTGGGAAGAGAGGAGAGAGAGAAAAAAACGGACTTCAAAGCAGAGCAGTGCTTCCTGGCCTATTTGGTTAGTTATAACCAAAATCCTGAGGAGGCCGGCAGGATGGAAACCTTGACACCACCTTCATTTCCAGCAGGGCTATGGGGCTGCCAGGCCACTCAGTTCCAAGAAAAATAATCACTGCAGTCATGCAGACGTTGTTTTTCTTCAACTAACATCTTTTTCCAAAGAAGCTCTAAACAGCATGAACCTGCCAGGGTTCAATCTGGATGACTCAGGACTCATAGCCATGTCAACAACTTGTCACCTGGAGTAGACCAGTGCCTGCTAATGGCAGTGAGGAACTCAGTGGTGCATTCTCTCCCCCCAACCCCCTTTCTCTTCCCTCCAACCTCCCATTTATCTTTGTAAAACCAGTATCCCCACACATGACTCCAAAGTTTAAAAATGCAATTCTCACTTCCACACCTGTCTCCTATCTATCCCCAAATTCCCATAAGTAACACCACCCCCAAAAAACAATGGAAAAAAAACCCACAAAAGTTAATAAATGGGGAGAAGGGAAAATTATGTAGCAAGTAAATTCAGATCTTAAAAAAAAAAAAAGCTACAAGAATTGAGCACAAAAATTGCACTGAGATTCCTAGCAGTTAAAGCAAAAGAGGAACTCAATGGAAAAATTTTCTATCCTTGTCATGTAAAATGAAGCACGGTGCTCACTAAAGAGGCAAACCCTTCCTGGCTATAAGCTCTGAGTGGAGCATTTTGTTTTGTTTTGTTTTCTTAAAGAACCTTTTAACTATAGCACAATACAACATAATCAACAGTGCTCTCAAAAGCAAGGTTTCTGTTTTTTAATTATTTCTTCTGTCTGCTCCCTTTAAGAATGTATTTTTGGCCCCTGAAGTTCATCTTTCTGCTCCCACCACCCACTTCTCTCCTACCCCTGTCCATCCTGACTGCAGTCAGAAGATGGGGAGGCATATGTCTGCAGAAAGGGGATGGATGTGACCCAAGGGGAGCTCAGACAGAGCAGGAAGCAGCAGCTATGGGGAGTGGGGAAGTGGGAGCAGTAACTGGTGACCAGTGACTGGGGTCAACAAGACACAGGACAGTAGGGAGATGCCCAAATTTGGAAATTCCTGCTTCCTCTCTGTGAAGCATGGGAGTCAAGGCCCTGGGGCCACCCTCCAACCATATCTCCTCCCACCCTCCCCTTGGTCACCGGGCTCCACCACACTGGCCTCCTTGCTCTTCCCACATCACACCATCACCAGATGGCATTGCTTCTGCTGCCTGGAAAGCTCTTCTCCCAGCCCTTTTCAGCAACAGCTCCTGTCCCCAGAGCTCAAGGTTCCTGCTCATCTGTGGTCTCCTCAGAGAGGCCTTCCTTAACTACCCTTCCTCATGATTGTGTCCCCCCCCACCACCACCATCCCTGCCATTCTGATTCCACTTACCCTACTTTGTTTCTCTTCACAGCACTTATCACCACCTGCAAATATATTATTTACTGGTTGATTGTCTGCCTCTTCTACTGAAAAGTCAACTCCTTGAGGGCAAGGACTTTGCCCACTGATCTATCCCTCATGCCTACATGAGTGCCATGCACGGAGCACAGGGCAGGTATGCCAAACACATACTCGGATGGACGAACGGATGAGTGGATGGAAAGAAATCTACACGCATAAGCAAATCAAGATATTCAAGTCTGCATACAAATAAGAAGGCTCTCAAAAAGAGTGATGAATCCAACAGGTGGTGGGTCATTTTAGAGAATCCCTCATGAAGAATCGCATGCTTCCACAAACCCTGAGGGCAAACGTATCATGAGCTGAGGGCCTTCCCACCCACGACCTGGTGTGCAGAAACTGAGCACATCTGAACAATGAGAGAAAGAAAAAACGCCTTTTTAAAGTGGTAAAAAACCTCACCTTAAATAGATAGAAATAAACTTGTTTGGTATCTGCATCTTCTTCCTTGTGGACACAGGTAAAGAGATATTCCACATCCAACACTATTCCCAGGAGTCTGTTCATTTCTTCCTCGGACACATTTTCCAGGTGGGAAACATGAGCAGCTGAAGACAAAGACCAAAGGAACATGTGTGACACGTGAGTTGGAAACTGCAAACGTTCTCAATTTTAAAACAGAAAAGGGCTCTCTCAAAACCTTCCAGGACATCCATCCATCAAATGGCATTGTCAACAGAGGGAATTTCTGAACCTCTGTACATCTAGATCTTCTAAAGTCGACTTACCATTAAAAGACTGTCACCTTGCTAAGCCTCAGCTTCCCCCTTCAAGACCAAAAATGGGCCAGCAGCTAATGTATTCCAGTAATGTACAGTTTAAGATCCAGACCTTGTTGGCACCACGTGGTGGTCCTCATAGTGTTAAGCTCTTTTTTTTAATGGAAGTATGGTCGACACACAACATTACATGAATTTCCAGCACACAACACAGTGATTCAACCAGTCTACACTCTCCTGTGCTCACCACCGACACAGCTGTCGTCACCACACACTGTTCTCATAGTATCACTGGCTCTACTCATTGGGTTATCCTTTTCATCCCCCACCCCCCACCCCATGACTTATGTCTTCAGTAACTAGAAGCCTATACTTCCCCTTATCCCCTTCACCCATTTTGCCCATCTACCCAACCCTCCCCTCTGGCAACCATCAGTTTGTTCTCTGTATTTATGGGTCTGTTTTTGCCTTTTTAAAAAAAAAAGATTTTATTTATTTATTTGACACAGACACAGTGAGAGAGGGAACGCAAGCAGGGGTAATGGGAGAGGGAAAAGCAGGCTCCCTGAAGAACAGGGAACCCAATGAGGAACTCGATCCCAGGACCCTGGGGATGACCTGAGTCAAAGGCAAACGCTTAACGACTGAGCCACCCAGGTGCCCGTTTCTGCTTTTTGACAGAGTTAAGTTGCTATGTTTCCACAGAAGAATATGGTTGGTCTCTACCATGCCCATGAATAGCTCAGTGAGCCAAGAATATCCTATTAGTGTGAAGACTGAAATGATGGCCCTTTCCCTCAGCCTTTCTGAGATGCGATGAAACCTCACTGCCCTTGCAGCCATGTCCCAAGGTCTGTTTGAGCTTGAGATTCAGTGCCTTCTGTGATCAAGCCCCCAAACCCATTTTTCTTACCTTAGTTCTTATATATATATATAGTAAGTGACCTAGCCATCAACGTTCTCTCCATGTCCTGTCCTCTCTTCTACCCAAACCTGGTCTATTTATCAAGGTTAGTGCACTGAATCCTCTAACAATCCCACAAGCAGGTATCAGCAATCCCATCTAACAAGTGAGGAAACTGAGGCTGTTTCATCTAATGTCACTCAGCCAACAAGATGGAGCCAGGGTCTGAAAGGGAGGAACGTTTGACCCGAATCCCAAAGCACACTTTTTGTTGATTAGGTGATTCACTTGGAAAGGTTCTTTAAGTCAGCCACTCAATAACCAGCCCCTGGCCCAGGAACTCCTCGGTCAGGATCATGCCTCTCACCTCTGCACACCCAGCATTTATTACTATGCTTGTCACATAACGGGCTCCCGCACTCTGAGGGGAAACCACTTGGGTAGAGCCCTTGGTATGTTGGCTTAGAAATACTTACATACAGAAGGGTTTGAGATCCTTTTTAAAGGCTAAACTATGGAGGAGAGCGAGCGCTTTCCCCTGCCTTCTTAAAAGGAAATATAACTAAAGAATACTAAGGAATACCTGTGAAGTATCAGGCAGGGGTCAGTGTACTCCAGAAACCACCATGCTCCTGTCATTAAGCCACGAAGCTCAGGGCAAACAGGGAGCTCAGTCGGTTGAGTGTCAGGCTCTTGATGTTGGCTCAGGGCATGATTCTGGGGTCCTGCGATCTAGCCCTGCATCAGGCTCCACACTCAGTGGGGGGTCTACTTGTCCTCACTCTCTCCCTCTCTCTCTGCCCCTCCCTCCAGCTCATGCACACAAACTTTATCTCTCTCTCTCTCTCAAATAAATAATCTTGAAAAAAAAAAATAAGAAGCCCTAAAGCTCAATCAGGAGACTGGGACAGAGAATGTTGCTGGTACCCTGCCTTCATCTCCTTCCCTTACCACTTCAGGGCATACCTCCCAGCATCCAACTACCAGCAACTCCATTTCTCTACCTAAGGGCTTTTCCTACCATTGTAATCTGCTCTGCAACCTACCTGCCCCTTCAACCCAAAACTAAGACATTAGCCTACAAATAAAAAACCCAGGTGTGCCTGGGGACACAGTGGGTTAAGCCTCTGCCTTCAGCTCGGGTCATGGTCTCAGGGTCCTGGGATTGAGCCCCGCATCAGGCTCTCTGCTCATCAGGGAGCCTGCTTTTTCCTTTTTCTCTCTCTCTCTCTCTCTGACTCCCTCTCTGCCTATTTGTGATCTCTGTCAAATAAATAAATAAAATCTTTAAAAACAAAAAACAAAAAACAAAAAAACCCAGATCCCTCATTCCCCAGTTTGAATAACTGGCTCCTAACCCCCCCCCCCCACCAACAAAACTAAGTAGCAGCCACCCAAGGTGGGAGCTGGCTCAATAATTCACCCTTTATTGGCCACTTTTTCTGCCTCATTTCACTTTTCTACTCCCTTAGCTTCATGCCAAATAAACTTATTTTTATTTTTATTTATTTATTTGATGGAGAAATCACAAACAGGCAGAGAGGCAGGCAGAGAGAGAGAGAGTTGGGGGGAGGCAGGCTCCCTGCTGAGCAGAGAGCCTGATGCGGGACTCAATCCCAGGACCCTGGGATCATGACCTGAGCTGAAGGCAGAGACTTTAACCCACTGAGCCACCCAGGTGCCTCCCCCCCACCAATAAACTTCTTATATTCAAATCCTTGTCTTGGAATCTGCTTTTGAGGGAGTACAAACTAAAATACCCAATCAAGGGTGCCTGGGTGGCTCAGAGGGTTAAGCCTCTGCCTTCAGCTCAGGTCATGATCTCAGGATCTGGGATCAAGCCCCCATACTGGGCTCTCTGCTCAGCAGGGAGCCTGCTTCCCCCTCTCTCTCTGCCTGCCTCTCCGCCTACTTGCTCTCTCTCTCTCTCTGTGTCAAATAAATAAATAAGAAATTTTAAAAATAATAAAAAAATAAAATACCCGATCAAAACCATTTTCAGAGTCAAGAGGATTAAGGATACTTAATTAGGATACTTAATTTGGATACTAAGAGGTTGGGACTTGTAAATGTCCACAAAGAAGCCAGGTTAAAGAACTCAGAATCAGGGGGGTAGAAGCCACCCCCTTTTCATTCCCTTCTTTGTGCATAAAAATAGAAAGGCAGAGTGATGGGCCCAAGGTCATGGGATATTGGTGATGGGCATCATGTGCTCATAACTATATGCATTTTATTTAAAGATTTTATTTCTTTATTTGTGAAAGAGAGAGAGTGCACAAGTAGGCAGAGCAACAGGCAGAGAGGGAGAGGGAGAAGCAGGCTCCCCACTGAGTAGGGAGCCCAACGTGGGGCTCCATTCCTGAACTCTGGGATCATGAACTGAGCCGAAGGCAGACACTTAACCAACTAAGCCACCAAGAGGCCCCTCTACATGCATTTTTAAATGATAAGAGGAAAGAAAGGAAATTTGGTGATCTGTCTGCCTTAGATATTGAGGAATAAATCTAGTACATACATCTAAATGTGAAAACACCAACACTATATTATTACATTACCAAACAGAAATAGAGTAACTGACTAAAATGTCTCTCAGAACCTAAGTAACGTATCATAGGAAAACTACAAATATATATATGTGTGTGCATGTGAAAAAATAAAATGCAAATCTATTCCTTTCTATTTGGCTATCCAATATGTGACTTCAACATTTTCTAAAAGAGGCCCCAAATTAGACTTCTTTCTAGGTAGAGTGTTTGCATGGGTCATCCTTTTTTTTTTTTTTTTTTTTTTAAGTCTACAAAATTTTCCTTGAGGTCAGTGTGAAGCCTTTGGGACATAAGCCTCATTCTGGAGACAACTAGGTCAAAATTTTTATGTCAGTTATTTGCAGAAATAATTTTACTGAAGACTATTTTTGCCTTGTTATGTTTAATTGCTTTTCAGTGATAAGCCATGAAAGCAATCACTTCACAATATAACATCAATTCAAGGTGGCTGCGTGGCTCAGTCAGTTAAGTTTAAGAGTCTGCCTTTGGCTCAGATCCTGATCCCAGAGTCCTGTGTTCTGGTCCCTGCTCAGCAGGGAGCCAACTTCTCCCTCTCCCACTCCCCCTGCATGGGTTCCCTCTCTTGCTGCACCTCTGTCAAATAAATACATAAAATCTTTTAAAAATATATATAACATCAATTCCTTCAGATTCACCCCAGTATGAAACAGTGTAACTAAGGTGCTAATGTAAGTAAGTCTAACTCATGGAAGTACAAGCCATGATGTATTTATTTACTTTTTAAACATTTTATTTATTTATTTGATAGACACACACTGAGAGAGGGAACACAAGCGGGGGGAGTGGGAGAGGAAGAAGCAGGCTTCCTGCTGATCAGGGAGCCTGACGCCAGGCTCAATCCCAGACCCTGGGATCATGACCCAAACCAAAGGCAGACACCCAACGACTGAGCCACCAAGGTGCCCCCATAATTTATTTTTTAAACCAGTAGTTCATTTTCTTTAAGTCACAAAACACTTAACCCAAATGAATTCTTAATCAGAACTAGAAAGAGCTATTCTGGTTAAAACAAAGGTGGAAATGCCTATTTTTCAGAAGGAGAAGTTGCGGGGGGGGGGGCATCCCCTCCTCTTGTGGTGGGGGGTGCTCCACAGTTTGGAAAGCATTGTGTGTAAACATCTTCCAGCATATTCTGAAAAGCAGACTAGATAAACATTAAAATGCCTAAGAAGTGTGACCTTAGGAAGTTCATTTCCTTCTGATTCTCTGTATAATAAAGTCTGTGATTTCTCCTCAAAGCTGTGTGTAAGCCAAAGCACAAAGAACTAAGGAGCTGGAGACCGAGGGCAAACAGAACATCAAGTTTCCCAGAAGGAGGGAGGGAAAGGCGGAACTGGACAAATGGGGTTAATCTCTGCAGCACAAGAGTGTAGGTATCTCTTCCTCTGAGAATAAAAGAAAGGGGTGTCTGAGGTACAAGGGGGTATACTGAGGCAGAAGGATACTACTGTATGAAAAGGGTTAAGCTTCCTTGAATAAACAATGGGATGGGGGAAGACAGATTAAAGTAGAGAGGTGGTTCATCCCCTTGAGAAGAGGGAGAAAACAAAACAAAAAACAAACAACAACAAGCCAGGAGGTTTGGACAAGTTGCTAGGAAAGAGAAGCTTCCCTGGAACAAGAAAGCTAGACAAGGACAGTCACATCTGCACTGTATAAATACTTCACTGTATGGACCTGCTGTGTGCTCACACTCTCCACCTATGCGCCCCTTCTGACCAAGACCCCTTTTCCAGTCTCTGTATCTAGCTGTCAGCTCTCTCTGGGATGAGCTCCTCTCAACACATCCACACCACCAACTACCTCACAACCTCCCCAGTTCAGCATCAGTGTGCCACCATCAAGGAAAACTTCACCCTCAGGTCAAAATCCTCACGGCCCTCCTCAAGATGGCAATTCCCTCTTGCCAGCCCTGCTTGTGAGAGGCAGCCTGTCATCCATTCCTATGCTGTCCTTTACCTCCTGCATATTTCCAGTCACCAGATTCCAGGAAGCTTCCTCACTGTCTCCCAGAGTCACCATTCTTCCCTGTTCCTACCTTGCTGGTCACTGGGATCTCAAGCCCAGAGTACCGAAACCCCCAGCCTGTGTTCTCTGAGCCCAGGGTACTCTTCCTAGAACACCATTTTCTACAAATGAGCCCACTTCCACCAAATCCAAACACGGAGTCTCTGGACCTGCTGACCAGAAACAGACAGGACTTCCTCAGGAGCCCATAATCACCCCTAACCCATGCAAACACCCAGGAGCACCTCACTCTAACTACCAAGCTAAACTAGCTATTGTACAGGTAACTCATTTTTAACTAAAAAGGGTCACTCCTCACGGAAAGAAACCCTTCTTTTAATCTTTTCTAAAGAAGCCTTTTTGATACTAATAGGTTACCTTCAATGATCTAAAACTTATTTTCCTAAAGAACAGGCCTCTCTCATGTAATTGTAGTGACTAAAAACTAAAAAATAAAAACTCAAAATCTGTCACCTATAATGCACAAATCTACAGCAGTTCATCTGCCACAGAACTTGTAACACGAAATTACTGCTATTTAAAGCTTCTGTAGGGGCACCTGGCCAGCTTGGGTGGTGGGGCGTGCAACTCCTCATCTCAGGGTTTTTGAGTTGGAGCCCCAGGCTGGGTGTGGAGATGCCTTAAAAATAAAACCTTTTAGGGGCACCTGGTTGGCTCAGTGGATTAAGCCTCTGCCTTTGGCTCACAGGTCATGCATGATCCTTCGGGTCCTGGGATCAAGCCCCACATCGGACTCTCTGCTCAGCAGCGAGCCTGCTTCCCCCTCTTTCTCTGCCTGCCTCTCTGCTTGTGACCTCTCTGTGTGTGTCAAATAAATAAATAAATGAAATCTTTCAAAAAACAAAAACAACCTTTTAAATAAATAAATAAAGCAAGCAAGCTCTTGGATCTACTGCTTGGTTTACCTTCCTCCACCAGAGAAGTTCCCATCAATGTACACTCTACCAACCGTGTGAGAGAAAGTGCCTTCTCCCACTCTTGCCTACAGTGAAGAATCATTCTCAGTAATTGAATCAATCTTGAAAATTAATGAGTCCCCACTCTTCTGATTCACATTCACTGGAATGCCCTTGGAGGGGGTTGTTTTTCAGGTTACTGGCCATCTGTATTTGTTCTTTTGGGCACTACTTTCAGATCCCCTGCCTATATTTTAGGATGTTAGTCTTTTTCTTATTGCCTTGAAAGAGCTTTAAGTCTGTCCTATTCATTGTAAATGCTCCTGGATTTTGTTGGGCTTTGGGGTAGGCTGTAAAGGAATCCTAAATTTTTCATCAAGTCAAATCTATGCTTGGCATTTCTTTAAGGTCTTGCTTGCAAAGGTCCTCCCTTCCAGAACAGACAAGGACAAAAATGTATTTTCTCCTAGCTCTCTAACAGGTTTGTTTTTAAAACTTAAAACATTCCTCCACCAAAATATCTAGGTCACAAAAGACCAAAAACAAAGCAAAACAGAAAAAAAGCTGAGGAACGGCTCCAGATAAAAGGAAACTAAAAGGACCTGTTGTGATACTGCAACTTATAAAGAAATACATATTTGGTTTTTGTTCATGGCACAGTGCTTTTCTTTTTTTCCTGGCACTGGGTTTCTAAAACCCTCAGAATTTCGGAAGTTATGAAAGCAATAAGGTGAAAGAAGAGTCTTTTGTTATTCATAACAAGTCCCTTGCAACCACACCTGAGTTTATGTTAATGAACTTTTAAAGTCCCTGAAGGATGGGGGCTGTTTGCCAGGGAAATCAAAGAAGTCACTAACGGTTGGAATTTTCAGCCCCACTTTTCCTACCTATATGGTAGGGATAGGAAGTGGTCTGGAGGGTGAATTAATCACTAATAGTCAAAGATGCAATCAATCATGCCTACATTATGTGGTCTCCATCAAACCCTAACAGAAAGAGTCTGGAGAACTTTCAAAGGGTGTTTGCAGAAAGGTGCTGGGAGAGTGGTGTGCTTAGAACTTCATGCTCCTTTCCCCCTGCCTTGCTCTGGGCATCTCTTTATGATAAACCAGTAATCAAATAAGCAAACCTTCTTCCTGAGTTCTGTGAGCTGCTCTAGAAAATTATCCACCCTCAGGAAGGGGTCGTCAGAATCTCCCAGTTTACATCCAGTTGGTCAGAAGCACAGGTAAAACTGGGACTTGCAACTGGCATCGGAAGCGAAGAAAGAAGAGGTATTAAGCCTTTAACCTGTGGGTCGGCACTAACTAAAGGCAGTGTAGAAGTGAGTGAGAATTTGCAAGATACCCTCCAGCTGTCCACTGGAGAGCTGGAGAATTGCTCGTGTGTAAAAACCCCACATATTTGGCGCCAGAATTATTCTGGAAAGGTTTTGAGTATGAGTAGACAAACTGTTTTCCTTCACATGACAACTAACTACACATGTGATTCTAGACTGGATGCTTAACTGTGAAGGAAAATATGCTATAAAGAACATTTTTGGGCCAACTGATAAAAGAATACAAAGAGTACACTAAAATATGACATAAATGCTAAAATTTACTTAAGCTGGTAACTGAACTAAGGTTAGGTAAAAGAATATCTTTGATTTTAGGAAATATATAATGTATGTAGGGGGAAAAGGCTATATGATGTATATGCAACATAAGTTCATACGATCCAGGAAAAATATATATATAGATCTACACACACACATATTTTAAAAAAAGAAACAAAGCCAATAGGGCATAATGCTACCAACAGGTAAATGTGAGTAAAATGGGATTTTGCTTTGGAGATGTCCTTTGTTACTTTTCTCTAAGTTTTTTTTTTTTTTTTTTAAATCTTTCATCCACCTGGAACTGAATATTCAAATAGAAAGGACCCTGCTTTCATTTCAAATAGTCTTCTGAGAGTATGGTACAAAACATGGATAGCATTACCCCAAGCTGGCCAACCTCTGTGACTTGTGGGAAAAGCTCACTCTTTCCCGTCACCCATGGCTTTGCCCAGTGTCCCCCGTGTGTAGGGAGTGGAGGGAAGCAGGGGGAAGGTGGGAACCAGAAGACTGTGGGAGGTTCTGCTCTCTTTCTCTTGCTCCAGGAGGATGTACCTAGGCACCTCTCAGCGCTGTGCCAGACTTACAAAGGCCCAGGGTGCCCTAGGGAGACCTGCCAAACGCCTGCTGCCAAGGATCACGGTGCAGCTGTTGCCTTGCTGGGAACAGGAAGCACACTGTCACCATATGCTGGGACCTTCTCTCGGCTCTGGCCCTGTGGATCACTGGCCTGCACTTCTCTTGAGGACAGCCTGCCAGTCCTCACATGCCCTGCACTGTGAACAGGCAGCAGCTGGGCAGGCCGCTACCATGTCTCTGCTCCTCTGGACTGGAAAGAAAGCAAACAGCACGGCATCCGCAGCCCTTGTAAGCTGTTCAAACACATTTGGTGCTCATGGGAATTTGAGGTCAAAGCTAAAAGAGGTAAAACAAATTCCTTCAATGAAACCTTCTGAATTGACTAACGTGCCAAAGTTTATCACTTAAAAGTGGTTTCCTCTTTTGAAATCTCAGATCTGGATGGAGAAAAAGAGAAGTTAAAAATTAAGAGCCCTTTAGATGAGTTCAGTCCAGCAGAAATAGGATACAAGCCACAAATGTACATATAAATATTCTAGCAGCCACTTTTAGAAAGGTAAAATAGGTGAAATTTTAGTAATACATTTTATTTAACTTCACACTAGATTTTTCATTTCAACATGAACTCAATGTACAAAATTATTACTAGTGTACATTCTTTTGTCATTGTACAAAACCAGCATGCATTTTACACTTGCGGTGCCACAATTCACGTCACAGTTCAAGAGCTCAGCGGCCACAGGAGACTAGCAGCTACTGTTATGCACAGTGCAGGCACGGACTACAAACTGTGAGAGCCCCCCTGCAAATAAATGCAACTAATATCTTTTTAGTACTCCTGAATTCAGTGAGTGTTTATCAATGAAGGAATAAGCCAAATTATGCCCAAGAAACAGACCAGATTAGGAACTAGAGAAAAAGTCAGTCCTTAACCTTAGTCTCCTACAGAAAACCTACAATAAATTATTATAAATTATATATAATTAAAGATTATATAATCATTTATTATATATCTTATATATATAATTATAAATAATTATAGTGATGCAAGGAACAAACACTGCAATGCAGCCCCAAGAAAACCTTTATTCTCTCTACCAGGCTCTAGACAAGTCAAACCTTGGAGGTGAGAAGCCTTCCCCTGGAGAATGAAGGAAATGGCGGGCAGGTGGTGTGAGCCTCCAGGTCTACAGCAGAGGTGGGAGAAAGGGCAAAGAACATGCCAAGAACAAAGAGCAGCCTGGTGGCCAAAATGCAGCATAGAAGGTTGGGAGAAAGGCCAGACAGTAGAGGCCAGAACAATCCTGCAGGCTCAGCCAAAGCTGGACGTCATCCGGAAGAGAGTGGGAGGCTCAGAGGGGCTAAACGGGAGAATGTTTAGATCAGACTGGATCATGACTTTCTTAGAAAGCCAGGTGCACAAGGATGGAACAGGGGACTCCAGGTGCTGCTGCATATACAACCAAAGAACACAGAGAAGAGACCTGAATTCAGGCAGTGCTGGAAGGAGGCATACGGAGAGAAAGTCAACGGGCCTTCATGATCCAAGGAAGGTAGGGAAAAGTAACTCACATCAAGTGAGGAGGACAAATATTACCAGATTTACCCACTTAACTCCTGCTGTCCCAGACACACAGCTCCTGACAACTTGAAACCCCATGTGTAAAAGACGGAATTAGTGAAAACAGGGACAGCTGGCTGGCTCAGCTGATAGAGTTGCACGCTCTATCAGGGTTGTAGGTTCAAGCCCCATGGTGGGTGTAGAGATTACTTAAAAATAAAATCTTAAAAAAAAAAAAAAAAAACTTAAAAAAAAAAACAAAAAAAACAAACAAGAACAGAGGACACCCAGCCAAGAGAAATACGATGACTTGACTCGGATGGCTGTGCCAGGCCCCCTATTTATATCACTTGGCATCTGCACAGTACAAATATAAATGGGAACTAAGAGTGATTAAGTGGTAGAGGTCTATGCAAATGGATAAGGCTAAAGAAAATGACTTACTTATGATTTAAATGTTTGAAACAGTCCATGAGAAAAACACTCATAGTCCCTTCATACCTACTCCTAGTCAAGAAAGTAAGCTCTACTGTAATTGGTCCATGGTAGTCTTTACTTGCCTTAGGAAGTTTCTACTGTAAATAAGCAGGTAAGCAGACATAACCACAGGGCAGGGGTTGTGGTGGGGGGGGGGGCACCTGTCAATTTCTACCATCGCAATGTTTAAATATAAGTGTCTACATGACCCATGTTTATGCATCTATGTTTATCAGAAAAAGTGATGGCACTGAAAAAAAAAAACAAAAACAAAAATTGGGGTGCCTGGGTGGCTCAGTGGGTTAAGCCTCTGCCTTCAGCTCAGGTCATGATCTCAGTCAGGGTCCAGGGTTCAAGTCCTGTGTTGGGCTCTCTGCTCAGCAGGGAGCCTGCTTCCCCCTCTCTCTTCCTGCCTCTCTGCCTACTTATGATCTCTCTCTCTCTCTCTCTGTCAAAAAAGAAAATCTTAAAAACAAAAACAAAACAAAACAAAAAAACTCCCATATACAACTGCAAAGAACTATCACTAGTCAAATTAAATAATCAGTTATGTCCTGGCATAGTTCAGAACAATGGACTCCAAAATGACAACAAAAATTCCAATAGTGATTTGATCACAATGGCGTTTCCTCCTTCCAGATCACAGAACCAGATTGTTATTTAAATAAGTAGTTCCCAAATAACGAATTTTTATTAATACTAAAATAAGGAGAAATGTTTGGGCCACTGAAGTGCTGTGTTAGGACCCTCTGTTGAATTTCTGTAAACTGAACCTGACTGTACCAATCCCAAATAAGAAACAATTTCAGAGAGGGGACCGGAAAGCTCTAGGCCAGAGCTAACGAAAGGAAATATAATGTGAGCCATATGTGTCATTTTAAGTCATCCATTAGCAACACTGAAAAAAGAAATGGGTGAAATTAATTTTAATAATGTTTCATTAACTCAGTATACCTAAAATATCATTTCAACATGTAATAATATTAATGAGAGAGCTCCCTTTTTTTCATACTGAGCTTTCAGAATCTGGCAGGTATTTTATACTTACAGCTCAACTTACAGCTATCTTTCAAGTGCTCATTAGCTCATGTAATAAGTGGCTATAACACTGGACAGCATGGATCTAGACTAACCATTTCACTCTGTATATGAAGACAGCAAACTGCAAAGAAGTTAAGAGATTGGTAAACCGCTGAGCCCAGCCTAGATTTCTTGCTTCCTAATTCCTAATTTATAAAATATAAAACTGAATGTTTTATACCCAGAAGATACAGAGGAGTAGCCAATGATGGCAGTCCAAGGACACCTGGGATGGAAGTTAACCTTCAGGAGAGCACATGAAACCAGAGCTCATTGTCAAGAGAAAATGTATGGCTGAAATGGATACCCAACAGCGAAGCTACAGAACAGACATGGTCTCAGTCGAGAAGCTTGAAGGTTATGTGTTGGTAAGGACAGAAATGTTCCAGGTTGACCCATGTGCATGATCACTGGAGACTGAATTCATATCCAGCAGAGTGACTGGGAATCAGGACAGTGTATGCAAATTTAAATGCATCCCAGGATGCAGACCTGCATGAAGCCTAACAGAATTCCCTATACCCTAATCTCTACTTTGCTGGTAATATTTCAGAAGTAATCTGCACAAATAGGACACTATGTATGAAACCTGATTTAAATACTCTGGCCAAAAAAAAAAAAAAGTGAAGGAAGGGAAACTGGCCAAGTTTTATTTAAAGTTAGTTAGTTAATTAATTTGTTTGTTTGTTTGTTTGTTTGAGAGACAGAGGGCTCAAGCAAGCAAGCAAGGGGGAGTAGAGGTAGAGGGAGAGAAAGAATCTGAAGCAGACTCTCTTGGCACAGAGAGCTGAGCACAGAACCTGAATCAGTGCTTGATCCCAGGACCCTGAGATCATGACCTGAGCCAAATTTATGAGCCAGATTCTTTTTTTTTTTTTTAATATTTATTTATTTATCTGACAGAGATCACAGCAGGCAGAGAGAGAGAGAGAGGAGGAAGCAGGCTCCCCGCAGAGCAGAGAGCCCGATGTGGGGCTCGATCCCAGGACCCTGGGACCATGACCCGAGCCGAAGGCAGAGGCTTAACCCACTGAGCCACCCAGGTGCCCCTATGAGCCAGATTCTTGACCCACTGACCCACCTAGGCGCTCCGGATGTTGGCAAATTTTAATAATTAAAGCTGTCTGATGAGTACAAGGCACCTATTAAACTATTCTTTCTAACTTTACATATGTTGGAGCTTTTCCATATTAAAAGTTTTTTTTAAAGGGGAGGGGTGTGGTTGAGAAGAAGCATAACCTCCGAAAAAGGTTTTCTACAGCCCCGATAATAAGACCAATACATAAACTATGGCATTCTGCCAATAATTTCAAGAGCTTGAAAATGCACAGACATTTCAATTTTAAGAAAGCAGACTGAAAAGGGATGGGGGGAAGGAGAGGGAGAAAAATATTTTTAAAACACCTATAAACCTCAATACCCTGAGAAAAAGCACTGTCAGCAACTCAACAATGATCCCACCAGAGCTGCTCCTATTAGTACATATTAAAATATATGTCATATTTTCTAAACTGATAAAATAGGATTGTACTCATGATGCTGTTCTTTTTTTTTTTTTCTTTTTTAAGATTTTATTTATTTGACAGACAGAGAGCACAAGTAGGTGGAAAGGCAGGCAGAGACAGAGAAAGGGAGAAGCAGGTTCCTCACTGAGCAGAGAGCCCAATGCAGGGCTGGATCTCAGGAGCCTGGGATCATGACCTGAGTGGAAGGCAGACGCTTAACCCACTGAGCCACCCAGGTTCCCCCATGATGTTGTTCTTAAGTCAGCTTGCCTATGTGGAAATGACCACCTTCCATGCAGTTCCCTAAGGGTGCAACGAGGGTTGGGCACGTGACAGATGCTACACCAATCAGATCCCATCCTCTAGGGATGGAATACTCACAGGGACAGGGGCCGATGGACCTCACCCAGTCAGGGCGTCCTGGGCAGAAAGCCCACAAATTTATGCTTCTGAGATTCCCCGGACCAAACTGAAACTGGGTTTCCCATTGTTTTCAGCTTCTGGGATCTCCCGGTACCTTTTTATAAACACTGTTTTCCTACTTAAGCTGGGCAGAATTCCTATCTGTTGGCTGAAGCAAAAGAACTCGTAGTAATGGGAACACTACTATTAACAAAAAGAGCTAAGAGTAATGCATCATAATTTGCCAGGTACTATTCTAAAGTTTTTATAAGTTCTATCTCACTGAAGCCTCGCAACAATTCTTTTTTTTTTTTTTAAGATTTTATTTATTTATTTGACAGAGAGAAATCACAAGTAGATGGAGAGGCAGGCAGAGAGAGACAGAAAGAGAGAGGGGGAAGCAGGCTCCCTGCCGAGCAGAGAGCCCGATGCGGGACTCGATCTCAGGACCCTGAGATCATGACCTGAGCCGAAGGCAGCGACTTAACCCACTGAGCCACCCAGGCGCCCGCCTTGCAACAATTCTGAGATAAATACTATGAACTTCGATTCAGGGCTGAGAAAATGGAGCTCCAGGCAGATGAAAACATGCCCCAACGGACAGTGACTGGTTGGAGAGCCAAGATCTGAAATTGGGCTGTTGGAGCCTTAATTTAGTCCTAGATTATAAAACTTCCAATTAAGCGGCTTTATGACTTGCTTTTTTCATTTATAATATGTTAAGAAGGCCTTTCCATATTGGGAAATATATCATTTTTAATAGCCATATTGAATTTATAATATAGATTTTCATAATTCAAGCAATTATCTCCTACATTGGGGTATTTAGGTTTTTTCTAGTTTTTTAATGTCATTAATGTGGCTGTAATTAACTGTTCTTTGAGTCTGAGGGCACATCTTAATTTACAGGTAGGTTAATTTCTGGCTGAGATTTGCCAGGTCAAAGGATATGTACTTTTTTTTTGTTTCCATTCTTGATTATATATCACCCAATAAGGGTATTTTGTTTTCAAAGCTTGCTAAGAAATGTAAAAGAGAACAAAGTTGGCTTTTCTTTGTAAAAGGCCATTTCTGCCTTTGGGCATTCATGTCTGTTTACATGCTCAGAATGGAGACAATCTGCTCAGCTAAGAAAGAGAACTCTGTTTTTAAATGTTAATTGATGTAGGATAATCGGATTTCCCAATCAATACCAAATACAGTTGGAGCCCAGTGCTTAAGAAGTTTCTGAGCCAGCTTCATATTGCATCATATTTCCTGAGGCAAATTCTAAAGGGCACTGGCTCAGGGATCAATTGTGAAAAAGGTAGGTTATAAGCAAAAGTGTTCTGTGACTTCTAGAATTCTTCCTTTGCATCAGCTGTTTCAAAAATCAAAACTTAAATTATTTTAGATGCCAGTTATTACAATGCTGTAATTATTGGTGTGTTTATTTCCTCTGCGAGATCAAGGTTCTCTCTATCCTTTCTCAGAGGTTAGTCCAGTGCAGTAACTTCCTGGGAAGATCACATGATCTACTTTTCTACTCTCTGAGTACTGAAATACCCTCCAGCTGAGTACAAAATAAAATTTCAGACTCGGCCTACCACCATGCTACCTTGAAGGCTGACACTGAACCATTTGATATCACCAAGCAGCCTGAAAGAAAGAGGACATCCAAAAGAAGGCACCAACTTAGAAATGGTCGGGGGCGGGGAGCGGGGGTAAGCAACTTCAGTGAGAATGTTCTACCAGGAGCAGCCTGGACAGTAAACTGGACATAGAGACATTCTTTGGGAGACTGGGTAACTGAAGGTGGAAAAGTAGAATATCCCAACCTGATCCTGTATGAATCGGAATGTTAATATCTAGGGAAAACTACCGTTAACTTTTATCTACCCAAACCAAACACAATTTAAAATTTTTTAACTTAAAACTCGTATCAGGACAAGAACATATTAGCACAGTCCTGTTGAGTAACAGGCAGAGTCTATCTTGCCAAACTGACAATGATTATCTTGCAGGGATAGATAAGAAGGTTGAAAGGGAAAACACAAGTAAACATTCACCAAACACAACCCTGAGGAAGAGAGCTAGCTACCAGAAGCAGGAAACTAAAGAATACAAGGATACAATGAAGCACTTTCAGAAAGTTCAGACAATCAGAAAATAATAATAATAATAATAACAGTAGTAGTAGTAGTAGTAAAAATTAGACAAAAAACCAGCTGGTCAAGCTTTCTATCCTGGAGATCAAAGACCCTCAGGCCCCGATCAGAATGAATCAGGACCTGGCACACTTTCCACCAGCTAGCTCAGTTGTCACATTTCATCTCATCTGGCAGTCCCCCAGTTGAATCCAGCTCTCCGGGGAAAACGGGAAAAGATGGTAAGAAGGCAGTGCTAACAGCACAGGGCTTGTCACGCAAATTCCGGAGACTAAACAGACTCTGTTGTTACCCAGAGGCAAACAGCATGCAAGTATGGCTACCCCACGAAATTCAGTTAGAACTTTCAGGCAACAGTGACATCCTTACAGTTCCCTTGAAGATATTTAGGAACTCACCTAGTGCATGGCTACAACTCCGGCAGGATTCTGTTAGACTGACAATGATTTGCTGCAGGTCAGCTCTGGGGGGAGTAGGAGAAGGGTTGGGATTTTTCCAGCCATTACATTTACAAGACTCCTCAGCCTAAAAAAGGAACAGAGATAAAAATTATTTAACAGGAAGCAATGGACTCCATGCTTTCCATGAGATCAATACCCACTAGTTACAGACAGCTACCCTCCCCACTCCTGACTTCAAAATTTCCTACATATGCACAAAAAATAAAAATAGAAAAAGGCAAAGAGGCTGTTTGATCTAGACATTTTGGATTTTAATGTCTTGGCTGGTTTCCTTTCTGCTGGCTGGAATTGAGAACTGCAGCTCAAACAGCAGATGCATGCCCTTTGATACCAGTGCCCCCAAGCAAATGTCCATGAAGTGGTCAGTTCCGAGAAAGCGCATCCATAAAGCTGGCCAAGGCAACAAGCCAGACTGTCCAGAGATCCTTGGAACCTGGTTGGGGCCTCCACCATGACTGAGCCTTGCATACTTGAAGGCTCCAGTTGCAACTCTGCCCCCATGGACCAGGAAGGAAATCCACAAAACTGAGGAAGTTATCAACCTCAAGGAAACGAGGAGGGACACACCCATCTCGAGGCCACATTTGCTAGCTCCTCTAAGTCTTTTGTAGGCTCCCAGCTACATGATGGAGAGGGCCTCACTGTGCAGTCAGGGGTTTCCATCTTGATACTTCTCAGGTTCCTTGTACCAGAATACCAGTATTTATTATTTTAGCAACACTTACAAGAAATCTTCCTTACGCTTCACATTTCCCTACCATCTTTAAGATCAGTGAATACGATTTATGATTTAGCCTTTTTGTGGAGTGTTGGGTATAAAGTTGAGGACATGGATAGAAAGATGTCAACAATTTTCAATCATAAAAATAAAATGGACACAGCTGACTGTGGGTGAGAGCGTTCTGTGTACACTGTCCAAATGGTAGCCAGTAGCCACAGGTGGCTGTTGAGCCCTTGAAATATAGCTAGTCCTTGGGACACTTGGGTGGCTCAGTTGGTTAAGCCGCTGCCTTTGGCTCAGGTCATGATCTCAAGGTTGTGGAATCGAGTCCTGCATGGGGCTCCTTGCTCAGCGGGGAGCCTGTTTCTCTCTCTGCCTCTGCCTGCCACTCTACCTGCATTTATGCTCTGATAAATAAAAATCTTCAAAAAAAAGAAAAAGAAAAAGAAATATAGCTAGTCCAATCTGAAATGCACTGCAGGTATAAAATATATACCAGATTTAGAAGACTAATGTAAAAACTTCTCATTAATTATTTTCACATTGGTTACCTGTTTGACCCATGTTTCACACTGGTTACATGTAGTATTTTAGTTAAATAAAAAATAGGAAAATTCATTTGACTGGTTTCTTTTCTACTTTTTAAATGTGGCTACTGGAACACTTAAAATTACATATGCGGTTCACATTCTTCTTCTCTGAAATGGCACTGTTCTAACAAAACAAATCAGACTTTTGTGCTTAGGCTTTGTGGTAGATCTTTGATCACAGGTCTTTTCACCCTGCTTCCCACCCCTGTAACCCTCAAACCCCCAAACCCCGTAGCAGATGGCTGAAGTTGGTAGAAGTTGGATGTGTAGAAAATGACAGAAGGGCTGCTACCTCAACTCCATACAGAAAATTCTCCAAGACAGGGACAGTTTCTGAAGTGTGTGTACATCTAAGACAGTAAGGAAAGAAAGAATAAATAGCTGGCAAGGCAAGAAGGCCAAGGTGAAAGGAAAATATGTTTCTAAAGATAAGTTCCCTATGCTTCTGAAGATAAGCTGGACCCGATGAATGTTGGCAAGCCCAACCTGACTGCTTCTCACATGTTAACCCACTGGGGACAGAGAAGGTAAGACCAAAAATAGCAACTTGGTAGCACAACCCCCCGTGAGTAGCTCAAGTGACCCTCTTCTGTTTGGCCAAGGCATCAGGACCTGAAGGTTAACCACAGTGCTCGTTATTAAGCTGAACTGGACTTGAAATTCCCTATAATGAGCCATCCACTTCTTCAGAGATTGGAAAGTTCTCAAGGGCCATGTTTTTGAAGACTCTCATGAGAACTTACATGAATGCCTATAGTCTTTGTAGGGATGGAGGAAACCACTCGCCTTGGGGACTCCTCTCCTAGCAGTGGAATATCTACTTCAAGAGTCTCACACAGCCTCTGGCTTTTCTGAGCAGTTGGTCTGATCCTATTGCCCCTTCCAAAAAAGACTTTGGGTAGAGAAGGAAAAATGATGATAATAGTCCCAACAAATTAATTACATACAGCAGTCCAAACATAGAAGGAGCAATAGCAATGGCCCAGAACCTTTTGAGTTTGCAGAACTAATTCCAAGCCAAAGAACTACGATGCATACTGAGTCATTCATTCGACAGTATGTCTTTTTTTTTTTTTTAAGATTTTATTTATTTATCAGAGAGAGAGAGGGGGAGAGAGCGAGCACAGGCAGACAGAATGGCAGGCAGAGGCAGAGGGAGAAGCAGGCTCCCTGCTGAGCAAGGAGCCAGATGTGGGACTCGATCCCAGGACGCTGGGATCATGACCTGAGCCGAAGGCAGCTACTTAACCAACTGAGCCACCCAGGCATCCCACGATAGTATGTCTTGAAGGGCTACTCCATGCCAGGTACTTTTGCTAGGTATGGAAAGGGAATGAATAAAGACCCTGTCCTTGGGATAGTGAGAATGAGGCAAACAGACAACACAAATTAACAAATTATACAGTATATTAGAAAGTGACAGCACTATGGAAAGAAAGAAGTGATGGGGAAAGGAGGCTTGGGGAAGGGTAGGGCAGAATCTGAAATTTTAAGTAGGCTTTTTTTTTTTTTAAGATTTTATTTGATTTTATATTTGACAGACAGAGATCACAAGTAGGCAGAGAGACAGGAAGAGAGAGAGGGGGAAGCAGGCTCCCCACTGAGCAGAGAACCCAATGCGGGGCTTGATCCCAGGACCCCGGGATCACGACCTGAGCTGAACGCAGAGGCTTTAACCCACTGAGCCACCCAGGTGCCCCTTAAGTAGGCCTTTTTTAAGAAAGTGGCAATAAAGCAAAGACTTGAAGGAGCAGAGGGAGTTAACCATTAGATATATGGTAGAAGAACATCCCAGACAGAGGGAACAGGCAGGGCATAGTCAAGAGTGGTTGGCTCGCTCAACAAACAGCAAAGACCAGCATGCATAGGGCATAGTGAGCAAAGGAAAGAGCTGAGTTGGAAGTAGGAGAAATCCTACAAGGTCTCATAGGCAATTAGCAGTACTTCAGCTTGGTTATATGATCCATCGTCTCTCCTTTCCCAAACAGGATCCTCTGGGCTTGAAACGGGTATAGGAAGAGAACACAAAGACACGAAGCCAGATGTTTTCAAACTCATTTTTTTTTTCCCTTTCCTAGTGTAGAAAGCCTCCCCACTTTCTCTTTTCCTTTGGCATTACTCACAGAGGCATTCATTTTTCTGTCACTAACTTACAGGAGCAAATCATCCTATTTCCTTTCATTTTTTACCGCCACTCCAGGATCAAATACATATTCTGTTACACAGGGACGCACATTAATTATTCACACTTTCCTGAATTTATAAATCTCTTTAATATCTAGATGGAAAAGAACTCCAATACCTTAACCAAGGCCCACCAAAAGAACACAAGATTCCCCTGGAATTACCAAAAAGATGCCAAGTTGTCTAGTTAAGAGTTTCAACACTTACTAAGGCCCAAGATTAACTTTAAGGCTAGGAGTCAGGTGGGTAATAAATTCAGCTCAAAACCCCAAGGAATTATGTAATCTGGGAATCTGTCCTCATTCACCTAGGTAGCCGCATTAGCTTCTGACAAACGTGATGGCCTCTGCCATCTGGGCACATCAGCAATCACAGCCTAAGTCTCCTCCTTTGGCAGGTTTTCCACGGGCAGGCAGGAAAATTGGGAGGAATTCTGTATGGACCAGAATAACACCACCCACAGCCAGTATTTGTAACTCCAGATTCTCAGAAAGACCATGACCCAGTGAGATGAAATTCCTCCTTCCAAGGAAGCTTGAGAAGCCAACTTGTTCTGAATCAACCCGAAAGTATGGGGCCTCTACAAGAGCCATCAACCTCAACAAAACACCACTTTTTGGTTCAAAGGTTTGAGTCTACAGGTAAGAAATTGCTCCATCTCATGCTTGGGGTTGAAATCCATGGGCTTATACCATAGCTTTTCACCTAACACTGTGTTAGGAATGGATTACCTCAGAAGACAGTGCTAACGGGGAGTGTTTTCTCTGTATTTAGACAGGGTGGAAAGAATGCAGAGGAAAAAGCATAGACAGAATGTGAACCTTTCCAACTCTCTCTCGCACTATTTATTCATTCTGCAAACACTAACTGAGCCCCTACTACATGTCCATCATAGAAGCAGATACCGCGGACACAACAAATTTCTGCAGAAATAAAAATCTATGGGTGCCTGGGTTGCTCAGTCTGTTAAGCAGTTCTCAACCTTAGAGGCATATTGGAATTAATATTAAGATTACTGGGGAGCTCCATTAAGCCTGATACCCACACCTGACAACAAAATAATTAACTCATGATCTTTGTGGATAGATACCAGGCATCAGTATGTTTCTTAAGCTGGTGATGCTAGTGTGTAGACAAAGCTGAGCATCTCTGATCTAAAAGAAGGGTTACTAGGAATGGACCCATGAAAAAACACACACACTTGGAGTGGATGGCTGGCTCAGTTGGTGGAGCATATGACCCAAGATCTCGGGGTTGTGAATTCAAGGTCCACCTTGGAAGTAGAGATTACCAAAAATAGAATCTTAAACACACATACACTCACACACTAATTGGAGCATGTCAGGAAGACTTATACAGACGAGGGATCCTTCACATGGGATGAGAGGAGGGGGAAGAACAGTCCATTTCTGAAGAACAGCAGCATGTGTGTGCTTTGGAACATACTTCTTGACCCTCACCTCATGTATAGTTAAATATATAGGTGCCTGCTTTCTCCAAAACATTTCTATGGAATTTGAGACCACTGGTACTCTCCTGAAGCTGGGTGACAGAGGAGAAAAGAGAGAAGTTAACACCTTCTCTGTGTCAGAATTTTCTAGGATTTTTATGAAGGTGATAAAAGAACATGTCTAGTTTAAAATTCTAAAATTATCACTATAAACAAATATATTGCAGAATTCCCCCCCCTTTTTTTTAAAGATTTTTTATTTGTTAGAGAGAGATACAGAGCGCAAGCACAGGCAGACAGAGTGGTAGGCTAGAGGCAGAGGGAGAAGCAGGCTCCCTGCCGAGCAAGGAGCCCAATGTGGGACTTGATCCCAGGATGCTGGGATCATGACCCGAGCCGAAGGCAGCCGCTTAACCAACTGAGCCACCCAGGCGTCCCATCCCCCCTGCCTTTTTTTGAGCCTGTCATTTATAGATCTCTGCTTGGCCTTGCTTTTTTTAGTCATGGTATTTATATTAAAAATTAAACCTAAATTAAAAGCAAAAGGTTGAGAACCACTGGCCTAGAAGAGATAAGACTCTGGGACTGAATCAAATAGGTGATGCATACCAATTCCTCCTGAAGCTCTGCTCAGTAAATGGATTCCTGGAAATCTTCCCCAAGAGTTGTGTGGAAAGAGACAAGATCTTGCAGCAGCAAAACCTATAAACTAGAACATTCTTTCAGGCTATACTGCCTTTCTCAGCCTGTGGAGGAGCAAAGAGGCCGGAGACAGAGAAAATGGGCCAGAGGAAAGACGTGATGTTTGAGACTATTCTCCATCACAAAACAGACTGCCAGGAAACTCTGTGAAAACATTCTCGCTAAGTACTCTTAAACCTTTCTCCACAGCCCCTCAACATCCTGCCCTCATTCAACTCACAGCAGCAACAGGTGAAGGAATGCAGGCAAAAGGTGGGTCCGCAAAATGTTTCAGCTTAGGTTGAGGTTGGTAGAAGAGCTCCAGGTGACAGCAGACGCATCAGTGCCATGATCAAGAGGAAAGGACTTGGGAACTATGGAAATACAGTTTCAAATCTTAGCTGCAACACTTACTATGTGAACCTAGGTGAATCACTAACCCCTCCAAGCTTCCCAGTCTCTAAAGTGGATTTTAAAATACCTATCTCACAGGACTGTTGGGGGCATTAAGCAATGAATGGAGGCAGATGCTGAATTAATGGAAGTAGTAATAAAGATTATGGTGACTCTGATAATGATAACATGCAAGGAGAACTCTGTTAAGGTGAATGGTGAGGTCATGATGAACTATGACAGTTAGTACTTTAAAGCAAGGACTTGAAGAGGTTGCAACCAATGGAAGTAGTTTGAGGATACTGGCACCAATCATTAGGCAAGAGGCTATAGCTCTTACTGAACAAAAGACTAGGGAGCTTATGAATTAAATAAAAAGTTATGCTCTTCAAAGAATAAACTGGCTCCATTTCCACTGTAGGTAAGAGCAGTGGGAAGTCATTCAAAGGCTTACTGGGTGATCTTGGTGGACAATTTATTTTAACAGAAGTAAAGAGAAAGAGATGGCCACGTTCTATATATATAATCACCTAGCAAGAACACAATTTAAAAAAAAAAAAACAATATATCAAAATCTGTGAGAAATGATCAACACTTAGGTGAAAACAAATACCCTTAAATGCATTTATGGGGAAAACACAAAGATTAAAAATAAACTATTCATTCAACTCCATAATCTAGAAAAAGAGTAAAAGAATAAACTCAAGAAAAATTGATAAAAGGAACTAATGTAAAAAAAAATTTAGGGAAATCAACAAACAATATCATATACCTAATGAGTAAAATAAATTGTTGATTTTTGAAAAGACCATTAAAATAAACAAACTCTTGAGACTCTAATGAAGGCAGAGAAAAAATAAGAGTGAGAAAGGAGATAAAAACTACAGATTTATAACTAAAATAAGTACTCTGGGGGCACCTGGGTGGCTCAGTGGGTTAAGCCTCAGTCTTCAGCTCAGGTCATGATCCCAGGGTCCTGGATCAAGCCCCACATCGGGCTCTCTGCTCAGCAGGGAGCCTGCTTCCTCCTCTCTCTGTCTCTGCCTGCCTCTCTGACTACTTGTAATCTCTGTCAATCTATCTGTCATATAAATAAATAAAATCTAAAAAAAGTAATAAAATAAAATAAGTACTCTGTAGAACTTTATATCAATAATTATGAAAAACCAGATGAAACAAGTGACTTCCTAGGAAAACAGAAATTATCTAACCTCATTTAATAGGTAGTAAAGTTTTCTGACAACCCTAGAAGATAATGAAAAGGTCATCAAAGATATAAAAATGTCCCAAGATCAGATGGTTTTATAGGTAAGTTCCAATTAACTTTCAAGAGCTAGCCAAAATAAATATAATGTTAATTTTCGGGACACCTGGGTAGCTCGGTCAGTTGGGTGTCTGCCTTCGGCGCAGGTCATAATCCCCATTGAGTCCCCTGTCAGGCTCCTTCTCCCTCTACCCATCTCTCTTTCTTCCCTCTCTCTGACAAATAAATAAGATCTTTAAAAATAAAGAAGTAAATAAGTAAAATTTTTAATTTTCCAGTAGCCACATTTTAAAAAGTAAAAAAAGTAAATAATAACATAATACACCCAAATATTACCACTTTAACATGGAATCAGAATAAAAACATTATTAATAAAACAATTTACATATTTTTTATGCTAAGTCTTCAAAACCCAAGGCATATATGACCTCACATTTCAATTCAGACTAGTCATGTTTCAGGTGCTCAATGGTCATCTGTGGCTAGTGGCTACCACACTGGACAGCCAGGGACCACACCATTCCTTTTATTGTAAATTGTTTCAGAACATTAGAAAAAGATGAAAAACTCAACGTCATTCTATGAATCCAGTATAAACCTGACACAAAAACAAAAAGAGAGCAAAAAACACCAAAAAAGTCACTAGCCCAATCTCACACACACACAAAACTGACATAAAGTATCTGTAAATTAAATGCAATAGTACACGATTAAAATCATGCATTTTGGTACATAATAACTAAGTAAAGTTTATTACAAGAATGCAAAGATAGTCCTTTCAAATTAATCAATTAACAAACTAAGAAAAAATAATTACAACTGATGCCAAAAAAGCTTTAAATTCATAGAATTCATAAAATTCAATATCATAAAATTCATAATTTCCATAAAATTTAATATCAATTTCTGATTTTAAAAATAGCATATTTGTCATAGAAGAAAATAATCTTAACTTGAAAATAAACATTATACTAAATAGAGAGACACCTCATTCCTATTAAAGTTACCAAAACAAGGAAGCCCTCAATACAACCACTGTTCAGTACTGCCCTCAAAGAGGGTGCAGTACGTGGGTGGCTCAGTGGGTTGGGCCTCTGCCTTTGGCTCAGGTCATGGTCTTGGGGTCCTGGGATCCAGCCCTGCGTCAGGCTCTCTGCTCAGCAGTGGCCTGCTTCCCCCTCTCTCTCTGCCTGCCTCTCTGCCTACTTGTGATCTATGTCAAATAAATAAAGTCTTTTAAAAAAATATATTGTCCTGGAAGTACACAAAACTATAAAAATTGGCATACAATCTTTAGAGATTATCATAACTTATAAAGAAATAAATAAATCAGCTGGATAATAGGATCAAAACTTTTCTCTTTCTCAGCAATAACCACCTAGAAACTGTAATAGGAAAAAAAACCCTAATAACAAAAGCCATCAAATACTTAGGGACCAATCTTTAAGGAGATGAGTAAGATCTATATACAGAAAACTACAACTTTCTACTAAAGATTGGATGAGTTTCTTCACTGCAACAAGGAAATATGCAGTATTCATGATAGGAAGACACCATATTGTAAACCTAACAGTTCTCCTTTAATTAATCTGTAAGTTCTATAATCATTACTTATAACATATGTAACAAAGTATTAATATTCAGAATATATCAAGATCATCTATAAAACAATAAGAAAAAGGCACAGTCTAATTGAAAAAATTCGCAAATCCAGTATTCCAGAAAAATAAATGCTAAAGACAAATAAACCAACAAAATGGTCCAAGTAACTAGTATTAGAGAAATGAAAAATTAAAAGCCCTGTGGCATATTTCCTCAGACTAATTAAACTGGCAAAAATAAATAAATAAAACGTCGACACTGGTATCTAAAGTTGACCAAGATGTGAGGAAACACACAGCCTCATATACCCTGTGTGGGAAGACACACTGCTACGTTTGTGCCCTTTGGCTGAAGAATACTACTTGGGAGCTCTCCTACAGACATACTGACATGTGCTCAATGATATTCGTATACCATTTATTAGAGCAAAAGAAATATATATGTCATGTCAGGTAAAATCTGATCAATAAGGAAAGAATTTACTAAGTTATGTAGATTGGGGGACGCCTGGATGGCTCAGCCGGTTAAGCAGCTGCCTTCAGCTCAGGTCAAGATCCTAAGGTCCAGGATTGAGTCCCCGCCTCAGGAAGCCTGCTGCTCCTCCTGCTTGTGCTCTCTCTCTCTGATTTAAAAAAAAAAAAAAAAAAAAAGCTATGCAGATGGGTACCACAGACTATTTACCCATACAACTAACTTGTACAGAACCTCTCTATAACTAAAATAGGTACTCTAGGTCCTAGTAAAAGGCTGAAAAACCAAACTATAGAATAATTCAAAGCATAATCCAATATCTTTTTTTAAAAAAAATTAGTGAATAAGCAATTTAAACATGTATTATTTGGATACACAGAGAAACCAGATAGATAGATACTTATGGGGGGAGGGCAAAACTGGGGGAGGAAAAGGAATATTCACATTGTACTTTATATTCTTCTCTAAAGTGCATATTCATGGGCTGCTTGCTAATTATCTTTAACATTAATTCATCTGAGGGGAAATCATAATTCCAGAAAAATTCCAACGACAATAAAAGAGGCTTGGTATAAATCAGTTGTGGGGGAGGAAGGGCAGAAACCACACATCCTTATCACAAACCACATTTAGGAATTCAAGGATCCAAAACTTTTCTTCCCGTGGGGTTGCTCATAAAAGCCTTTACTGAGGTTCAAGCCAAAAAATAACAAGCATGCAATTCTTAAAGAAGACAATATAGATTTTTAAAGATATAAATCTTAACTTCACTATTGCAACAGACTTAGAGTAATCAGCCCAGAAAGAAAACTTTATTCCCCTCTTGTCTTAACATGACAGGGAAGAATGGCCGTGTTCATGGAGGGCTGAAAATGGGTCACAGATCTCATGGCAGAGAGATTTTGGAAGAATAAACTCTTGTACTGCCCTTACTAATAAAAAAAGGTTACATCCCAAATATTAACCACACTTATTTAAGCTACTTGTGACAGAAGTGCTTAATGAATTCAACAATAAACACTCACAAATGTAACTGAATAAAGGACTTTTTCTTTCAGAACTGGCTCACTTTGCTTCCCCCACTGAGTCCTGGGATCTCAGCAGCTTTCACAAAGTAGACTTTCATGTCTTTTGTTAGAACAAACGAGACTTCTTCCAAATAAATAGAAAACTCCCTGAAAACTAACAGGAAGATAAAAGGACAGAGAGAGCAAAGGAGAGAGGAAGAAAACACAGGAAAAACACAGAGCAGTCTAAACGTTTTGTCAGCCCCACAGCCCTGCAACTGTGCCGGCCAGGATGTGGAAGACAGACACAAGTGGGGGTTCAGTCTTCAAAAGGTAGCAGGTCCAAGTTGGGAATGCCTCCTGAGCGTAAAGTAAATACTGGATTTCAAAGACTTAGTGTCAAAAGCAAAAGAAGAATATTAAAATACCTCATTAAGAATTATTATCTGTTGGTTACATGTTACAGTGATCTTGTGGGGTAGTAAGTTAAAGAATATACTACAATTAATCAAATTTAACGGTTGATTTTTCTCTCTCCTTTTTCAATGTGTTGGAGTGGGTTGAACAGTGTCCCCCCAAGTGCATGTCCACTTGGGGCCCCACATGGGATCTTATTGGAATATAGATGATTTTTGCAGGTATGATTACTTAAGAATGTTGAGATTAAATTATCCTGGACTTAGGGCCCTGAAACCAGTAAGTGGTGCTTTCATAAGAAAAAAAAAAAAAAAAAAAAGGAGAGGGAGATCATAGATACACAGGCCATGTGAAGCCAGAGGCAAAGACTCATTCCTTGGAGTGATACATCTACACACCAAGGAATGCCAGCGACTGCCAGGAGGCACAAAAGGATTCTTCCCAGAGCCTCTGGAGGGTATGTGGCCTGCTGACACCTTGATTTCAGACCACGGGCATCCAAAACTGTGAATAAGGGAAGTTTCTGTTGCTTTAACCCACCTTGTTGGTGATAATTTGTTATAGCAGTCCTAGTAAACTAATACACGTGGCTAGTAAAAAATGTTCAGTTATATATGTGGCTCATAGTATATTTCCATTGGACATCACTGCGGTAGAGTTTAAAAGCAATCTATCCCCCCTCCAAAACCCAAGTCTTTGCTGTAGACCATTACAGCTTATGCCTAGAATAGTCCCAACATTTTCTAAGTGGTTCTAAGTGGTTCAAGTTATACCCCTCTGAGATACCTGGAAATTCCTTGAGCTTGGCTCACTTGTTTCAGGATTTTTTGGAGGTGGCTGGTGGGGCAGGATATACAGAGCACTTCCTACACATGTACATGCACCATAGGAAACATGGAAACCTAAGCGCACAAAAATTTAATACGTGTGGGACTTCTTGCCCAGTTTACTAAAGAGGACATACTAAGTCCTTTAGGAAACATTCAATGCCATTATCCTTGACTGCCAGCAAAGCACTTTCTGCCATGTGTTCCAAGCTACCACCCCATGCCCTTTGCCTTGGCCTTTATATCTCCTTTCCAGATGTGCAGGCCCAGCCACTGTTCTTCCAGATAAGAGTTTTCCTTCAAAGCACCTTTCCCCATCTCTCCTTAATTAGGCAAGACAGCTGCTATCTACGGGAACTCCCACGGGGACTGGCCTGCGGCTTTAACTAAGTACCAGCTGAAGGACAACCTTTTAGGGATTGTGCTGCTAAGCCAATTACCACAGCAACTAGCAACCCCGGCACAAGGAGGGGAAAGCTGCCAGATGACTTCGTCTCCCCCAAGACAGATATAGCAGAACCAAGAAGAAAAGTCCACTGGATTGCTTCAACAGGCCCAGGATAAAAACGGTTTTGCCCCAGTAGAATCCAGGGTTACATGGCAAAAGAATGCAACAGCCTCCATTGTAGTCTGCAGAAGCCAGGACAGAGGATGAGAAGGAAGTTGAACTGGATAAACAAGCCATCGTGACTCAGAAGACAGACAGACAAGTGAGTAGAGTGCTTACAGTTCACTCAGTGGCGATGAGATGGGTGTGAAGATATTTGGGTGACATCCAGAGGAACAAGAGAAAGACAGCCAAGCTGACTAGAAGGATTCAGTCATGCTTAAAATACTGGGAAGCCCTATTTGCTAGAAAACTGAAATCAGTGACAAGGATGTCCCAGAGCAAGAACACACTGAAGGGAAATTTATGGAGTAAAACTATGAATCCAACATTTATCAAGCACCCACAATAAGAAATGCACTTGAACACTTGTTCTTATCTCATTCTGTATGAGGAAGGTATTAATTATTCCCATTATTCAGAAGAGAAAACTGAGGCTCTAAGATCTGCCTGAACATTTTCAGTCTATCCTGCAGAAGCACTGGGTATATTCAGGCAGGTGTCTGTGGTCCTGTGTTTGTGCGTGGAGGTCCTCACTCTATTTTACTACCTCTCCGCTCTGGGTTAGACCAAAGTAGAATGTTTAAGTCAACAAAACCATTATGAGATACAACTTCATATCCTCAAGGATGACTGTAGTCAAAAGAGCAGACAATAAAAAATGTTGACAAGGATATGGAGAAACGAGAATCTTCAAACAGTATTGGAGGGGATGTAAAATAGTAGCCACTGTAGAAAAGACTTTGGTGGTTTCTTAAACACAGACTGATGGAACAGAATAAAGAGTCCAAAAATAAACCCTCAAATAAAATTCAAATAATTTTTGAGGCATCTCAGAGGCTCAGTCATTAAGCAGCTGCCTTTGGCTCAGGTTGTGATCCCAGGGTTCTGGGATCGAGCCACACTATCGGGCTCCATGCTCAGTAGGAAGCCTGCTTCTCCCACTCCCACTCCCCCTGCTTGTGTTTCCTCTCTGGCTATCTCTCCATCTGTCAAATAAATAAAATATTTTAAAAAAAATCAAATGATTTTTGCCAAAACCATTCAATGGGGAAAGGACAGTTTTTTTCAACAACTAGAAAAACTGGATATTCACCTGCAAAAGAATGATGCTGTTCAACCCTTGCCTCACACTACATACAAAAATTACTTCCGAATGGATCAGACTTAAAACGTAAAACCTAAACTATAGAACTCTTAAAAGAAAACAGAAGAAAAGCTTCATGATATTGAATTTGGCAGTAATTTCTTGATAGGACACCAAAAACACGTGCAACAAAAGAAAAAAAAATGGATTTAATCAAAATTAAAAACTTCTGGGCACCTGGGTGGCTCAGTGGGTTAAGCCGCTGCCTTCAGCTCAGGTCATGATCTCAGGGTCCTGGGATCAAGTCCCGCATTGGGCTCTCTGCTCAGCAGGGAGCCTGCTTCCTTCTCTCTCTGCCTGCCTCTCTGCCTACTTGTAATCTCTGTCTGTCAAATAAATAAATAAATAAAATTTTTAAAAAAAAAATTAAAAACTTCTGAGCATCAAAGAACACAATCAATAGAGTGAAAATGCAAACCACAGAATTAAAAAAAAAAAAAAAACCAAACAGGGAACCTGGGTGGCTCAGTGGGTTAAGCCTCTGCCTTCAGCTCAGGTCATGATCCCAAGGTCCTGGGATGGAGCCCCTACATCCTGCATCCGGCTCTGTGCTCGGCAGGGAGCCTGCTTCTCCCCTCTCTGCCTGCCTCTCTACCTACTTGTGATCTCTCTCTCTATAAATAAATAAATAAATAAATAAATAAATCTTAAAAAACAAAAACAAACCAAAAAAACCCCTCCCAAATACCTGGTAAGAGGTTAATATCCAGATTATATAAAGAACTCCTACAACCCAACAACAAAAGAATAAACAACCTAATAGAAAAAAATGGTCAAAAGACTTGAACAGACATTTCTCTAAAGACATACAAATGGTCAATAAGTACATGAAAAGATACTCAAAATCACTAATCCTTAAGAAAATGCAAATCACAACCACCATGAGATATCCCCTCATACTCATCAGGATGGCTATTAACAAAAACACTGAAAAGAACAAGTGCTAGTAGGAATGTAGAGAAATAGAGAAACAGGAAATTTCGTGCATTGTTGGTGGAAAGGAAAATTGGCCAGGCACTATGAAAAACAGTATGACAGTTCCTCAAAATATTAAAAATAGAATTACCATATGATCTAGCAATTCCACTTCTGGGTATATACCCCAAAGAATTGAAAGTAGGAACTTAAATATTTAACTTCACACTCAAGTTCACAAAACCACTATTTGTAATAACTAAAATGTAGAAGTAACCCAAGTGTCCACTGACAGAGAATGGATAAACAAACTGTAGTATATAACAGAAGGGAATACTATTCAGCCTTAAAAATGAAAAGAAATTCTGACACATGGTTCAATATGGATGAACCCTGAGGGCAATGTGTTAGGTAAAATAAGCCAGTCACAAAAGGACAAACACTGTATGGCTCCATTTGTTTGGGATGCCTAGCGTAGACAGATCACAGAAAAGTCAGTAGGCTATGATGGCTGCCAGGAGTTGAGGACAAGGAAGAATGAGAATTATTGTTGAATGGGTATAAAGTTTCAGTTTGGGAAGATGATATTGAGTTCGTAGATACTGGTCGTTAGTGAGAGCTGCACCGCAATATGAGTGTCTCTTCTTTCTTCTTTTTTAGAAGATTTTATTTATTTGAGAGTGAGAGAGAGCCCAAGTGGGGAGGGGGCAGTAGGACAGCGAGACACCCCCCCCTCTGAGGGCAGAGTCCAATCATCCTGGGACTCAGAGATCATGACCTGAGCCAAAGACAGATGATTATCTGACTGAGCCACCCAGGTAGCACCCAGGTGCCCCAACAACATGAGTTTCTTAATGCTAATGAATGATTCATTTAAAAATGGTCAAGATGGTACATTTTATGTGATGTGTATTTTACCACAACTTAAAAAAAGGTGTTTTTGGAAGTTAAACATAAATTTACCATAATGCCCTCAAACCTATACCAAAGTAGCTGCCTGAGAGAAATGAAACCTATACCCATACAAACCTTTGCACGCTCATGTCCACTCAACATGATTCATACCAGCTAGCCAAAGGTGGAAAGCATTCAAATGTCCATCAACTGGTGAATACATACACAAAATAAGGATCTCCACAAAGGAGAATATTATCTGGCATTAAAAAAGAATGAGATGGTGATATATATTCCATAGGAATGAGCTTCAAAACATTATGCTAAGTATAAGAAGCCAGGCCCATACTGTATAATTCCATTTGTATCAGTTCCAGAAAAGGCAAATATATAGACACAGAAAGTAGACTGGTTTGTCTGAGGCTGAAGTGAAAACAGGTTTGACTGCAAATGGACATAAGGATCTTTTGGGGGAGATGGAAATCTAAAACTTAATTTTCCTAAAAGTCATTGAATTGTAAACTTAAAACCACAGACTTTTAGGGCATCCAATTATATCTCACTAAAGTTTTTTAAAAAGACAAGAACTGGGGCACATGGGTTGCACGGCTGGTTAAGTGTCTGATTCTGCCCTGGGTTGTGATCTCAAGGTCATGGGACTGAGCCCTGAGATGGGCTCCAAGTTCAACATAGAGTGGGCTTGATCTCCCCTCCCACTAAAATAAATAAGTCTTTAAAAGTATAAAATTTTAAAAATTAAAAGGCAAGAACTGCTAATAACTAACTATCCTTTCAAATACAGGTCTTCTGCAAAATTTTGCCAAAAATGCGTCCCAAAATTGAGGTATATTTTCTTCTCAATATTAAAGAAGCTTAATAAGCTTCCTCAACATTAAAGAAGCTTAATAAGCTTCTTTAATATTGAGAGAGGGGGGAAGACCAGCAAATGGGGGTCTCCATCCTTGTCCTCCCCTGATCTGAAAAGGCAAAATAAGTCAGTGTCTAGGTAGCCACAGTTCCACTGTCAGAATTTGTCTTGGCAAAAGAGGAATGATGGGAATAAGTCATTAAGTAGGTTGCCCTGTTTTTAAAATGAATGGAGACTTTGAAACAATTAAAACTTGCTAATAATGAAAAAAAAAAAAATAACTTGCTAATAATGAAGCCATATTCACTGGTACTTCTTTTGGGCTCTCTCATTCAACACTCTAGCCTTGCCGACATCCAACTTTCTGGCATGTTCACAGCTTCAATTCAAGCCTAACCGGACTCCAAATGGATTTCTGTTGCGCTCCTTGGATTGTAGTATAAACTGTAGGGTGCAGTCTGCGGGGGAGGGAGAGGAGACAGACTTGTTCTGCAGATTCAAGAAAGGGAGTGAAAGCCAGGATGCAGGAGGTTGGGGGAGAGGGCTAACATTTTCATTTGCCACTGTAGTGAGCTGTCTGAATTTTCCTCTAAATGGTGTGCACGTGTTACTCTGGGGGAAAAAAAAAAAAAATATATATATATATATATATATATATATATATATCTTTTAATCCTATTTTCAAACAACAACACCTGAAGTCCTGAAAGCAGTTGTGATCCCAATAAATTTGGAAGCCAACTGCTTTCGAAGCAATTTGGATAATGCTCTTGGGATCTGGAGCTGGGCTTCTCAAACTTTAATCTGCTCCTGAATCACGCAGGAAATCTTAAAATTCAGATTCAGATTCAGTAAGTCTGAGGTGCAGCCCAAGATCCTGCTTTTCTTAAGAAGTTCCCAGGTGAGGACCCCACGTGGAGTAGCAAAGACCTGAAAGAAGAAAGTGGTCTGATGGAAGTGCTGACACCTTCCTCTTTTCCCAAGATGAGCTTCAGTTTTCCATATTCAGTTTAAATGTAAATGTAAATGGCTAGCTAATCCTTTCTGGGACAGAAATTCTTTCTCCACCGTGAAAATCCTTCCAGTTCACACAGTTGTACCTGGAAATCCAGGAGACACCATAAAGCTAGGACTTGAAACTGGGATTTTAAAAAACTGGATACTTTTTTTTTTTAAGATTTTTATTTTTAAGTAATCTCTGTACCCAACGTGGGGCTCGAACTCACCACAAGATCAAGAGTGGCATGCTCCACCGAGCCAGACAGGTGCCCCCCAAAATCTGGGTACTCTTGGTGTAAGAGAAAAGGAGAAGGTGGGAGTGGGTGTGGGAGACTTTCCTCAGGAGATATATTTGCCCGGAATTGAAAGTAAAAACAGAAGTGGAAGGGGAGAAAAGATAACCAGCGTGCTAATTCAGGCAGAAACGTCTCTGAAGACCTTAATGAACAGTGCCATTTTGGTCTGGGAAGTCACGAGAACACAAAGCAAATACTGCAAAGTGGTCAAGGATACAGAAGGAGAATGGAAACTATGCCCTGAGAAAATGACCCAGGTATTAACACTCTATTTAAACGCTCATCTTCCAAGCTCTCCAAGACGACTCCAACATCCTATCAACAGAAAACCTTCCTGACTTCACTGTCTGGAAGGAATCCTAGGCTTGGGCTGGAGCTCAATCACAAACTGCTAAATAATCAGGTCTGAATGAATGAAAGGCCCAACCTTTAGGCATTATCTAAAGAGCTGCTAAATGACTCCAGCATTATTAAATGGCCTAGGGATGGGCCAGACCCTGCACCACAACTAAGTCACGCCTCTATGACCAACCCAAGCACGCCTCTCCCCTGGAAGGGCCTCAAGAGGCCCTGAATGACACCAAGGCCAAGAAACTGGTGAACCCTAAACCCAGGCAATCCCTGAGTCTCTTCTTGCCAGCACAGATAGCTCAGTCCTCACCAGTGGAAAGACTTGTTAAACTGCTTGGCTGACATGGAGCAGGCCGGACAACCGGCTGACGAACAGAATTTTTCACTCTAAGCCTGTTGTTCAGGCACCAGGTCAGCGGGATGAGCAAAACAAACGGCGCCACATATGCTGCTTCTCTGGACAGCTCACACTCTCATGGTATACCCAGCATCATTCGGGCTGAGGCTCGGCAACCCCACACAACCAGCCCAACCTGCAAACCAAAACTTCCAGGCTGCGTCCCCAACTTTCCACACCCGTCATCTCTGCCCAGGAAGTCAGTGTCAGGCTAACCCTCAACCCCAACACCTCTTTTCAATTAGCCTATCCCCTTCAGTGCCATCCACCTTTCTCCCAGTCCCTGAGGCTCAGTACATCTGCATTCACTGCCCTCACCCAAGGCTATCTGACTCTTCTTTCCAAGCCTCTCCCAGATTGACATCTTCTCCATTCTCACTGGCAGGGCCCTGGGTCAGGCCTTCGACAGCCGGTCAGAAAAAACAGCTTCCTTCTCACTTTGAATACATCCCCACTCTCGCTCTATCTAAAATGCACGGAACCCATCCCTCTACTCTAAAATGCCAACTAACAACGTCCAGCATTCCTGCCTAATACTTCCCAAGGCAATTATAGCCAACACCATCTTATTCCCTCCCCCACAATAACCCCACAGGACAAGTAATTCAATGCTTACATTAGGGGTGTGGCTTGCCTGAGTTACCCCAGCTGGCAAAGAAGCAGAGAGCCAAAACCAAAACCTAGAACATCTCGCTGGCACTCTCAAATATCTTGGGGCTCCTCCTTCTTAAAGTGCAAAGACTCGCTACTATTAAATGAATTCAGTCCAAAATTTTCTACTTGAAATTCAAGACTTTCTATCAGCTGGTTTCTTCTTTACCCAGACAGAGGTTCCTTCCCACCCCCACCCCCAACAATCCCTGTGTACTTGTTTTTCCTTTTTCTTTGATTTGGCTGATCCCTTTATTAAGATCAGTAGTTACCATTTAGCTCTGCTTTTAACTGAAACGGCAGATACCATTTTTCCAGCACTTCGACTATTCCAGATACCACACTAAACTAGCTAAGTGGATTATCTCATTTTATTATCAAAACAACACTTGACTACTAAAAGACACACCTAATTTAACACATCCGGAAAAAGGACTCTTGATGCTTGCCCACTTCTAGAACAGCTGCGCTGGAGGTCCTGACCAACTTTGTAAATGGAGCTACTATCCTTTCCATTGCTCAAACTAAAATCCTAGACCTTTGGCTCCTTTCTGTCTTTCGCTTACACCACCTCCCACAACAAATCCAGTTCTATCGCTTCTGCTATTTTCCCCCTCCACTACCATCACCCTCGTGCAAGCCTCCATCCGCCGTCTACCCTGCTGCCATCTATACTGCCGTAACTTCAATTGGATCTCCTTCTCTTGCACACTTAACTCTCCTCAAAGCAGCCAAAGGGGATGCTTTAAGACCCAAATCTTTTCCAAATCCATCTGAAACAGCCCAGATGCCCAACAGCAGGTGAAGAGACAAACAAACCAGTACATCCGTACAGTGCAGTACCTCAGCAATAAAAGGAAATTAACCACTAAGGCATGCGGCATGGATGAATCTCAGACCACACTGAATGGAAGAACAGTGCGTAGTGTGTGGCATCATTTACATGAAATTCTAGAGTATCGAAACTCATATATCATGACACAAAGCAGATTAGTGGTTACTTCTAATTGAGAGGCATTTGAACAGCAAGGGGCAAAAGGAAACTTTCTACGGTGATTAAAATGCTCTGGGTCTTGATATGCATTTGGTAAAAACAAACAGAACTAGAAATCAAATCATTTCACCGTGTGAAAATTACACATACTCAGCCATCTAGCCCCATTTACCTCTCCCTTCATCTCCTGCACTCCTCCCCTTGCCCCCATCTAGCCACAAGGGATACCTGGCCACCCTTGAGTATGCTAAGCCATTTCTACCCCCAAGTCTTTGCATTCCCCACCTGGCACCCTCTGCACACACATACAAATACATACACACACACACCCAATGGCTGGCTTTTTGTTATCATTCAGGCCCCAGACCAGGCCCCATCCACAGAGACACCTTTCTGGGCATGTATTGGAAGAACTCCCCAGGCACTCTCATTTACTTCTCTGTTTTCATTCTCTGTGTGGCATGTGGCACTTACCACTTTCTGTTATTTTCTTGTTTACTGTCTGCTTCTGCTACCAGAAGCAAGCTATGCAAGAGTAAAAACCCATCTGTCACTGTATCCCCAGCATCTAAATCAATGCCTGGCTCATAATACATGATATAACAATTTGTTGAATGAATGGGTGAAGTTGACAATATCACGCTCTCCATTTTACAGCTACGAAATCTGAGGCTTGTAAAGGGTAAGTCATCTCCCCGTGCTCACACAGCGAGGAAGCAGCACATCAGTATTCAAACCCAGGCAGTCAGTTCCCTGGGTCCACGCTCCAAACCACTCTGATGTCTTGCTCCCTTCACTTCTGCTTCTCTGCAGTTTTACACCATTTGCTCCACTTGGGCTGAGCCTCTCTCCTACACCTCTACCTGCCCCAACTTATAAGGGGTTTTCTCTGTGTTGACTTCATGTTTGATCATTCGCTTAAATTTTTCTTTCCCTCTAGACCTGTCTCCCCGGGAAGATGAGGGGATCCTTGTGGCTTTCACTTCCTTTTGTCACTCACCACCCACCAGGGCAGAGCCTGGGCACAGGTACCTAACGAATACTCATGCTCCCGTGGAGGTGGGGTGAGTCAGGTAGTCCTGCGGGTATGTGCAAATCCTGGGTTACATGACTCACTTTGCTATTTCAAAGTAATGCTGACCTTGGCTTCCTTGGCATTCTGCCATCCAGTTTCAACACCAGCTTGTTAGAGCTAATGCAAATTAGAGCTGCCACCATCAGTCACTATGATACTACTCAGATCTCATCCCTGTACTTCTGGAATCTCCAGCATACCACAGAAGCCTCGTGGAAGGCTGTACAGGCTGACAGCATGCAATGATGGGGGCTTTCTAGGAGGGTGGAGAACTAATGGAAGCAACCCCATGTGTCCTGCCCCGAAGTCACTGAAGAGATTACTCAAAGCCTCCTCCTAAGGTCAGGTGGCATATCATTCCAAATGGATCATTACAGACATTATTCACACTTTTTTGCGAAATACATGCATTCATCTCTTGATTAAAAAAATAATAAGCCCTCTGTCTGGGCATCTGGGTACAAAGAGAAGAAAATACTAAAGAAAGCCCATGGTAACCTTTAGTTTAAGTGGGCAGGAAACCAACAAAAAATATATATAGCAGTTAGCAAACATGTCTTTGTAAATGATTTTTTTTCTAGTTCACTAACACCATATAGGCTTTTAGAATATATGGTATGGCTTTTTTCTTACTTCATAGGTTTTTGGGATTTGGTTTTTTTAAGATTTGTTTATTTAGGGGCACCTGGCTTGCTCAGTCATTAAACATCTGCCTTTGGCTCAGGTCATGTTCCCAGGGTCCTGGGATAGAGCCCACCATCCGGCTCACTGCTCAGCGGAAAGCCAGCTTCTCCCTCATCCACTCCCCCTGCCTGTGTTCCCTTTCTCGCGTGCCTCCCTCCGTCAAATAAATAAATATTTTTTTAACTTAATCTTTTTTTAAAAAAAAGAAGAAGATTTTGCTTATTTACTTGAGAGAGTGAGGAGTGAGAGCGCACGAGCACAAGCAGGGAAGGAGCAGGGGAAGAGGAAGAAACAGACTCCCCACTGAGCCTGGAGCCCAATGTGGGCTCAATCCTGATGGGGACAACAGATAGGATCATGACTGAGCCGGAAGCAGACATTCAACCAACTCAGCCACCCAGGCACCCCTCACTTCATATGTTTTAACTCTGCTCGTCTCACAACACAACTCCCATGTAAGAATTTACTTCCAATTTGCAGAAGAAGAAATGGTGGTCAGAGAAGCTCACATCCTTCACTCAAGAGAAGGATCAAAGTAGGTGTGATGACTCCCCTTGCTCCATCTTGTCGAAATCCAGGCCATCAAACAAGTGCTGAAGGTCACCAGGTCTGTTGTAAGCTCAAAGGGAACTGCACTTAGCTCTGTAGGTAGAGTCAGAAGATGCTGTTCCAGCTCCAGACAGGGTGTGGGGGGTTGCCCTGCTCCTGGGACCACGTGGCTTTGGGCACATTACTAAACCTCTCTGAACCTCAGTTACTTTGTTTCTACAACACAATTTCCTCTCTTCCAATATCACAAAGCCTGTGAATATGAAATTATCCATTTATTCAACAAATATGTATTGAGTCCTACTATGTGCAAAGCACAGTCAGCGGACCTGGGACAGGAAGTAAACCAAAGTCCCTACTGTCCCAAAGGAAACAATATGATTTCGCGGTCGCGCGCACGCACGCGCGTGTGAGTGTGTGTGTGTGTGTGTGTGTATGATTTCCAAGTGTTGAAAAACGCAGTAAAGGAAAACAAATCAGGTAAACTTAAAGAGTGATGGGGAGCTGCTTTTTCTGAGAGGGGGTAGTCAGGAAAGCTTCTCTGAAAAGTTGGTATTTGAGAGCAGACCAGAACGAGGCTTGACAATAAGCCACACCAATATGTGGAGAAGAAGCGTGTGCAGTGCAGGGGGTATCAGCATATATAACTGAGTGTCAGAGATGAGAGCAATTCAATATTATACAGATTCAAGGGGCATCTGAGTGGCTCAGTCAGTTAAGCATCTGACTCTTGGTTTTGGCCCATATCATGATCTCAGGGTCCACATTGAGCTCCCCGCTCAGCAGAGTCTGCTTGAGATTCTCTCTCTCCCTCTTTTTTTTTTTAATTTTTTTTAAAAGATTTTATTTATTTATTTGACAGAGAGAGATCACAAGTAGGCAGAGAGGCAGGCAGAGAGAGAGAGAGAGAGAGAGGAAGCAGGCTCCCTGCTGAGCAGAGAGCCCGATGCGGGGCTCGATCCCAGGACCCTGGGATCATGACCTGAGCCGAAGGCAGAGGCTTTAACCCACTGAGCCACCCAGGCACCCTCTCTCTCTCCCTCTTCCTCTCCCTCTTCCCCCACCCCTCCCCCTTGTGTGTGCACTCACTTGCTCTAAAAAAATAAATCTTTAAAAATATAGAAAAAGATTCAATTCTATTTCAATTGTGATGAAAGGTGAATTGTCATAAGGAATTTAGACAAGAGCTACCTAAGCAGAAATTTAAAGCAGCCCACGGTAATAAATGTAGAATAAATGGCAAGATAATGTAACATGCCCGCGTACATGCGCACACAAATTAAAAAGACAAAAATCCTGTTGTGTTAAATACATCAACTACAGAACAGATTACTTCATAAGTGGACAGTCCATATGATTCCGTTAAACAGTAAGTTTACATATTTCACAGGAGTTTTCAAAGAAGAGCTGTTATGCCAAAATTATGTTTTGAGTAAAAGAGTAAATCTGTGTTCCTCACTGCCACTCCTGAAAAGAGATGGCTTCACACGTCCGGGTACTGGGGATGTGAGGGGAAGGGGGGTGAAGGAAAATGCTCTCTTCCCTGCATCTCCATCCCATAGGCCAACAACACAACACAACACAGAGATGTCAATGCCTACCAGAGTGTTAGGTGCTGGGCTGTAGCCAACCCTCTAGAAACTCTGCCACAGCTCCCAACACGTATGGTTCTGCATGGCTTGCAGGATACGACAGATAATTCTAGACATCTTCCAGAACCAAGGCTGTGGGACAGCAGGGCTCCACACGTAGATTTACGAGTAAGGACTCACCAATACAGATTCCAGAGGCAAAGGAACTTTTCACACTGGGCATTCCACCAGCTGTGACATCACAGGCCCCCAGCACCCACCTCCCTAGCCTTCTGCCCCTCCTCCATCCCAGTGCTTATCTACAGCCATCCTTGGTTTCTTGTCCCCATTCCTGTCCCCATGGGTTCTTCCCTGTATTCCAAGAACTTGCACATATGCTAAATTCTAAAATATCAAATTCCCATCTTCTCCTTCAAAGATTTAATTAAAGTTCATTTTAGGAAGTTGTCCACATCCTAAGACTTCATTCCTGAAAATGGTTGGCGACTTTTAAACTTGTTTTTACATTAAGAACATGTGTCTTTACAAATTACTCTATGCAGTAACAGGGATGCAGCTCACAGACACCATGCGAGTGACAAAAGCCAGATGCAAAAGAAGTCAGACCACATGATTCCATTTACGTCAAATTTCAGAAAAGCAAAAGTGATCTCTAATAATAACGAATAAGGGTTACCAGAGGTGAGAGGAGACAGCAGGGGGCCTGAGAGGTGCTGGAAATGCTGGACAGCTTTCTGAGTGGCAGCTGCATGGCCACGTGCCTATGTGAAAATTCACCAAGCTATATGCTTATGATATGAGCACGTTACTGTCTGCATAATAAAATGAAGGAAAAAAATGACTTTCCTTCAAATTGCGCTATAACAGTGCTTTGTGTACAGTCTCCCACGGAGCTGTTTTGGGACTTCTAGAAGTCCAAGAAAGCCAATTCCCTACCTCTCTGGTACATCTAGCACCTTCCACAGCCTGGGTAGCCACCACTTTCATCTTCCTTCAATGAGGAATTCTAATGGGCCAGCACAGTGACCATTCTTGATTGTCAGCTTTAAAACAATCAAGGGCATGCATCAGTCTGCCCTAGGCCAGTAATAAAAAACGCTTATTTTGTCTGCTTTATGGCCTGCACAGTTTCAATGAACTAGAAAAGCCTTTGAACATACCTCGCAAAAGGACTAACAATAAAAGTCAAATGACAACCATGGAACGCCTGAACCAAAATCCTCTTTGTAAACCACTGAGAAGACCATCCCCTTCACCCCATGTGCAAGTTTGGAATGGGGATGCAATAATCGTGCACTGGAAAGAAAATCGACTACGTGGCCCAGCTCTTCCCTGAGCAACCACTGCCCTTGAGGAAGCTGCTTAACCTCTTTGTGTCTTGGTTCCCTGCTAGTAAAATGACCTTCCTTACCTTCCTCTTGCCCCAGGTAGAAGAATCAAATGACACAAGGCACATAACACTGTGGCAAAACACCATCAACAAAACAGCTGATACCGTGAAAAGTTTCCAAAAGCAAACTAAAACTAACGTAGGTGGGCTACCTGTATTCCTAGAACTCTCCCATACGCTAACCCACTCCATCCTCACAGTAAGTGGATGAGGTGGGGCCCCGACTCCGACCTCACTTGCCGGACACTGTTTCGTGGCTGCCCGAAGGCACCTAGCACAGAGGGAGAAGGAGGAGGATTCTCCCAGTATGCTCAGGTAGCTGGCCAGTCAGCCCGCCTCCAGTGCTGCCACAGGTGCTTTGAGTTTGAATCAGATTAGGAGGAGGAAACCAAGTAAGAAACGGTTGACAAGTATTCCTAAATAACAACCTTCCTCTGCTGGAGCAGGGAGCGAACTAAATCAGAAGGCACTGAGCCTTGGAAATCCGAGTTTTATTGGCACTGCACAGAGTATCCAAATCTTTTATCTGAGAAGCAGATGTTCTGATCGTTCCAAGTTACCTCACATGAAACTGGGTATTTTACCCTCAATACTCCCTTATGATAGGTTAGACCTGGGGATTTACCTGACAGAAATAGAATTAAGTCCTGCCTATGTGGACAAGTAATCAGGTTTAGACCTGCTCAGTGTTTAAAAAAAAAAAAAAGACAAAATAATCCACCCCCCAAAAATCAAAATCAAAACAACACACCAGCACTGCATCACCAAACGCTATTTGCAAGCACATGCTTCCGAAAACAAAACACTCCTCAGCAGATTTTTGTTCTCTTTTGCCCTGTAAACTACTTTCTCAATTACATAAAGCTGCAAATCGCAATCTGAAGGCTTTGCAGGCTTGAATTTCCATCTTCCCTGAAAGTTTATAAGGAAACAATTAAATTTGGTCATCTTTCTCTCCGGCTGTTTGTATTGCTCCTGCCAAATATTTTTCCTATGTGTGCCTGGCTCCACAATACCACAGCCTCTTCCAGAAGTCACCACACGTGAAATAGCTGTATGCTATAGATTTTTGTGGCTGAAGACCACTCTTTTAAAAACATTGCATCTAAAAACCAAAACCAAAACAAAACAAAAAAACAAACAAAAAAAATATTGTATCTACACCCCTCCCTGTTTTGTGCTTTGCTGTAATCATACAGCATACATACTTACAAATCTCCAAAAAGGTATTTTTAATTTGGTTTCTGCTTGCAAGCTGTGAATTGATACAAAGTATCATCTTAAAGAGGTGCCCAGGACAGAGGAAAGTTTTTAGGGAGACAGAAGAGTTGTAAGACTAAACTGTAGTGATGGACACATAACTATGTACTTTAACTCAAAAGCATCTGACTGCACACTTACAGCTGTTGACTTTTATGATCTATAAATTATACCACAGTAAAGCTGTTTAGAAATATGCCCCATGATTCACAAAGTGACATTTTTCAGGTTTCAAGTGTTATGCAAATTAACCTTAAAAGCATTACTTTTTCCTATGTTGCAAATGTATTCACAGTATTCTGGGTCAATACAGTTTTCCTCTAAAACAGGTTTTCTCAACTCTAGCACTACTGTCACTTGGGGCCAGATAATTGTTGCGCAGTCTGGCCTGTGCAGAGTGGGATACTTAGTAACATCCTGGGCCTCTATTCACTACTTGCCAGTAACACTCCTTCACCCACGTTGACAATGACCAAAAATGCCCCCGGACATCACCAAATATCCCCTGGGGAGTTGGGGATAAAAATAGCTTCTGGGTAAGATCCACTGCTCAAGATTTTGACAGTTGAAAAAGAAATTTGCTCTCTGGAGGAGTGACTGACAAATACAACGGTGTTGTGGGCTCTCCATGGTTTTAAGGCTTGCTCTAGTGCCCCATTCACCAGCTCCTAGCTGGTAGGCAGGTAATTTTTCTCTGCCTCTGTCCTCTGCATATTCTACAATCAGTGTTACTTTTAGATTATAAACCATTTTTTTTTAAGTGAAGCCTAATTTTATAGCCCGTGTCACACTTCAAGTATGGCATTCAGCCCAGAATCAAAGCAACTAGGTTCTCCATCAATGCTCTGTGGCCACTGACTGACAGACAATGCAGCAATTCCACTTACCCAGCATCAATCCAACACTTTTAGGTTCCAGGAACTTTGGAGGACCCTTTCTCTTTTAACTTCAAGGTTGAAGTTATAGTCTCCATTTTATAGAGGAAGTCATCAAGGCTCAGGGAAAAACTGAATGACTTGGCCCAGCCTCACACAGTGGCAGAGCTGAGACCTGAGATTCTCTAAATCCTACGTTCCTTCCTGACTTCTACATTAGCAGTGTATTCCCCACTCTGGACTGCCGTAGGGGCTTACCATGGGCCAGACACAAAGCTGGATGCCTCATACATATTAGCCCAGTTTAAATCCTCCCTGTTATGCAATGAGACAGTAGTATTATTCCTACTTTACACACAAGGAAATGGAGGCTGAGGCAAAGTTACTGTCCAAGGTCACACTGCTGGACATCCTGAAATCTAAACACAGAAGCACATGCTCTTGGTTACTATACCCTAGTACTTCCTTTCAGGTATAAATGGCCTATTTCATTAGGAAGAGTCAGTGGGGTTTTTTAGTAGATAAATTATACTTAAATTCAAGGAGACTGAGATTTGGCCTACCCATCCATTTACTTGGGTTTTTTCTGTAACACTAAAAACCCAGTTCGGTGGACCCCTGTGAGATACCTAGAAATGTATAATGTTAAAAAATTCCCTCTACCCAATTGTCAAGAAGCAGTCAGGCTAAAATTTCACTACTACTCTCCTTAAGAACTAATCATTTCCTCAGTTTCCTCTTCTCTAGTTCATTTGCCCAGTCAAGATCCACAACACTTAGAATCCTTTCAGAGACAAACACATACCAAATAATCACACACTTAAAAATTGTGATAAAAGCACTAGGAAGGAAAAATAAGCACAAGGGGGTGCCAAACAATTTACAATGGGAGGGCTGGCCAGTCAGGTAAAGGAAATGCAAGGAATGTTACATGCGCAGGAAGAGTTGGGAATTAATTTGAAAATGAGTCAAGAAGAGCTTTTAATCCCAGTAAACAGTATGTGCAAAGGCCCTGAGGTAGAAGGGAACCATGCTCACGAAGACTGAAAAGGAGCCAGACATAATAGTGGTCAGGCAATACAGGGCACTGTGGACCACAGCAAAGGGAAATGAAGGGTCCCAAGCAGAGGTATAACATAGTTAGATCTACATTTTTAATGATTACTCTGACTGGGTCACACAGAACCAAAGGGACTCTCTGAAGCAACCTTTGCCAGAACATAGTTCAAAGAACTCTACCCTGGATCCTGCAAAACAAGTTTGTTTGTTTCTTTCTTTCTTTTTTTTTTTTCCTCTCCAGGGTGTGGCATACCACCAGAGCTGTGAACTAGCTCCCTCCTCCTTCTGTTTCATTTGTGAAGTTTAAAGGCCAGATCTTTTATCAGGTCTGGGACCTGTTTTTCTTTTAATAGCCCCCAATAAACTACTCATCTCTTTCCAGGTCCCTCCTCATTCTCTCACCTCTCTACTCCCCCCAATTTGCCAAGGGGACCATCAGTAACAAAAGGCAGAGGAATCTGTCCTTTTGGGGCTTTCTTAGGTGAAGGATAGAGACAAGCTGAGAAAGAACCACTCACACCCAACAAAGCAGTTTAATAAAGAAAAAGAAGGGGGGGGGGGAGGCAAATCAGAGAAAATGTCACTCCCCAGGTTAAAATTCCTGGATTCCACAATGCCTTCTTGGCCACACACATTGACCCCCAACCTGGTGGCCTCTGCCAAGGCGGTGTTAGCTCCTTCTGGCCCAGCTCCAAGCTTTCACAAGTGCTTTCAGTTTCTCCACTTCAAGAAGCTTCGCGTCACCCCACCCTGTGCTGCCAAGAGTCCTTAGCACCCGCTGACACTTCCTCCAGGAAGCCATTCCTACCCCACCCATGCTCCAGCCCAAGAACTGCTCTCCTCTGAGTTCTAATACCACCTTGAGAAAGCAGGTTTTTTTCCCCCCATCATTGTAAATGGTTCACTGCCCACCTCCCTGGGCCCGAAAACCCATACATGCCCACATGCACGCACACATACACATACACTCAGTAGCTCCAGAAAGACACATTCTGGGGGTCATAGTCCCAGCATCCAGCACAATGCCTGGCACCTAGTTGAGACTCCTCTAAATATTTAGTGAATGAATGAGCAAATGAAAACAGACACTTCCAGAGTCTCCCAGGACCAGAAAAAGAGGCCTCTGATGAGAAGTTTTCCCTTCCTGAAAGTTTGGTTGTTAATGTGAACAGGACCCCTCAAGTCACAAATGTTAGAAAAGGGCCTATATTTCACTCCTGGAAATCTGAAAGGATCAAAAATACCAATGCAGGGGCGCCTGGGTGGCTCAGTGGGTTAAAGCCTCTGCCTTCGGCTCAGGTCATGATCCCAGAGTCCTGGGATCATGCCCCACATCGGGCTCTCTGCTCGGCAGGGAGCCTGCTTCCTCCTCTCTCTCTGCCTGCCTCTCTGCCTACTTGTGATCTCTGTCTGTCAAATAAATAAATAAACAAAATCTTTAAAAAAAAAAAAATACCAATGCAGAGCACATAACACAGGCTCATGGTTTGGGGAACCAAAACTTCAGGGAAGTTTTCAGGTATTAAGGCAATAGCAGGCAGCTGGGAAAGAAAGTGTTATTCATGGGAACCCAATAAAAAGCCAGGACAGAAAAGCTGAACTGACAGTTCCTATGTGAGCCCATTCTGGCTGCGGAACGTCAGGTCCACCAAGGACCTGAGCTTATTTTCATTTGTGGGCACAGTTCTCCCTTCTGCCCACTGCACTCCAGGTCTTGCTATTAGTCTTAATGTCTTTTTATAACCACCTCTTGGCCCATCACCCTTCTTAGAAGTATACTCCCCTCTATCTTTTTCGCAGTCCTCCATAAATACCAACCATGTATTGCTCTCAGAGGAGGGCAGTGTGCTTTCTTGACCGAATTCGAAAGGGATTATAATATACTGCCCGGGTCTGAATTAGGGACTTGCTCCTTGAAGTGTGGTTACTGGACCAGCATCACATCTGCTGAGAGCTCATTAGAAATGCAGAATCTCGCCGGCCCCCCACCCAGGCCTATAGATTCAGAATTAGAATTTTAACAGTTCCCCCAGGTGATTCCTATGCACCTTAAAGTTTGAAAAGCACTAGAGCTAGATCCTACATTTGTCCAACAAATATTTATTAAACCCATATAGTGTTAAGTACACGGTAGGCATTCAACATATAGGTGAGGATGTGAATGGTGTGGGGAAAAGGGTAAGCACAGACTTCTCCCGAGGTTGAGAGGCTCCAGTAAATACTAAAAACAGCTTCGCTTGGAAGAGAGGTTCCAGCAGGATTAATAATCTTTACATTAAAATTCAGAAGTGGCCCCTGGAGCTTAGTTGTGGGAATCTGGAATCTGGGAACTTGACCCTGTTTGCAGCAGGCCGGAGATACATGGGAGGTGTGTGAGTGAGTGTCTCTTCCCCGCCTCAGCCACAGGCCGCAGGAGCTGACAAGGCCAAGTCCCCGCCCCCCTCAGCTGTCACCCTGTCAAAACAAAGCCGCTGCTGACAGCGCAGGGCCAGCTTGCCCCGGGGCCTCGGGCAATCCTCTCACCCTGGGAGCACGGCGCCCACATCTGGATTTGCAGCTGAGGAGCTACGGGGGGCCGAGAGCTGGGACGCAAAGGGGATGGCAAGAAACGCGTGTCCTCAAACTGAGCAGTAGGGCCCGCCGCGCTGGGCTGTCACCTTGCCAAATCCTGTTTACACCTCGAGCAGCTGGGACAGCGTTTTAACTAAACAAGTAATAATACAATAATGACCGGGCTGTCACCGCGCGCAGCAGCGCCTCCGCCCTCAGCCCAAGGAGCCGGGAGCTCCTGGACCCTCGCCTCGGGCTGTGCCCACGTTCCCTCCCCGCGCGTTCCGCCCCTTCGAGCTCCCAAAGCGCTGGGAGTCCTGAAGCCTATTTCACTCTCACTCTTTCCACTCAGCTCCTCCCAATGGGACACGCGGAGAGGACGGGGAAAGAGGGGGCGCTCAGATACCCCAAAAGAGGTTTCCTTGGCCCTGGGGCGCTCTCCACTCAGCGCAGCTCCACTCTCTGAAAGGTGCCTCTGGCGAGCTCCTACAGAGCAACAAAGCCCCAGGGCAGCCTAGGAGCGCAGACGCAGAGGGGCAAGAATGAAAGGCTCCCGATCTCCGCGATCCCCTCCGTCCAACCCAACAGGACTCTGGTCCGAGAAGCAGCAAATTGGGCGCGGGCGACAGCAGCACTTCCGCGGTGCAGCGGCCCCAGGCGGGAGGAGGGAGGCGGGGACGGGGGCTGGAGGGGGAGGGGGCGGGGGTCCCGCAGGCAGGGCCCTAGCCCCCCTGGGCGGCCGGGGAGCGGCGAGCGAGTACCTTGCAGGCGGAGTACACTCCGAGTTTCTCCAGTTTCTTGGCCCGCGGAGCCGAGCGCAGTTGCGCCTTCTTCACCGCGATCCGGGCCGAGCCGCCGCCTCCTGGTCCTTCGGCCGTGCCCGCCGCCGCCACTGCCGTCGCCGGTCCGCAGGCGCCCGAGCCCCCGGCGGCGGCGGCGCACGGGGAGCCCTGCGGCGGCGCGGGCGGCAGCACGGGGGGCTGCGGGGGCAGCGCCCCGAGCCCGGCCCCTGCCCCGGCCCCTGCCCCGCCGCCGCCCGGCCCGGCCCCTCCAGCCTCGGACATGCCGCCCCGGAGCACGGCAGGAGGCGCCGAGTGTCAGGCGCCGCCGCCGCCGCCGCCGCCGCCAGGGTCTCCCTCTCGGGCTCTGGTCGCCGGGAGAGCGAGACCCTCCCCCCACGCCCTCCCGCCCCCTTCGCCCACCCCCCTCCCCGCCCCCGCCCTCCCCCGCGCGCGCCGCTCGCCGGGCTCGCTCCGGCCGCGGCCCGCGCGCTGATGGTGGCGGCGGCGGCAGCTGCTCCCCCAGGAGGGAGGGGACTAGCGGCTCCGCTGCCGCTGCCGCCGCCGCCACTGCACACGCCCTCCCCCGGTTCTCCTCCCCGGGGCTCTACTCCGCGCCCCGGCCGCGGACATATTCCTGGGGGCTGCGGACTAGGGGTGCCGGGGGGTGCCAACCTCTCGGTGTATGTCGGGCCCGGACAGCCCCCCTCGGCCTCCTTCCCGCTGCCCGCGGGGTTTGTGCCCCCCACCCCCGCGCCTCGGCACCTAACGCTCGCCCGCCAGGGGGCGAGGCCAAGCTCTGGGTGAGGATGAGGGAGGGGGTGAGGGTGGGGGTAGGGGGCTGGAGCCCAGGCACCTGCTGGCCGCCTCCATCTCTGCAGCCCGCCCCCCCGCCCCGCCCCGGCCGCAGCCGACCCCCGCTCTCCCGAAAGAGGCAGAGCCTCCCAGTTATTTGTTCTTCCACTCTATTCCACCCTCTCCGAACAGAGACAACTTCCTCCACCCTAGCGGGAGCCAGAGGAAAAAAAATATTTTTGAAAAGAACCCGTTCAAGCTAATCCTTTTCTTTGTTGCTAATTCACCAAAATAAAGGCGTAATGTTTTCTATTTCTCTTTTTGAATACTTTTCTGTGCAACTTTTTTTTTTTTTTTTTTTTTTTTTAATTAAGGACGCTTTCTTCCTACAACAATTTCTGGATCCCATCTGCTAGAGGAAAAAAAGAGGGACTGTTAATACTTTCTGTAATTTTTGTTTAAAAGCACTGGTTGTTAAAAAGAATGGCTGTCTAAAAGAACTATCAAAATGGAAACTATTCACAGTGGGAAAAGTTTGAATACAAAAAGTTTGTTAATAGGGCTCATCTCTGCATGGTGGGATTATAACCTTGTTTTTTTTCGTTTATATAATGTTCCATAGTTTTCAAAATTGGTATCGCTAGTATTCGTATTACCCATGAAAAATTTAAGCAGCGTCCAAAAGAATGAGTGTTGATTGGGGCTTCACAGTTAAAAAAAACAAAAAACAAAACTCGACTCAGCGTTTTCAACTATTGTTGAAAACTGTCGTTTTCATTGTTGACGACAATGAGGGGGGTGGTGTTTAGTAAGGTGGAGTGCACATTCCAGTTTGTTTTTGTTTTATTTATTTATTTATTTATTTTGAAAGTTGTGCACTCCTGGTCGGCCTTTCTAAAACAGTTTTTAAAAGCCCAGCGCTATTTCTCAGGACCCTTCACAAGTGCTGTGCTTTCGTAATATGAGTCATAATTTTTGTGTGATATGGGTCATAATGTGCGTATTATCAAATTCTTTGCATGCCATGTAGCTCTTAGCCATAGATGCCTTAAGGAATGTGCTTTTCCCTGGAAACATGCCCCTTGTAGTCCCAATTTTCCACTTAATTTTCTCTTTTTTCCCCTCCCAGATTCTCTGTGTTCTTTTGAATGCAGAGTGATGTGTTAAAATGAAAAATAAAAAGTTTGTGTATCTAAACAGCAACATTAGACAGCTACAAAATGAAATAGCCTACCCCAAGTTGAGTCCAGCCTGAAGTCCAGACTCTGGTCAGGTTCCATCAGAACAGTCTCCTGAGAGATTGGTATGCTTCATTTAGGACTCCTCTCTCTCTCTCTACTGAGGTTTTACAGATTATTAGCCATTCTCACCACACCAGGATGGGAATCTTAAAGGCTGTGATCCCCTGATCAAAGTCTAACATCATGATGGTAGCAGCTATTGATAGGGGTTTGGGTTCCACATGTAGGTGTTTGTCAAACTGGTGGGATGGTCCACTTGAGATCTGCACATTTTACTGGATATGAATACCCTCAAATATTCTTTTGAAAGTTGGTCATACTGAACTCCAGTTCATGGGGTTCATGCTGAAAGTTTAGGGGTACAGTGCACTATCATGGTATCTGCAACTTGCTTTGAGATGCATCAAAAAAGGTAAATTCGGGCAGCTGAATGGTTCAGTCAGTTGAGCTGACTGCCTCTTGATTTGGGCTCAGGTCATGATCTCAGGTGGTGGGATCCAGCCCTGCAACCAGCTGTGCACTCAGCTTGGGGATTCTTTCCCTCTCCCCTGCCCCTCCCCCTGCATGTGCTCTCTCTTTCTAAAATAAATAAGTCTTTAAAAATTTTTTAAAAGATTATCTCTCTCCTTCTCCCTCTGCTTCTCCTCCCCTCCTACCCTCTCTTAGGGAAAAAAAAAAAAAAAAATAGGGGCACCTGGGTGGCTCTGTCTGTTAAGCATCTGCCTTTGGCTCAGGTCATGATCCTGGGGGGTCTTGGGATGGAGCCCCACATAGGGCTCCCTGCTAAGCAGGGAATCAGGGAGTCTGCTTCTCCCTCTCATTCTGCCCCTCCTCCTCCTCTCCCTCCCCCTGCTCATGCTCACATGCTCTCTCTCTCTCTCATTCTCTCTCTCCCAAAGAAATAAATATCTTTTAAAAAATTGAAAATAATTTTTTTAATTAAAAAAAAGACAAGGCATCTGTGAATGGACAAATAGGCAGATGAACAGATTAGGTGATAAAGTAATTCCATAAAATAATAATTGTATGTAGGTAGTGAGTATAGGAGTGTTCACTGGGCAATTCTTTCAACTTTTCTGTTTGTTTGAAATTTTCCATAATAAAATGTTGGGGGAAAACCCTAGCTTCAATATTAACTCACCCATCACCTTCCCCCTGCACAGCTGGCCTCAGAATTCAGGAGGCAGGCAACTGTTCCAGGATATTTCGAAGCAGAAGAAAACAAACTCATTTCAGTCCACCCTGAAAACCATCACTGTCTGAATGGTGAATGGCTTGTGACATCAACTGAACATTATTTTTCATTATTTCCCTGCTCAGAGCACCCAGATGACACACTGCCTTAGGCTGCAGGCCCACAGTTTCAAGGCCTATTCAAATTGTGTTAAGAACACCAGGAAGGGACATTTCAAGGGCAAAGGATTCAGGAGGCTTGTTGCCTCTTCATCATCAGGCTGTTGTGAGCATTCGGTAAGTTACTGTGTGCAGGGCCCTTTTAAAAAGTGAGTACCAAGAAAATAAAAGGCAATGTTTTGGTTTATAAAGTATTTAACACTGTGAAAGGCTTTCAATCTAAAATGGAACCAGAGAGGGGCGCCTGGCAGGCTCAGTTGGTAGAGTATGAGACTTGATCTCCAGGTTGTGAGTTTGAGGCCCATGTTAGGGATACACTTTACTCAATAAAATAAATAAGTAAAATAAAATGGAACTCAAGGATATGCAGTGGAGAATCTCCCACACGCATCCTCAAAAGAGCAGAACTTAAGAACAGAGGATGATTTCCTATAAATGCCTGATTTATAAAAGACAAAGACTTATCTCCGGACCAATGAACACGCACTGAGAATCTCTTCCCATCTTCAAGCCGATGAACTTTCCATCTTCAAGCTGCTTGGACTCTGGCTACACTTCCTTCTTGCCCATAAATACAGCCCACCCCAAGCCCTCAATGGAGTCACCTGTAACTTGCTACAGCATGTGTTTCCTGAATGGCAATTGTTTTGCTATTCCCAAAAAATTCAATTTCTGGTCATTTGAGCTTGCCTCAGTTTACCTCTTTATTGAAGTGAATACAATTTAGTTAGGAAATGAAGCCCAATTAGAAAATGAAGGGCTTGGGGAGTAGGAATTGTAGGGGGCATTTTTGACCACTGGAGTTTACTTCTGGCATATTAATACTATAGAATATTATTATGCTCCTGTTAAAAGAATGACCTTTATACAAATATAATAGCATAGCTAGATCTCCAAGAAGTATTGAATGAACCTTGTACAGTATAATACCACTCATATTAAAAACTGGAACACTGACAGGTAAGCCCAGTTTTGTATATGTTCAATAAGGACACGTAAAAATGTAAAAGCAAAAGCAACAGTCAGAAAGATACATGGCAAACTCTTAAATGTATTTATCTTTCACTGGGCATCCTTGAAAATGAAACTGATTTTTCTTGGGATGCCTGGGTGGCTCCATCGGTTAAGTGTCTGCCTTTGGCTCGGGTCATGATTCCAGTGTCCTGGGATGGAGCCCGGCATCAGGCTCCTGCTCCGCTGGGGTCCTGCTTCTCCCTCTCCTTCTGCCCTATCCCCCTGCTCCAGCTCTCTTTCTCAATCTCTCACTCTAAAATAAATAAAATCTTTTAAAAATAAATAAATAAAAATAAAACTGATTTTTCTCATTTTTTAATCCCTAGTTCCTCACTCAAAGTTCTTATTAAGACTGGTAGTCATTGCTACCTATAAACTCTATGTTCCATCTATTCATATTTCTCTTCATGGCTATCATCTCTTGCCCAGACTACTAATAACAACTTCCTAACTGGTCTCTCCGCTTTTACCCTGGCTCTATCAGAATCCCCTCTTCAAAGGACGGAGTTTTAAAACTGTTAAGTACAAACCTGATCCCACAGTTCCCTGCCTGAAACCCTTTAATGGCTTTGCACAACTTTTAAAAAACAGTCTTGGGGATACCTGGGTGGCTCAGTCAGTTAAGCATCGCCTTCTGCTCGGGATCCCAGCGTTCTGGGATTGAGTCCCTGTTCAGCGGGGAGCCTGCTTCTTTCTCTGTCTGCAGGTCCCCCTGCTTGTTCTCTCTCTCTCTTTCCCTGTGACAAATAAATAAATAAAATCTTTAAAAAAATAAAATACAGTCTCAATTTCACCATGTGATTGGCAAAACCCAACCTCTCCTAAGCCCTTCTCCCCAGCGATTGGCACACGCCTCCCCAGCTCAGGAAGCTCTTTTCCTGCCACCGGCCACGGGGCTTTCCCATTGGCTCTACTGCCTGATGCCCTCCCCCAGACAGCGCGGCTGGTCTCCGCATATCCAGTGTGACTCGCTCAGACATAACTTCTCATCTGAGAAAGGCAAATTTTGTGACCATCTATTATTACTGCAACCCCCAGGACCTTTTGGCCATATTCTTTCCTACCAAGCCAACACGGCTTCTGTAAAGCACCAACAAGCGTGAAGGCACAGGGAGATTGAAACTGTCCCCGTGGAGGGCCTAGTCCCTGGGTCAGGTGGTATCTGAGTACCTTCGGCCTAGAGTGAGGCCAGTGGCTGGCATCCTTTCCGACACAGCCATCTGTTTTAGAGATAACAGCTTGATGATGACTGTAAAATAAAGTCATGTGAGGGACACCTTGGGGCAATGTCCCCCTGGAAAGAGTAGCTGTAATTAGTGGACATTTGTTCTAATAATCTCCAAAATAAAATTTTTCCTTTTAAGGAAAAATTACTGGAAAACAATTATAAAATAATTCCTAGGGTTCAGAGACATAAATTATTTTTGCCTAGTTTTCAAGCATTTATGCAATCAAATCCTCATTCCTCCAATGAGTCTTAGCCATGCCCCAAATACCATTAGTGCCAACTTACTCATTTTTATTTTTAATTGTTCCTAATAACAACTTTCCATATTTAATGTGAATAGGCCTAAATGTGTTTGACCAAGCATTGCCCTTATAAACAGAGGTCTTTCCCCATTGTCATTGTTTTTGTCTTAAATTTTAACACATGTGTTTGTTTTTCAGCCTTTCTACCATTTACAACAAAGGTACAAAGTAAAAGAAATGAAGACGTCTTTCTTCTGAATTCAGGCTCATTGGCTGACTGCTTTTTTAGGGCAGTATGTGAGTATCTATCTCTTTGAATAACTTGAAAATTATATTTAAAAAATCAAATTTTGGGGGCACCTGGGTGGCTCAGTGGGTTGGGGCTTCTGCCTTTGGCTTGGGTTGTGATCCCGGGGTCCTTGGGATCGACCCCGCATCGGGCTCTCCGCTCAGCAGGGAGCCTGCTTCCTCCTCTCTCTCTGCCTGCCTCTCTGCCTACTTGTGATCTCTGTCTCTGTCAAGTAAATAAATAAATCTTTGGGGAAAAAATCAAATTTGGGGGGAACCCAACACAGTCAGTAGAGCATGCAACTCTTGATCTCAGGTTTGTGAGTTTGAGCCCTATGGTTGAGACTATTAAAAAAAAAAAAATCAAATTTTCAAAGAACCAAACTTTGGTATGACCTAAATTTTCTGTAACAATTTTCCGTTTCAGAATAGAGTTATTCCCTCACTTTCAGGAAGTTCACATTCCAACACTTCACCTTATGAAAGAACTAAGTTAGTGTGGTAATGGGCTTTTTAAAAATAAAACCAAAAAGCCTCTTCAGATTGTTTTCAGTTGGTGAAAACAGCTGCCGGGATATTTATTCTATTTTTTTTAGTAGACTTTAAAAAAAAAAATCTTTTTTTTTTTAATTTTATTTTTTTATTTATTTGACAGAGAGAGATAGTGAGAGCAGGAACACAAGCAGGGGGAGTGAGAGAGGGAGAAGCAAGCTTCCCGCCAAGCAGGGAGCCCAATGCATGGCTCCATCCCAGGACCCTGGGATCATAACCTGAGCTGAAGGCAGACACCCAATGACTGAGCCACCCAGGCATTCCTAAGATATAACATCTATTAAGTATATTAATTGCAATGGTCCCACTCAGCGAATTTTTTTATATGCATATACTTGGCCACTCACCATGAAGATTGAGATACGGAACACTCCCAACACCCGGAAAGCCTCTCTTTTGCCCCTTTCCAGTCAGTACCCTAAGGCAGTCATTATTCTGGCTTTATCATCATAGATTAGTCTTGCCTATTCTTGAACTTCATATAGCTATAATCATATAGCATGGACTCTGGTTGTTAAGGCTCCTTTTTGAATACAGCTATATTTATGACATCATCATGTTGTTCCATGTAACCATACGTCACTTCTTTTTACTGTTGCATAGTATTCCATTATTTGAATATACTATAGCTTATCCTTTCTCCTATTGATAAACATTTCCAATTCTTTACTACTATGAATACAGTTGCTATGAATATTCTTTTGTTTGTTTGTTTTTAGAGATTTTATTCATTTTAGAGGGAGAGAGGAGCATGAGAGCAGGGGAGGGTCAGAGGGAGAGGCAGAAAGAATCTGAAGCAGACTCTGCACTGAGTGGAGAGCCCAGCATGGGTCTCAATCCCATAACCTTGAGATCATCACCTGAGCCGAAACCGAATCAGACCTTCAACCAGCTGAGCCACCTACCTTTATATATTCTTACCACACTTTTTTGTGCTCATATACACTCATTTCTCTTATACCTAGGAGTATGGTTTCTGGATCAAAGGGAAAGTGTACATTGAGCTTTAATACATGTTTCCAATTTTCCAAAGTGGCTGTATCAGTTTATGCTCCCTGCAGTGTATGAAAATGACAGTGCTGCACGTACTCATCAAACTTCAGTATCATCAGTCTCTATTATTTTTTTTTTAGATTTTTATTTATTTGACAGAGAGAGACATAGTGAGAGAGGGAACACGGGCAGGAAGAGTAGGAGAGGAAGAAGCAGCCTCCCTGCTGAGCAGGGAGTCTGAAATGGGTCTCGGTCCCAGGACCCTGGGATCATGATTCCAGCCGAAGGCAGACGCTCAACGACTAGGCCACCCAGGTGCTCCTCATCAGTCTCTTTCATTTTCACCATTTTGGTGGTTGAAGAATGGTATCTTCTTGTGGTTTTTTATTTTTATGATTAACATAAAATTATTACTTGTTTCAGTCCTTGTGGCTTTAATTAGCATTTTCAACATGCATAATAATGTTGAGCACATTTTCCTTTGCTTATTGACATTTTGGATTTCCTCTTTTGTGAAATAAATGCCTGTTCTGTCTTTTACTCACTTAAAAATTAGTTTGGTTTGTCTTTTTTATGATTTAGTAGATTTTTAATGTATATTTCTGATTTGAAGCCTTTGGTGGATATTTATGTTGCAAATATCTATCTTCTTTTAGTCTGAGGCTTGATCTCTCACTCTTTTTTTTTTTTTTTAAGATTTTATTTATTTATTTGACAGACAGAGATCACAAGTAGGCAGAGAGGCAGGCAGAGAAAGAGGGGGAAGCAGACTCCCTGCTGAGCAGAGAGCTCGATTCGGGGCTCGATCCCAGGACCCTCAGATCATGACCCAAGCTGAAGGCAGAGGCTTAACCCACTGAGCCACCCAGGCGCCTGATCTCTCACTCTCTTAATACTATCCTTGATAAAGAGAGACTTATATTGGTCTGATTTATTAGTATTTTCTTCTTTTATGTTCCACGTAAAAACTCTTTGCCTAACCCAGTTAGTTCATGAGGATATTCTTCTAAGTGTTCTTTGAGTCTTTTTTTTTTTTTTTTAAGATTTTATTTATTTATTTGACAGAGAGAGATCACAAGTAGGCAGAGAGTTAGGCAGAGAGAGAAGGGGAAGCAGGCTCCCCACTGAGCAGAGAGCCTGATGCGGGGCTCAATCCCAGGACACTGAGAACATGACCTGAGCCGAAGGCAGCAGCTTAATCCACTGAGCCACGCAGGCGCCCCTGTTCTTTGAATCTTAGAGAGAGAGAGAGAGCCCAAGCAGAGGGAGGAGCAAGCAGAAGGAGACACAGGCTCCCCCCTGAGCAAAGTGGGACTCGATACCAGGACCCTAGGATCATGACCTGAGCTGAAGGCAGCTGCTTAACCAACTGAGCCCAAGTTTTATTTTTCTTACCTTTCACAGTTAAGTACTGTTGCATCTCAATCAGTTGCTGAGTATAGTGTAAGGTAGTGGGCAGCATTCCTTGTTGAATGTTTGGAGCAGGGGTGCCTTTACAGCATGACCTCATAAGTCCGTCATTATAGCAAGTTCACTGTAGTGCTTTTTGAAGAACAGTCTGGCACCCCGTTAAAGATTGCATGTTCTCTAGTTTTTATTTTATTTATTTATTTGACAGAGAGAGACAGAGCAAGAGAGGGAACACAACACAAGCAGGGGGAGTGGAGAGGGAGCAGCAGGCTTCCTACTGAGCAGGGAGCCCGATGCGGGGCTCGATCCCTGGACCCTGGGATCATGACCTGAGCCAAAGGCAGACGCTTAACCAATTGAGCCATCCAGGCACCCCCCTGTTCTCTAGTTTTTAAAGCAGCATTTCCCCTGGCCTTAGGCAAGAGGCCTACTCTGAGACCCATAGTTTATATCATCTCTCATGTCATAAACGCTCAAAAGCAGAGTGGTAGAGGGGAATCTCTGTCACTTGGTATGAGCTCTAGACAGGACAACCCTGTAAACCTAGACATTCATCTTTTTACCGAACCGTATTATGCTCTAAGGAGACACACTTCCTTGCCTTCCTTGTCCTAGATCCTCAGAACAGAAGGAACCTGGATCAGAATATTAAGAAGTTTTGAGTATGAGAGAGCATAGTTTGGAAATGCAGGGAGGATCAGAATGGCAGGGATGCTTAGGTAAGAGAAAAGACAGATTAACTTGTCGAAACCTCCTTCTTAGCATGAATGCAAAAGATTCTTGCCTACAAAGTATTGTTTCCCAGAGGGCCAAGCAGCCATTGCCTTGCTTTTCCTGGGGCTCCAATTCATGCTTCTGGAGATCTTCATAAATTAGTGCAAGTGCTCACTAACATTGTAGTGTCTGAGGAATATTTTGTAGTATTAGACAATTTTTTACCCTTAAATGTGTATGTATATAGATCTAAACATTACATATGGGAAGCATGACAGATTTTTTTTCATTGGCAAATATGTGAATATTAAATGTGAACACTGAACAGTTTTATAAAATTATTGAAGACTTAACGGAACTTTCTGAAAAGCTAATATACCAAGCAACTTATTTTAATATCTTTGACTAGAAATTTGATAGAGATTGACTGTAACTTGATTTTGCCATTTAGTTTTGGTAGGTCATTTTGACTATTTTAGAAGAAAGATAGCCTTTTTTAAAATGTGAAAAATTATTTTAATTTCGTTTTTTACATTTACATTCACATTTTTAGAAGAAAATACATTCAAAATATGTACACTTTACATACAATTACATTTGGCTATGTACCTGTATTGCTTTGAATTAAAAAATTAAAAAGGGGTGCCTAGGTGGCTCAGTGAGTTAAGCCTCTGCTTCCGGCTCAGGTCGTGATCTCAGGGTCCTGGGATCGAGCCCCACATCAGGCTCTCTCTGCTCAGCGGGGAGCCTGCTTCCCCCTCTCTCTCTCTGCCCACCTCTCTGCCTATTTGTGATCTTTCTCTCTGCCAAATAAATAAATAAAATCTTTAAAAAAAAATTAAAAAGAAGAGGGATGCCTCGGTTGCTCAGTCAGTTAAGCAGCCGACACACTTGATTTCAGCTCAAGTCATGATCTCAGGGTCCTGAGATCAAGCCCTATATCAGGCTTTATGCTCAGTAGGGAGTCTGCTTGAGGATTACTTTCCCTCTCCCTCTTCTGCTCCCTTTCCCCACAACACATGCCTTCTCTACAATAAATAAATAAATCTTTAAAAAATAACATTAAATTAAAAAGAAGAAAAAGGGAGTCCATGAAAAATAAAAATAATTTTTTGGCAAATTGTGCATATTCAATAAATATTAGGGACCCCCCTCTATCACCCCATCTTCCTTCTCTTGCTTTTAACTTGACATCAGATTAAAAATCGTTTCCTTCTCTCTTTTCTTCCCTTTTCTCCCCTGAATACAAACATACACCATCCTGTTAGAAATTTGGTTGCCTTATGGAAACAAGTCTAGAATTTGGGAGAAAATAGCAGAACTGACAGGAGACATTAGAGGAATCTAGCTGTAGCCAAATAGAAAAATTAGATAAAAGTTCAATCATTTAAGATGACCAATACTTTCAGTAGAATTCTGACATATGACTATGTCAGGCACCTCTTGGCCCAGTGAGAAGTCAGGGACATCTCGGAAATGTGGGTACGCCAACAGGGAATTTAACTGACTTTTACCAGAATTTTGATTTACAGGCTGGGCTGCTGGCCCTCATCAGAACAAAATGTAAGTTTAAGGAAGTTAACTACTGGCCACATCAGCATATCAGAAACATACCTGAAATGTTTTATTTATTTATTTTTTTAGGATTTATCTATTTATTTGAGAGAGTGAGTGAGGGGAGGAATGCAGAGGGAGAGAATCTCAAGCAGACTCCTTGCTGAGTGAGGAGTCCAACCAGCCTCGGGATTAGATCCTAGGACCCTGAGATCATGACCTGACTGCAATAGAGAGTTGGCTGCTTAACCTACAGATACACCCAGGTGCCCCCAAACCTGGAATGTTTTATAGCTGGAATCCAATTTTATTTTTAAAGATTTTATTTATTTATTTGACAGACAGATCACAAGTAGGCCGAGAGGCAGGCAGAGAGAGAGAGAGGAGGAAGCAGGCTCCCCACTGAGCAGAGTGCCCGATGCGGGACTCGATCCCGGGACCCCGAGATCATGACCTGAGCCGAAGGCAGCGGCTTAACCCTCTGAGCCACCCAGGCGCCCTGGAATCCAATTTTTGAGGCAGTTCATGAGAAATTAAAATTTGCTCTAGCACTTGACAATAATAAAACAAGAACAGCTAATAGTTTGGGGGTACTTACTGTATCCTAGGCACTGTGCTAAGCCTTTTATGCAAAACATCCTAACTAATCCTTACCACAATGTTCAAGATACTATCCCCATTGTAGGGATGAAGAACTTGGGCCTTAAAGAAGCTATACAATCAGCACCAGAGTCTCTCCTGTTCTTTTTTTTTTTTTTAAAGATTTTATTTATTTATTTCACAGAGAGAGATCACAAGTAGGCAGAGAGGCAGGCAGAGAGAGGGAGGAAGCAGGCTCCCTGCTGAGCAGAGAGCCCGATGCAGGACTCGATCCCAGGACCCTGAGATCATGACCTGAGCCGAAGGCAGCGGCTTAACACACTGAGCCACCCAGGCGCCCCGAGTCTCTCCTGTTCTTAACAATGTTCACTTTTGGCCAGTAATAAGCACAGCTACCATTGATTGAGAACTAAAGGCCCGAACACGTGTTCCCACTTAATCTTCGTAACAACCCTAATGGAGAGCACTTAGGGATCCTGCTTAGAGATGAAGACCCTTCAGTGCAGCACCTAGAAATTACACGTAATGGAGACAATAATCGTAATGGCTGCAGGGCTTCTCCCTGGCCTCCTGATCTGAAAGCAGAAAAGAGAGTAAACTTTCTTCTTTCGACCTGCTGAGAATCCTGTGCTCTGTTTAGTAGAACTTTCTGTGATAATGGAAATGTTCTTCATTGGTACAGTCCAATGTGGTAGCTACTGACCATGGACATGTGAAATGTACCTGATGAGATAGATGAATGTTTAATTTGAAAAATTTTAATTGTATTTAGTATAAACTAGTTTCATATATTTCTTCTATTTTAAGAGGCTCCACACCCAACGTAGGGCTTGAACTCTTGACCCTGAGATTAAGAGACCCGTGCTTTACCAATTGAGTGAGCCAGGTGCTCCTTAACTAGTTTGAATTTAAACAGGATGCATGGCTAGTGGCTACCATATTGGACAACTGGCATGGAGGGTAAGACTGCTTGGTGGCCAAGTTCTCAGCAGCAGAGTCCAAGAGCTTCTGATACTACATTCTCCTTTTTCTCAGTTCTGTCAACTTCTGGGGAATGTATCTTCAAACTAAGGCACAGCTAAGAATTGAGAAAGAGAGAAAATAATCAGGATCTTTTTTACTCCCTTTATTTAAAAACTGAGTATTTTAAGTGCTCAAACACTTATTTGTTCGTTCATTTAACAAATACTTGTGGAACTCTCCTTACATGGTAGACACATCGACTATAAGTCTAAGCATTGGCTCTGGGGTTAAAATGGCAAGCAAGGCAGAAATGGAGAGACAGACATTAATTAATCACACAGAGACATCATTAGAAACTCTAATAAAGTCTAAGGAGTTGAAAATGTGTTTGACAGGATGGAGGATTGATTTTTTTTTTAAAAGATTTATTTATTTGTCAGAACTAGAGAGCACAAGCAGAGGGTAACAGCAGAAGAAGAGGGGGAAGCAGGCTCCCTGCTTGGCAGTGAGCCTAATGTGAGGCTCGATCCCAGGACCCTGGGATCACAACCTGAGCCAAAGGCAGATGCTTAACCAACTGAGCCACCCAGCTGCCCTAGATGGAGACTTGATTTGAGGCCTCTGGAAACATCCTTCTGATGATGTTGAAGTTCTCCTCATAGAAGTAATGTTTTAGGGGCGCCTGGGTGGCTCAGTGGGTTAAGCCTCTGCCTTCAGCTCAGGTCATGATCCCAGGGTCCTGGGATCGAGCCCCGCATCGGGCTCTCTGCTCAGCAGGGAGCCTGCTTCCTCCTCTCTCTCTGCCTGCCTCTCTGCTTACTTGTGATCTCTCTGTCCAATAAATAAATAAAATCTTAAAAAAAAAAAAGTAATGTTTTAGCAGAGAAATGAAGAATGAGCTAGAATTAGTGACAGTGGAGGGAAAAGCATTCCAGGTGGAGGGAATAGCACGTATAGGCTTGAGGTGGGCAGAGAGTGGACATGTTTGAGGAACTTGCAAGAAAAAGAAAGTGGGGAGAGATGAGGCTGAAGAGCAGGATGTAGAGAGCCCTGCTTGCTGTATCAGGGTTTTTTACCTTTATCCTAGAAGCGGTGAGTAGCTACTGAAAGGTTTTCAGCTGAGGAGTGACATGATTAGAAAATAAACGTAAAAAACAAAACCAAACAACAACAACAAAAACTTGGCTTTTAACAAGGGCTTCATTGTTCCCTGTTCCTTCCTTCCTTCCTCCTCCAGCAGCCAGGCAGGTGACTTCCCCAGACACAGGGCTGCAGCTGGCTCCAAAGGGAGATCCTCAGAACAGACCGGAAGTGCTTGGTCCTGGGCCCAGAGGATGAATGGAGCTAAGCTGTGTTCTTTCCTCCAATGCTCGGTGTGCTCTCTCTGTGTGTCTCTACCATTAAATAAATACTGGTGTATTTTTAAAAACTTCAGCCAACCACCCACTCCATTTTCTCTGCAGCAAGCCAGAAGCCCTCAAACAGTAATGAGCTGTACCAGGATCTCTGTGATACGCAAAGAGATAGCTCCTAAAAGACTACTAACTCTAACTCTTCCACTCAGGCTGGTGTCAGCTGCCTCAACTTGTACAAGCACAGTTGTGGAACATATAGGAAACTTGAATTAGTTTAAGCTGAACCAGGGCAGCCCCCTAGAGAGCTTGGCTTTCTGCATTTTCTAGTCTGTTCTTCCTGTTGAGCCACATGCAGCTGATGAACCTTCAGCTGGGAAAATGACAAACCGAAGAATTGACCCTAGTGGGGAAAAGGCAAGAAGAGTGAGTCTGAGACAACAAAAGTCTTGTGAATGTATTGGAACTTCAAAAATTTCAAACCAGAATCCAACTTCCTGAAGCAACATGAATCACTGCTTCTTCCAAAGTGAATTGACTTTACCTCTGAAAGAGGTAAAGATAGAAAAGTCACGGATTTTGCTGGTTAACACGCTTGAGCTTGATCGTCAACTCTGCCACTTACCCTAAGCAAGTTAACTCATCTTCCTGTGCTTAGTGTCTTTGCTTGTATAATGGGTTAATAGTGTCTGTTTAGGGGCACCTGGGTGGCTCAGTGGGTTAAAGTCTCTGCCTTCAGCTCAGGTCATGATCTCAGGGTCCTGGGATCGAGCCCCGAATCGGTCTCTCTGCTCAGCAGGGACCCTGCTTCTTTTCCTTTCTCTCTGCCTGCCTCTCTGCCTACTTGTGATCTCTGTCTGTTGAATAAATAAATAAAATCTTTAAAAAAAATAGTGTCTGTTTATAGCATCATATGGAGGTAGGGCAATGTGATGAAATGATTAGAAATAGTCCCTGCACTGATATTGTTGTTATCCAGTACTGTACCTGTGTGTCTGTCTTCTTCATGATATTGACCTTCTCAAGAAAAGACACCTGCTATTGACCTTTTTGTCTGGTGCCTACTCCTGTAGGTGTTCAGTAGATAAAATGAAATAATTAATACAGCCATCTTATAGGAAAAGGAGTATCCTCTTGTATGGTTAGCCTTCCCAAGATAGTCTGTCTTCTAATTTCCTACAACCTTTTCATTTGCTTTAGACATGAATTAGGAAAACAAAATTATTGGATACCTTTACAGAAAATTATTTTCCTAGAGTGTTTCTACTTACACAGATACATTATTTAATTAGTAAACTTATTTTTGAGTATTTTTAGGATTACAGAAAACTTGAGCAAAATGTGTAGATTTCCCATATATACCCTAACTCCCTTCTTCCCTTGATATTGTTAACATCTTGGATTAGTGTGATACATTTGTTACAATTGGTGAGCCAATATTGATACATTATGAACCAAACCCATAGTTTACATTTAAATTCATCCTTCACATTGTACATTATATAAGTTTTGGCAAATATATAATAACTTGTGTCCACCATTATATTATCATTCAGAGTAGTTTTACTGCTCTAAAAAGCCCCTGTACTTCACCCCTTCATCCCTTTCTTTTCCCAATTACTGGCAACTTTTCATCCTTTTATTATCTCCATAGTTTTGCCTTTCCTAGACTGAAATGTAGCTAGAGTCATAGGATATGCAGCCTTTTTAGATTGGCTTCTTTCCCTTAGTGATACGCTTTAAAGATTCATCCATGTCTTTTCCTGGCCTGAGAGCTCATTTCCTTGCATCACTGAATACTATTCCATTGTATGGATGTACCACAGTTTATTTATCTCTTCACCCACTGAAAGACTTCTTGGTGGCTTCTCAAGTTTTGGCCATTATGGATAAAGTTGCTGTAAATATTCACGTGCTGGTTTTCTGTGGATTTCTGTGGTTTTCTGTAAGTTTTCAACTCATTTGAGTGAATACCTCAAAGTGTAAGTGCTCTATCATATAGTAACAGTACACATATGTTTAGTTTTGCAAGAAATTGCCGAACTGGGTTCCAAAGTGACTGTCGCATTTTAAATTCCCACTGGCAAGAGGTGAGAGTTCCTGCTGCTCATCATCTTCTCTTTCATTTGGTGTCATCGGTGCTCTGGACTTTAGCCATTCTAATAAGTAGTGATAGTTTGTTGTTTTCATTTGTGTTTCTCTAATGGCATACAATATTAAGCATCATTTCTTATGTTTATCTTATTTTCCATCTGTATGTATTTTTTTTTTTATTTTCTTTGGTGAAGTGCCTGTTCAGATCTTATGCCCATTTTTAAATTGTTGTTTTATTGTGGGGTTTTAGGAGTTCTTTCCATCTTTTGAATACCAGACATTTGTCAAATATGTGTTTTACAAATATTTTCTCCCAATTGTAGTTTGTCTTTCCATTCTGTTAGTGTATTTTGCGGAGTAGTTTTTAATTTCAATGAAGTTCAATTTACCAATTTTTTCTCCCATGGTTCGAGCTTTTCATATATAAAAAGTCATCCAAACCCCAAATCACTAGATTTTCTTCTGTGTTAATCTTTTAGGAGTTTTAGAGTTTTCTGTTTCAAAAGGTTTTATTTATTTATTTGAGAGAGTAGTTTTCTGTTTTAAATTTAGGTGTTTGAAACATTTTGAGTTAATTTTGTGAAAAGTGTTAGGTCTTTTTTAAAAAAACGTTTTATTTATTTATTTGACAGAGAGAGAGAGCACAAGTAGGCAGAGTGGCAGGCAGAGACGAGGGAGGAAGCAGTCTCCCTGTTGAGCAGAGAGGCTGATACAAGGCTCAATCCCAGGACCCTGAGATCATGACCTGAGCCGAAGGCAGAGGCTTAACCCACTGAGCCACCCAGGTGTCCCTGTGTCTAGTTTTTTTGTTTTTTTGTTTTTGGGGTTTTTTTGCATGAGGATGTCCAGTTTTTCCAGAACCATTGTTGAAAAGATTATGCTTTCTCCATTGAATTGCCTTTTGTTCATTGTTAAAGATCAGTTGATTATATCTGTGTAGGTTTATGTCTGGGCTCTCTGCTCTGTTCCATTGATCTCTTTGTTTTTTCACCAATACCACATTGTCTTGGTTACTGTAGCTTTCGTGTAAGTCTCGATGTTGGATAGTGTCAGTCCTCCAACTTTGTTCTTCTTCTACAGTGTGTTGGCTATTTATATATTTAAAAGTATGTTTCTTGTTTTCAGAAAAATTTTACATTTTATTAATAAAAAATAAACAACACAGAAAAGTAGTACATATGTGAAAATTTACTCTTATAGAAGATAGGTTTCTTTTTTTTTTTTTTTTAAAGATTTTATTTATTTATTTGACAGAGAGAAATCACAAGTAGATGGAGAGGCAGGCAGAGAGAGAGGAAGGGAAGCAGGCTCCCTGCTGAGCAGAGAGCCCGATGCGGGACTCGATCCCAAGACCCTGAGATCATGACCTGAGCCGAAGGCAGTGGCTCAACCCACTGAGCCACCCAGGTGCCCAGAAGATAGGTTTCTAATCAATTAAGAAAAAGGATAACAACACAGCAGGGAGAAAAGTATCTCAATCATCAGTTTCAGAGAGAGAAAGTATAGTGTCCAATATTTGTAAAAGTGTCAACCTTCCTCTTAATTTAAAATGAAAATAAATACCAGTAAACTCCTACTTTTCTTTTTTTAGGCCCATTGTTAATCAAAAATGGTGTAAATTGGTATAATATGTATAGGTGGCTATTTGGCAAAATTTGGAATATTTGTTCCTTGTGGGAAAAAATTCCTTTTCTTCAAATGGTATCCCCAGGCTAAAAACAGTGTCTGATACACAGTGTATCTTCAAAAAAGGGTGGTTAAATAAATTTGAAAAATGCAAAATGTACTTTGTCATTGATAGAGGAATTTTACTCTTAGGAATTTATCAAATGGGTATATGTACAGGATTTTTTTGTTGCAGCATTGTTTTTTGTTTAGTGTTTTAAAGATTTTATTTGTTTATTTGAGAGAGAGAACACAGAAGTAGGGAGGAGGAATGGGAGGGCAGGGAACAAGCAGACTACCTGCTGAGCAGGACCTGGGTGTTGGGCTTAATCCCAAAACCCTGGGATCATGACCCAAGCTAAAGACAGATGCTGTTGTCCAGGGGGTCTCTTTTTCGATGATGGACCGAGGAAGGAAGAAAAGAACATTTTCACTTGAGAATCCACTTACTTGCTTACATTTTCCACTATAATAAGAACAAGTACAAGTTTTATGACTTTTTCTTTTAAATTAATTTTTTAAAAGATTTTATTTTATTTTAAAGATTTTATTTATTTATCAGAGAGAGAGAGCAAGCACAGGCAGACAGAGGCAGAGGGAGAAGCAGGCTCCCTGCTGAGCAAGGAGCCCGATGCGGGACTCGATCGCAGGAAGCTGGGATCATGACCTGAGCCGAAGGGAGCTGCTTAACCAACTGAGCCACCCAGGCATCTCTAAAGATTTTATTTTTAAGTAGTTTCTATACCCAAGGTGGGGCTCACAACCTCGAGATCAGGAGTCACATGTTCCACAGACTGAGTCAATCTAGAGCCCCAGATCAATCCATAAATCAATCTGTATTTATTGTTCAAGTATAATTTATTTTTTTTTAGAGATTTATTTATTCATTTGAGAGGGAGAGAGAGAGAGCACAAACAGGGGGAGGAGGAGATGGAAAGGGAGAGCCGTCAAGAAGGCTTTCCATCAAGAGGAAGAGCTGGAGGTGAAGTGGAGGGAGCCAGGACCAGCTGGAACCTGCCAGGCATCTCTGCATCTACTGGTCATCTCACTGAACCATGATGGCATTCAGATATGGTGCCTCCAAATTCCTTTCTTGGCCAACTCTAACCTGGAACCACACAGGGAAGAGGATTCTGTGAAACAGTTTCCAGCTTAATCAAGGTAATGCTAGGAGATTCTGGAGCAAATGTAATGATTTCCATTTTGAACATATTAACTTTGAGTTGGCTGTAAAACATCCCCACGGAAATGTCTAGTAAGCTGTTGTCTTGTCTAAATTTCTTCAATATGCAAACAAATTGCTCTAGAACTTTAGTTTGAATCCATCCTGGGGTGAGAGGGTGGAATGCAGTTTTGGATTATAAGCCTAGGAACTAAAGGTATTGGCCAGGAGTGAAGACAATCTCAAGAAACAAAAAGACAGTTCAAACAAGGTCCAGGAGTCAGATAATGAAGTAGGGCAGCGAGATGGAGTGGGCAGACCCTGCAGGGCAGGTAGGAGGCAGCCTCCTGGAGGGACGGCCTGAGATACCTTACCTCCACCAACTGAGAAGAGAACTGGTGTATACATTAAGCGTAGCCTTCTGGAATCAGTATTTTGAAAGTGCCATACTTACAAGAAAAAAAACTCAACTGGATAGGCCTTCCTCTTATTTTTTAATCCTAGGATGGAGGCATAAGACAGTATATTTAATGAATGATTCTCCTTTTTGAAATTTCAAGCACAGGTTTGTTACTGAATACAGTTTTTGCCCTTCCTCCTTCATAGTCCTTCAGAATCATAAAGAGAGTTCTGACCAAGGTTCCAGGTGATGTCGTGAACATTCCATGTGGAGAGGTCTCCCATCACATCTGTGGGACAACGCCCCCCGCGACCACCATCATAACCACCTCCAGCCATCACCATTACTATCCAAGTTGGAGGAGCAGAGACTGGGGAAAGGTGGTAAAGAGAAGGCTAAGGGAGGTAACAATTCCAAATGAGCAAGGAAATTAATAGTGCTTTCAGGTAAATTTTCATTTCTATTGGATGACAGATGTAGTCAATGAACATTAAAAAAAAAAAAACTCAAGTGTAATTAACGTACAGTATTACATTCATTTCAGGTGTACAATGTAGTGATTCAACAGGTTTTTTGGTAAAGATTTATTTATTTATTTGAGAGAGAGAAAGAGAGAGAGAGAGAGAACATGAGCAGGGTGAGGGGCGGAGGAAGAGTCAGAATCTCCAGCAGACTCCACAATGAACACAGAGCCTGACCCTGGGGCTTGACTTCTCAACCCTGACATCATGACCTGAACTGAAATTAAGAGTCAGAAGCTTAACTGACTGCACCAGACCTCCCAGTAATTCAGCAGTTCTGTATATTACTCAGAGCTCATCATGATAAATGTGCTCTTAACCCCCCTCCCCCCCCCTTTTTTTTTGCTTGTTTGTATACAAGTTTGATGAGAAAGAAAACACAATTGTAAGAAACCAGAACACTCACGGGTCGCTCAGGCTGAATACACTTGATAACCCTCCCGGGCAGAGGGCTGAAAACTATTTGGCAGATTCCCTAAATCAGTAAATCAGATCCCAGTGTAAATGATCAAGGCCACAGACAGACAAGTAGGATCCCAGGGAGAGTCTAGGAGGTGGGACTCTGTGAAAGATCCCACCTGTTTCCCTCACCGCCCCTCAGGTAACTGTCGATTTATTCTCTATACTTAAGAGTCTGTTTTTTTGTTTGTTTCTTTTTTTCCTTTGTTCATTTGTTAAATTCCACATGTGAATCATGTGGTATTTATCTTTATCTGACTCACTTCACTTATCATTATACTCTCCAGATCCATGTATGTTCATACAAATGCGAGATTTCATTTTCTATGGCTGAGTAATATCCCAATATCCCAAGTTTTATATACATACATATACATATATATGTGTTTGTGTGTGTAATATCATATATATGGTTATAAGTAATATAAGTAATATCTATAAGTATGTAGTATTTATATGTAATATTTATATCTATATATGGATATTACTTCTTTATTCACTTCTCTATCAATGGACATTGAAGCTGCTTTCATAATGTGGCTATTGTAAATAATGTCCTCCATACTGTTTTCCACAGTGGCCACAGCAGTTTGCATTCCCAACGACAGGAACAAGGGTTCCTGTTTCTCCTCATCCTCGCCAACACCTGCTATTTCTTGTGTTTTTGATTTTAGCCATTCTGACAGGTGCGAGGTGATATCTATCTCATTGTGGTTTTGATTTGCATTCTCTAACGTTGAGCATCTTTTCATGTGTCTGTTGCCATCTGTAAGTCAATAAACAATTTTATCTGCAATGTTCTTTTTCCTCCACTTTCTTAGTTATCAAATGAAATCGTGGCTTCCTGTTAGACTAAGTATATGAGGAAATGATATATTCTTCTGACTACCTTATACAAAAGAGGGCTTCCATCCCTCTCTATACTCTTATTCTGCCTTGTTTTTCTATCTTTCTTTCTTTAAGATTTTTGTTTACTTATTTGACAGAGAGAGAGAGAGAGAGATCACAAGTAGGCAGAGAGGCAGGCAGAGAGAGAGGGGGGTAAGCAGGCTCCCCGCTGAGTGCAGGCCTTGATCCCAGGACTCTGAGATCTTGACCTGAGCCAAAGGCAGAGGCTTAACCCATCTGAGCCACCCAGGTGCCCCTCTGTTTTTCATGTTAGTACTTACCCCCAGCTGGTATTACAGGTATACATGTTTCCTTTATGTATTGCCTTTGTATCAGAATATAAGCTTCATCAGAGACCATGCCTGTTTTGTTCACTGTTGTATCCCCAGCAAATAAAACAGTACTTAGCATATTGCAGACACTCAAGTATTTGTTGGCTGAATGAAAGACACATTACACTCTAAGCATAGCTTCATGTGAAAGAGAACTATACTATGGCTATTCCCCATACACAAGAAAATAAACCTCTGGTGTAAAAGATTGACTCTAAGTCAAAGGACAGTAGTAGTGTGCCTTATAGATTGTCCCAACAGTTAGTTCATCAAGCCTCAGGAAAACTGCAACCTTTACATGAACATTGCCAAATAATAGAAAATAAAAATATTTGTAATACATTTTAGCCCAAAGAGCTCAATAGCTTTGCCAGTACTCATTTCTCTCCATACTTCTCTGCTTGCCTGTCCAGTTCCTTCCCTGGGTCCTCTTCCTCCTGTTAACTGGTCATTCCCTTGAATTTGCCTTGGACCCCCCCTGTTGATCTCTCTCCACTGTGAGTTTTTCTGGGTAGGCTTCTCAGGTGTTGTGATGCCACTTATAGCTAGATGAGGGGTTAGGTCCCTGGGTGGGCACTGTCCTGGACTTCATCTGACCTGTTTAATTCTTTGCATGAGCACATGAATGGCTCTGCAGACTCCTCCCCTCGAAGCTTCAAACCTTACCTGTCTGTGTGTCTTTAGCAACATGTGCTCACCATAGGTGGCCTGGCGTAGGTGTTGAAGAAGTGAATGGAGGGTGTGCCTGGGTGGCTCAGTGGGTTAAAGCCTCTGCCTTCGGCTCAGGTCATGATCCCAGGGTTCTGGGATGGAGCCCCGCATCGGGCTCTCTGCTCAGCGGGGAGCCTGCTTCCTTCTCTCTCTCTGCCTGCCTCTCTGCCTACTTGTGATCTCTGTCTGTCAAATAAATAAATAAAATCTTAAAAAAAAAAAAAAAGAAGTGAATGGAGGCTGATCAAATTTGGTTTTGAGACTGAAGTGTTTATCAGTGAAATTGATATAATTTTGGTTTTTGCTTTTAAAGATAAAGATAATAGAATGAAATAAGACAAAGTTGAAACAAGAATGGAAAAATATTGATAATGTTTGAACCTGGTGGTGGGCATATGGGGGCTCATTATACTCTTCTATTTTTGTGTAGTTTTAATTTTTTCTGTTTAAAAAGACACACACAAAAATTTGTTGTTGAGGCAAAGCCAGGAAGGCCTACAAATATGCTAATATTTTCAGAAGCATTTATGAGGTGGAAATTTGTAAATAGGGGTGTCTGGGTGGTTCAGTGGTTTAAGCCACTGCCTTCAGCTCAGGTCATGATCCCGGGGTCCTGGGATCGAGCCCCGCATCAGGCTCTCTGCTCAGCGGGGAACCTGCTTCCCCAACTCTCTGCCTGCCTCTCTGCCTACTTGTGATCCCTCTCTCTGTCAAATAAATAAGTAAAATCTAAAAAAAAAAAAGAAATTTGTAGATAAAATTTTACAATATAAATGAGTAGCTATATTCAGTACAGTTGTGCCCTTCAGGGAATTAAATACAAATAAAGAAAACAGCAAAACATTTAAAAATTTTCAGAGCTTTGCTTGTTTAATTTTAAATCATATTGCTATATGTAAGCCATAAATGAAGGTTGCTAAAGCCCATTGCCAATTACACCATCTTATTTATCATTTATCATAGAAAATTTTCATCGCTAGATATAAGACTTTTGCATAGCATATAGAATGAAAATTCTACTGGGAAAAAAATCTTAAAGATATTTGCCTATTTTCTATAGCTATCGTATTGCTTTACTTATGCATTCATTTTTAGTTCACATAAGTTTCTCAAAATGGTGTTCCATTTTCTTTTAAGTCTTTATTTATTTAATCTCTACACCCAACGTGGAGCATGAACTCAGGACTCCAAGATCATGAGTCCCAGGCTCCTCCAACTGAGCCAGTCAGGTGCCCCTAAATTGTGTTCTGTTTTATGTGTCCAGTTTATTATTATTTGTTAAAGTGAGTAACCATTGTAGTAAGGCAATGATATATACAGTTTACCACAACATATTAATAAATACATATAACACAATTCTCAAACACTCAGATTCAGGTACTGCTATTAAAAAAATCCTCATCCAGGGCACCTGTCTGGCTCAGTCAGTAAAGCAATTCTTGATCTCAGGGTTGTAAGTTCAAGTCCCATATTGGGTGTAAAGATCACTTAAAAAAAAAAAAAGATTCCCATTGACTTACTGATTTTTTAAAAATTGGGTTTGTTTTTTTTTTTAAGATTCTATTTATTCATTTGACAGACAGCGATCACAAGCAGGCAGAGAGGCAGGCAGAGAGAGAGGAAGGGAAACATTCTCCGGCTGAGCAGAGAGCCCGATGCAGGTCTCCATCCCAGGACCCTGGGATCATGACCTGAGCTGAAGGCAGAGGCTTTAACCCACAGAGCCACCCAGGCGCCCCATTAAAATTAGTTTTATATAGAATATATTTTCCTCTAAGCGTTACAATTTCATGTGTTCATGTCATGTGATATGTTTTAATTTGGTTCAGTCCTAAGTGTCCCTTTTTGCTTAGAGTAGAAGGTGCAGGCAGTTTTCAAGCGTCCCCTATTGCCAATTGCTTCACCATTTATCTCATTTGATGCTATAAATAATTGTGTTCATTTACAGATAAGAAAGCAGATGTTCAGAGAAGCTTAATAACTTGGCTAAGGCTATATAATTTCTAAGTGACGACAGGCTTTTTTTTTTTTTAAGACAGTTCTTTTTTTAAAATCCAAACTCTACATTGTTCATAGTATATTGTTTTGTCTGTCCATATTCAAACTTTCAGTATGAGACCATGACTTAGTATTGAGTAATAATGGCAGATTTTAGGATGGTCTACAAAATTTACATTTCAGAAAAGATGACAGATATATTTTATAGGTAAGTATATTTATGTAAGTTATGTTAATACTATTAATGTATTATTATATATTTAATTATTATGTTTAATATAATAACACATTATATAAGTGATATAATTATAATACTTATATAGAAAATATATAATATATATTACTGATATATGATAATTATAAAATGACACATATATTATTAATATATTATAGTATATCTTATATATACATATTTCAAAAGATAGATAACAGGCCACTAACCAAGACTGGGATTTGGGAGGTGGGGGTGAGACTAGAGAAAAAAGGTGAAAGTTCTTTTATTTCTAGTTTGTCTTCCTGTCTTGAACTTAAAAATGATTATGTATTACTTTTATGCTCAGAGATACTATTTTGTCATCAGGACTAAATATATTCATTTCTTATTTTAACAACTATAAGCATTCTTGAATACCTGTTACTATGCTTGGAATATTCCAAGTCCCTACGGGCCTCAGACATTCTTATTGTTGTAGGCGTATCTAACACATTCAATGTACTAAGATCAAATAAAACTTCTGTGAGTTGAGTTGAAGTTAAATATAACTTACATGAAGTTGAGTTGAAGTTAACATGTCACATGTCATAAACATTTAAAGCTACTAACTAGGGGCACCTGTGTGTCTCAGTGGGTTAAGCCTCTGCCTTCTGTTCAGATCATGATCTCAGGGTCCTGGGATGGAGCCCCACATCGGGCTCTCTGCTCAGCGGGGAGCCTGCTTCCCCCTCTCTGCCTGCCTCTCTGCTTACTTGTGATCTCTGTCGGTCAAATAAATAAATAAACTCTTTTAAAAAAATAAAGATTTTATTTATTTTAGAGAGAGTACACCAGCAGGGAGAGGGGTCGAGAGGCAGGCAGAGGGAGAGAATCTCAAGCTGACAGAGCCTCATGCAGGGCTTAATCCCCCCATCCTGAGATCATGACCAAAGCCAGAAAAGCTGGATGCTTAACCGATTGAGCCACCCAGGCACCCCTCCTATTCATTTTCCTGTGAAACCTTTAAGGAGGGGGGAAAAAAGTATTTTCAGCAAGATAAAATGGAGTACAAAAATAATTATGCTGAAATTTTTAATCAAATAGCTAGTTTTCAAGCATAAACCTTCACATGCCTGGGATACAAGCTTGTGCTGATTTCTCTGAGTATTTGTTCTTAGATTTCTAGTTGACTTCGTAGAGACTTTGCCCAATTTTATTCAGGCATACAAAGTTCAATCATCAATTTTTTGAGTACTTTTTGTGCGTCTTTTTTTTTTTTTTTTAGGAATGATAGAAAGATGCATCAGAATATTCAATAGTAGGCCCGCATAGAGTTTTGAGAACCTAAAACAAATTGCAAAGACAAGGGTCTGCTTGCAAGGACTTTCAATGTGTTGGAGCACATGGGTGGCTCAGTGGGATAAGTGCCTGACTGTCCACTTGGGGTTGGGGCTTAGCTCATGATCTCACGGATCAAGAGATCAAGCCCAGAGTGGGGCTCTGTGTTCAGTGGGAAATCTGCTGGAAGGCTGTCTCCCTCTGCCCCTGCCAGGTGCTCACTCTCTCCAATTCTATGATACATAAATAAACATAAAAAAGAAAAAAGCTTTCAATGTGTTATTCATGGCATGTCAATATCTTTTGTCCTGTTTGCAGAGTGTTTTGGAAATCAAGGGAATGGAATGAGGGAAAATCAACATTTGAATCAGAAAGTGACATCTCACTTTCATTGAGAAGAAGGTGTTCTAGAAGGAAGAAGAAGGACAGACCATCAGGAGACTCTGAAGACCATGAAGAGAAGCGTGACCAACCGATGACAGTTCCCTGTTCCATATGCAAGCGCGAAATTGATCTACCTGATGTTTTCCTCCATAAAAAGCAGCATGTGGCTCTGGCCACCCTGGGGTTTCAATGGATAAGTACAAAGAAACCAGCGCTTCCACTGGTTTCCATTCAGAGACAGTTTATGATCACTAAACTATTGTCATTTTCTATATTCACTGAAAAAGTCCTCCAGAGCATTAATAATGCTTTTGAGCTACTTTGGAAGAAACAAATACCAGCATACTATAAGATCATTGATAACATTCACAGGAGTTCCATATGTTCTCAAGCAATCTGTCATGGATTGATTAAAGGTGTAGCCATTTGTGAAGACAGAAATTCTACATGGAAAGCTGACATGAATGATAAATTCACTGTTGTGAATAACTTTGGCAATAAACCTGATGTGTGTTTTTTTGGTTTGTTTGATGGACATCATGGCGCTTCAGCAGCAGGCTTGACTTCAATGGAACTCCCAGTTTTACTTCTCCATCAACTTTCCAGATTTGATCCTTCCTACCAAATGACTCCTGAAGAGCAAAATGTAATAAAATCCTTTCACACGGTATTTAGGGAAGAATACATAGCTATAGAAGAACTTTTTTCCTCCATAAAGAAAAAGAGAAAAAAGTTGAAATGTGAATATGAAAACATACACAAAGCCTTTGCGAAAGCGTTTTGGAGAATGGACAGGCTTTTACGTCTTGGAAGGAATGAAGTGTCCAGGGTTCGATGGAGTGGCTGTTCTGTAGTTACTTGTATATTGGAAGGCAATATTAAAAAACCCTATACTGAGAAGAACTGGAAAATCAATAAAGCTGATGACTTGGCAAAGAGTTTCCCTTCCCAGATGATGCCACGAATAATGTCTGGAGTACTCCATATTGCAAACACTGGTATGTACATGGAGTAGTCTCATTACACCTTACAGTTATTTTTTATCCCTGGCAGCAAAACTCCTCTTGCTTCTGGAGCTATTTAGTGACCTATGATTTAGTGACTTACTAATCCCTTGAAATTCCATTGACTAAGAAATGATCAAGAACCACAGTTTTTTTTTTTTTTAAGATTTTATTTATTTGACACGGAGAAAGAGATCACAAGTAGGCAGAGAGAGAGAGGAGGAAGCAGGCTCCCCACTGAGCAATGAGCCCAATGCAGGGCTCCATCCCAAGACCCCAGGATCATGACTTGAGCCAAAGGTAGAGGCTTTAATCCACTGAGCCACCCAGGCATCCAAGAACCACACTTTAGATGCAGATTGCAGGTACAAAAATAATTGTAATTTTTTTTCCCCAAGAAGGAACATATATGTAATAATTTGACCAAAACATTAAATTTTCTAAATGGGGTACCAATATAGCTGTAGATAAAGGCAAAGCAAACATATGACATTTGCTTAGATCTGAATGAAACATAAAACATTTCCCATACTTCCCTTTTTCAGGAGAATGGAAAGTTTTTTGAGGATTGTTACAAATCTGGTTGTTTAAATTGGTCAGTTATTCTGATAACACATTTGGAATAGGTCACTTGTGCTCAGTGGGCAAAGTAGTATCAATTTAATTTTAGAGAAAACAATAGTTTGTGCCTTTACTTGTGCCTATACTTATAAGTTTATAAGTATACATTCCCTTCTCAAACATTTGGCTGTGTTTTTAAAATTGTATTTCAAGAAGCAATCCTTTTAGGGCTAAAGTTCTACCTTAGGAGGTTGCCAAAATGGAAAGCCCATAAGTAAAACATTTTTAGCAAAGTTAAGCTGAGTGCCGTGAGATGCTTAGTCAGGTACCACTCTCATCAACAGAATTATTATTATTTTTAAGTAAACCCTACCCCCACTGTGGGGCTCAAACTCACGACCCTGAGATCAAGAAATCTCTTGGTCGGGCACCTGGGTGTCTCAGTGGGTTAAGCCTCTGCCTTCGGCTCAGGTCACGATCTCAGGGTCCTGGGATCAAGTCCCACATCTGGCTCTCTGCTTGGCAGGAAGCCTGTTTCTTCCTCTCTCTCTCTGCCTGCCTCTCTGCCTACTTGTGATCTCTCTCTCTGTGTCAAATAAATAAATAAAATCTTTGAAAAAAAAAAAAAAGAAAGAAATCTCATGGTCTATTGACTAAGCCAGTAAGGTGCCCCTGTATAGAGTTGTTATTATTATTTTTTTGAAGATTTTATTTATTTATTTGAGAGAGCAAGAGAGAGCATGTGCAGGATGAAGGACAGAGGGAGAAGCAGACTCCCAGCTGAGCAGGGAGCCTGATGTGGGACCGGATTCCTGGACTCTGGGATCATGACCTAAACCGAAGGCAGATGCTTAACCCACTGAGACACCCAGGTGCTTGATAAACAAGGACAGTTTATTATTTTATTTCATTTTTAAAGATTTTATTTATTTGTGAGAGAGAGCACAAGCAGAGAGAGTGGCAGACAGAGGCAGAAGCAGGTGCCCCACTGAGCAAGGAGCCCAATACAGAACTTGATTCCAGAACCCTGTGATCATGACCTGAGCTGAAGGCAAACGCGTAACTGAATGAGCCATCCAAGCATCCCTAGAGTTGTTATTATTTTTTTAAAGATTTTTATTTATTTGAGAGTGAGTGACAGCACAGAGAGAGAAAGGGAGAGAGAGAAGCGGACTCCCTGCTGAGCACAGAGCCGGAAATAGGGCTGGATTCCAGGATCCTGAGATCATGACCTCAGCCAAAGGCAGATGCTCAACCAACTGAGCCACCCAGATGCCCCTGCCCTAGAGTTATTATTAATAGTAGTGTCCACTTATTGAATAGGGAATATAGCCCAAGTTTTCATTTAGTCTTATGAGAACCCTGGTGTCTAAAGATATCCTCATATCTTCTAAGTATTTTTTTTTAAGTGCATTCGACATATAACATGGTACAAGTTTAAAGTATATTTATATGATATTTATATATTGTAATATTGCCGTTTGGGTGATAATTAGCACTTCTATCATGTTACATAATTATAATTTCTTTTTGGTCGTTGAAACAATTAAATTCTCATCTCAGCAAGTTTGGTGATTATAACACAGTATTCTCGATATTCCCTATACTGTGCTTTAGATCTCCAGGACTTACTACTTGCTCCAAGTTTGGACCCTTAAACATCTGTTCTATCTCCCTCTTCCCCCTTTATATCTAAGTGTTGTTACCCCACTTTTCCAGATGAGAAATTAGAAGCTCAGAGAGGTGAGATAATTTGTTCAGGGTCTCGGAGGTAGTAGGTATTGGAGCTGGGAATCAAGCCCACTATGTCATGCTGCATCTGAAGGGAATTGCTTCCACAACCAGAGGAGGCTGGACCCCAGCAAGTGGGATGTGTCTGAGATGGTTCCGAACCAAAGCCAGATAATCATAAAGACTACCACAATGTCCAGGTCCCTGGATGTAAGCCTGTTTCTGATCAAGCTCTGGTTCTGAGCCCAAGATGAGTACTCCAGAAAAGCAATAAAAAGAAGCCAAGTCCAATGCCAGGTTCCTCAGAATTTTGTCATTTCTCAGACTTTATGCTGAGATGGCTTCAGAGCAGGTCTACTTCATGCACAGTTTTCAGATTTTACACCACTCTGGGGACCCATATTCTTGGACGTGGGACCTCCATTAGAAAATGTCATTATAGGAGTGCCTGGGTGGTTTAGTTAAGCGTCTGCCCTCAGCTCAGGTCATGATCCCAAGGTCCTGGGATCAAGCCCCACGTCAGGTCCCTGCTCAGCCGGGAGCCTGCTTCTCCCTCTCCTACTCCTCCTGCTTGAGTTCCCTCTCTCTGTGTGTCTCTCTCTGTCAAATAAATAAAATCTTAAAAAAAAAAAAAAAAGAGGGGCGCCTGGGTGGCTCAGTGGGTTAAAGCCTCTGCCTTCAACTCAGGTCATGATCCCAGGGTCCTGGGATCGAGCCCCACATCGGGCTCTCTGCTCAGCAGGAAGCCTGCTTCCTCCTCTCTCTCTGCTTGCCTCTGCCTCTCTGCCTACTTGTGATCTCTGCCTATCAAATAAATAAAATCTTAAAAAAAATAATAATGTCATAATACATCAGGTTGTAAAATTGAAGGAAGAATTATGAGACAGTGAATAGACACTATCATTAAATGTCTAATTTCCTATGATTCACTACTTCCAGGATCACTGCTGTTTGGCTGGTTCTCATCTCCAGGTCAGACATTTGTTGGATCTAAATTTTCAGGCTTACATAATTGTGTTAAGCTCTTTTCATTTAGGCATCCTTTATTTTAATAGAGACAAATATGTAGGGAAAAGTTCCAACTTGTGAAAAGGAGGTCGTGATTGCTCCTGAGAGAAAATGATTTAAATCGGTTACAAAAAGTAAATTTTCACAGAAATTTATCAAGAGCATGTGTTGTATTTTCTATAACAAGACCTATAATTATAGCACGGGAATTTACCTTTCCTGTATTTTTCGGTATTTCCTGTACAAATTTATTTAAATTTGTAAAATACCAGGGCCATCCCAACTCAGGAATTAAATAAAACAAAACAAAAACCTCACTATATAATGAAACATGAGTGCAGTAATGAAGCCACTGAATAAATTTTGAATTCATGCATGTGGGAAAAAATATTTCCAAACTGACATTCTTGACTTTTTTATTCTTAGTGCTTCCCATTTATGTTTCATTTTATAGTTTCTCTTGGTGCTCTATTTTATTTCAACTAATCCTCATAGAATCAAAACACTAACAAATATATTTATACAGAATACATAATTATACTTTTCTCCTAACCTTAAATAAACCATAAGTTTTACATTTCTAATTAACCACACTAGTTCCTTAGAAACATAAAGGATTCTTATCTGATCCCTTTGTCTCTCCCAGTGTTTTTATTTTTAATAGCTTTATTGAGATATAACTCACAAAGCACACAACTCACCCATGTAAATTGTGCGGTCCCAGATGTGTGCATCCATCCCCATAGTCAGTTCTACAACATTTTTGTCCTCTTAAAAGACACCCAGTACCCTTTAGAAATCAGCTCTCTAACCTGCCATTTCTCCAGGTCCAAGCAACCACAAATCTACATTCTGTCTCTATACATATCCGTATTCTGGGCACTTCCAATAAATGTAATCATAGAATTTGGGCCGTTTTGTGATTGTCTTCTTTCACTTTGCATGTTTTGAAGGTTCATCCGTGTTGTAACAGGCATGAGTACTTCTTTTTGTTGCTGGGTAATATTTCACTGTAAAATTATGCTGTATGTTGCTTATTCATTTATTCAGTTGAAAAACATCTGAGTTGTTTCTAATTTTTGGCTATTATGATGAAGAATGCAGGCATGGACATTGTACATAAGTTTTTGTATGGACATGTGTTCACTCCCTTGGGTATATACCCAGGAGTGGGATTTCTGGGTCCTAAGGTAATTCTACACTAAACCATTTGAGGAACTGCCAAACTATTTTCCAAAAGGCTGTACCGTTTCACTTTCCTGCCAGTAACCTATGAGGGTTTTAATTTTTACACATTATCCCAATGCTGTATTTCTGATTCTAGCCACCTTAGTGGGTATGAAGTGGTATTGATTTGCACTTTTCTGTTGACTCATGATGTTGACTATCTCTTTATGTGCTTACTAGTCATTTGAATATCTTCTTTTGAGAAATGTCTACTTAAATCTTTTGCCCATTTTTAAATTGGGTTACTTATCTATTGAGTTGCAAGATTCTTTTTTATATTCTGAATACAAGTCCCTTACCAGTTGTATGGTTAGGAAATACTTAATAATAAATAAATAAATAATAATAATTAATTCTGATAATTAATACTTATCTTCTGATATTTATAGTTTTGATGTCGTCTATGAAACCATTGCCTAAACCAAGGCCACAGAAACTTATACCAGTATTTTGTTCTAAGAGATTTATAGTTTTATCTCTTACATTCTGGTCTATTATCCATTTTGAATTAATTCTGTATATGTCATGGGGTAGGGGTCCAACTTTATTCTTTTCTTTGTTGATAACACAGTTGTATATTATCTCTTTTACTAACTTATTTTGAATTGATTTCTTTATTCCTATTTATCTCATTTGTTAGGTTGTTAGTTATAACTCTTTGTTATACAATTTTTTAAGTTTAACCTCTCAGAGTCTACCATCAAATGATATATACCACTTTACATATAGAATAAAAACCTTACAACAGCATAATTTTATTTCTTCTCTCTCAGACTTTTTTGTTCATATGTGTGTGTGTTTATATATATATATATAAACTTATCTCTTTTTATACAAGCATACCTAGGAGGTATCGTAAGTTTGGTTCCAGACTACCACAATAAATCAAATACTGCAATAAAACAAGTCGGATGAATTTTTGTTTCCCAGTGCCTGTAAGTTATGATCACACTGTATTGTAGTCTATTGCATGAAATACATTATGTCTAAAAAGGCAATATGCACACACTAACGAAAAGTATTTTATTGCTAAAAAATGCTTATCATCTGAGGTCTCAATAGTGAGTTGTTACCTTTGGCAAGTAGAGGGTCTTGCCTTGATGCTGATGACTGCTGGCAGATCAGGGTGATGGTTGCTGAGGTTTTGGGTAGTTACGGCAATTTCTTAAGATAATAAAGTTTGCCATATCCATTGGTTTTCCTTTCATGAGTGATTTCTCTGTAGCACGTGACACTGTTAATATTTTACCCACATAGAACTTCTTTCAGAATTGGAGTCAATCCTCTCAAACCCGGTCACTGCTTTATCAACTGAGTTCATGTGATATTCTAAATCCTTTGTCGTCCTTTCAGTGATCTTCACAGCATCTTCACCAGGAGTAGATCAGATTCCATATCAAGAGAACACTTTCTTTGCTCATCCGTAAGAAGCAACTCATCATCCATTTCGTTTGATCAGGAGACTGCAGTTACACAGTCCCAGCTGCAGCCTCCACTTCTAATACTAGTTGTCTTGAATTTCCACCATATCTGCAGTGACTTATGGCACTGGTCTCGAACCCCTCCAAGTCATCCATGAAGGCTGGAATCAACTTCCAAACTCCTGTTAATGTTGGTATTTTGACCTCTGCCCATGAATCATTAATGTTCTTAATGGCATCTAGAATGGTGAATCCCTTCTAGGTTTGAACTTACTCTCCCCAGATCCATCAAAGGAATAATTATCTATGGTAGCTATAATTTCATAGAAGTATTTAATGACTTGAAAGTCAAAACTCGACTCCTTGACCCATAGGCTGCAGGATGGATGTTGTGTTAGCAGGCATGAAAATATTAATGTTGTTGTACATCATTAGAGCTCTTGGGTGACCAGTTGCATTGTCAATGAACAGTAATATTTTGAATATTTTTTTCCTGAGCAGTAGGTCTCAATAGTGGGCTTAAAATATTCAATAAACTGAATACACGCACTTTCATCCAGGCTTTGTTGTTTCATTTATAGAGTATAGGCAGAACAGATTTAAGACAATTTTTTTACAATTTTTTTAAAAAGACTTTTAATTATTTGACAGAGGCTGAGGCAGGCAGACAGGCAGGCAGAGGGAGAGGGGGAAGCAGGCTCCCCGCTGAGCAGAGCCCAATGCGGGGCTCGATCCCAAGACCCTGAGACCCAAGCCAAAGGCAGAGGCTTTAACCCACTGAGCCACCCAGGTGCCCTAGGATTTCTGGGATGGTAAATGGGCACTGGTATGTGAATGGTTTACTTTATCTATTCAGTATCTGTCTAGTTTGTACATATTTGGGGCTTAAAAAAAGTATTTTATTTGACAATGAGAGACACAGCAAGAGAAGGAACACAAGCAGGATAGGTGAGAGAGGGTAAGCAGGTAGCCTGATGTGAGGCTTGACCCCAGGACGCTGGGTCATGACCTGAGCCGAAGGCAGATGCTTAATGACTGAGCCACCCAGGTGCCCCTCGTTTTTTTTTTTTTTTAAGACTTTATTTTATTTTATTTTTTTTTAAAGATTTTATTTATTTATTGGACAGAGAGAAATCACAAGTAGATGGAGAGGCAGGCAGAGAGAGAGAGAGGGAAGCAGGCTCCCTGCTGAGCAGAGAGCCCGATGCGGGACTCGATCCCAGGACCCTGAGATCATGACCTGAGCCGAAGGCAGCGGCTTAACCCACTGAGCCACCCAGGCGCCCTAAGACTTTATTTTAGAGAGAGGCCGATCACAAGAGTGGGAGGAGGGGGCATTGGAGGAAGGTGAGGGAAAGCGAGAATCTCAAGCAGACTCTGTGCTGAGTGTGGAGCCTGATGTGGGTCTCTATCTCATGACCCTGAGATCATGACCTGAATGGAAACCGAGTCTGAGCCACCCAGGCGCCCCAGTACCTATTTGTTCTTAATAATTCCATTCAATGAGGCCCCAGAAACTACTTTTGTACTAGTGATGCAACCTTACATAATTGGTGAGCTTCATTCTTCTTACGTATTTAAAACATGCGTATCCTTACCTTGAGGCTGTATTAAAGCAATCACTTGGTAACCTTGAGAAGAGAAAGACAGGAGCTTGAGGTGGTCAGCAATTAAGGAATTGTGAATAGTAGAAAAGTATTGGGAAAGCTATGACTGGTCTCTGGATCTAGAATGAGCTCATTTGACAGAAAACTAGGGCACTAGAAAACAAAAGTAGTTTCTGATAATTATTTCCAGTTCCATCATTTTTCTTTAAAACCTAATTCAGGGATAGAATCCCACATTGGGCTCCTTGCTCAGCAGGGATCCTGCTTCTCCCTCTGCCTGCCACTCCCCCGACTTGTGCCCTCTCCCTCTCTGACAAATTAAATAAAATCTCTAAAACAAAATCTCTAAAATAATAATTCCAGAATCACCTTACTCTATGCAGGAAAAGAAACCATATTCTTTTTTTTTTTTTTTGAAAGATTTTATTTGTTAGAGAGAGAGAGAGAGAGAGAGAGAGAGAGAGAAGGATACAGAGCGCAAGCACAGGCAGACACAGTGGCAGGCTAGAGGCAGAGGGAGAGGCTGGCTCCCTGCTGAGCAAGGAGCCCGACTCGGGACTCAATCCCAGGACGCTGGGATCATGACCTGAGCCGAAGGCAGCCGCTTAACCAACTGAGCCACACAGGCGTCCCAGGTAACCAACCATATTCTTAAATAACCCTGACTTTTTTATATGCTTTACCTTCCCTCTCTTTTTCTGGGTTATGTTGGTGGTGAACTCATATTTTGTTAGGCTCTAGATGTACAATAGTGCATTTGAGTTTCATGGTCATACAGCTTACAAAATGAACAAAGGGATCTTTTAAATAATCGATGAAAACTGGCTCCCCATCAGCAAGGCTCTCATACTGATCAACAGTAGAGTCATAAACCTGGTGCCCATGCATACGAATTCAGCCTTTCTTGCCAAAATTAGTCTTGCAGAAAAACTGGATATAAGTTGTTTCCCTGACTTCATTCACATAATTTCATTACGCTTCCAATTTAGGTACACCTCAGTTTGAATTTCCTGCTCCTCCTCAATTGCTTTTTCTTTCCCCAATAACTATTTCATTTCTCAAGCTCTAAGTTATTGCTCCTTACTACTTTAAACCCATTAATCTACTTCATAAGAATTAAAAGTTTTTTTGTAAATGTGTCTGAAATCAAGTATTTATAGCTTCATCTCAATCTTTGGATTGCCTCTCTTCTCCTGCTTTCCCCTTCATGGAACCCAAAGGAAAAAAAAAAAAACAAAAACCTTTATCAAGTTTCAACTTATTAAAATCACCTTCTTAAATCTTCACAGTAACAATGAAAAAATAACACTGCAGGTAGAAAACTCAACTCAGGGAAATAAAAGTGACTCAATGAAGGTCACACAGACATCAAGTTGGAATTAAAGCCCAACCAAGTGTGTCAGACTCCCAAGTGTTTCCAATTCTCCACGCTGTTTCTTCCAAACCAAGCTATTTCTGGGCACTCCTGCATCCCAGATATGTTTCTTTTTCTTCCACTATAAATACTTTTTCTTCCATTTTCCTCCAGTTTTTTTTTAAAATTTTCCTATTATCTTTAATGGTGAGTGGCTTTATCTGAAAAAAAAAAAAAATCTTGATCTTGCCCATTCAGATCTAGAATTCATGATTCTAAGGTCACTCCAAAGTTTACAGAGTACTCTTCATTTTCGCAAGTTGAAGATAATCCAGCAATTAAGTGCAGGAGGCAGTCACATCATTGTTCTCTGTATAAGGAATACTTTGCCTGACTACACATACCATCTTGAAAAGGGTTGAGTATCATCTCAAAGCAGTTTTTCTAATCCCCATATAATTAATGTACCTCTTACAGTAATCCTGTTCCACTTTTGTTCTGATAATACTTTCTGAAGGGCACAATCTCTCCAAACTGCTGAAGCTGGAAACTTTGTCTAGGAATTTGAAGTACTGATGTCCAGATTCACAGAAACTTTTGTATAAGAGTCTTCAGATCAGCTCACTGTCTATTCTCATTCCCTCCCGAGATGTTACAGGAACCTTTCTTTAAAGCCAGTCTTTGGGACGCCTGGGTGGTTCAGTTGGTTAAACGGCTGCCTTTGGCTCAGGTCATGATCCTGGATCTAGTCCATCAGCGGGGAGCTTGCTTCTCCCTCTGCCTCTGCCTGCCACTGTCTGCCTGTGCTCACTCTCTCCGACCAAAAAAAAAAAAAAAAAAAAATGCCGGGCTTTAAATTGTCATGAACTGTTTCTTTCCCCTTTCGGTTCCCCAGACACGTGGACACAGAGTGTTATTTAAATCTTCCTCCAATTTCCCCTCTTCCTTGGGACTTTTTGTTCATTAGTCTCTTAACTTTCAGTTTAATGTAGTCATCTGCTTTCAACAATTCCACTTGTAGCTGACAGCATATGCAACGTAGGCTCAGGCAACAAGAAAAAATTATTAACTCTGCACATAACAATTTTTGTTTGTCCCAACAGTACTCCTCCAAGGCTTGAATCTTATTTACCCTCTACTTCTTGGACTATGCATGAATAGTTGAGTATAGTAAGCACCTCTTCCTCACGTTTTTCTTCATGTACCATTCACATAGGAAAGGATGTGAATTATTCAGAAGGCACTATTTCCATTTACACCAGGATGAACAAACTGTCAACTAACTCAAAGCCAGACAGCAAGTAAATGATAGAGTGAAAAGAGCAACCAGAATTTAATGACCCTTCTTCTAGAAGTTCTATTGTACTCAGTCCAAGGGATGTTCACAACAGTAAAATAAGCCAAAATGACATTTCCTACATCTAATGAGCAACTGGGAAATGGAAAAAAAAAAAAAAAAAGGCAAATAGTGCATAAGGTTATGCTTACCAATTTCTGCAGAGGCAACTAAAATAAAGATACCAGTTTACCACTTTTCACTGTAACAACATAATTGTATTAAATTATTTTCAAATTATACAACAGAAGAACAGTACTTTTTCTTTTGCTGAGTGGTCTCTGAATTGCCGCATGCAAATAAAACATTTATGAAATCAGTCGATTTAACTATTCTGAGCCAAATAATGTCCCCTGTGTTTTCAGAGCTATGGTCGCAACTATTTCTAGTTTATGTACACACACATAACAGAAATTTTCTGAAATTTAAAAGAAAGAAATTTAAAAGAGGTATTGAATCATATGTCCTCCTAACAGAACATCTGATTACCCAGGTGGCATGTTCATTACCAATCCATGCTGTTTTCCTGGTACAGTAATAATTTACAACTCAGCAAAAGTCAAGAATTATTTTACCAATTTATCTTCTGCAGAGTTTAAGTAAAATGACCAGAAGAAAAGACAAGTTAATACAAAATAATAACCAAACTACAGAAAAGTAAGAGGTCATGTAGTTTTTAGGACTATCACTTATACAGTTCTCTGGTTTTAAAAACATTTTCCAGGGATGCCTGGGCTGCTCAGTTGGTTAAGCATCTGCCTTCAGCTGGGGTCATTATCCCAGGGTCCTGGGATAGAGTCCCACATCAGGTTTCTTGCTCAGTGGGGAGCCTGTTTCTCCCCCTGCCTGCTACTTCCCCTGCTTGTGAGCTGACAAATAAACTAAAAACAAAAACAAAAACCAGTATCTTTTGAACTCCCATTACTTAATGAGCCAACAGGTTCAGCCTATGTCTGACACTGATGCTTCATCAACTTAAACTCTTTAGGTCCAACCATACTATAGTTGGGTAGACTTTAGCCTTCTGAAATCTCAATTTCTTTACCTCAAAAACAGGATTAGAATTGAACCCCTGTAGCAACAAAATTCAGATTCCAGGTATAGTATCATGCTTGAAACCAGATATTCTAATGTAAATTTTGCATGATCCCAGGGATTTTAATTCTCAAAGGTACTGTAACATTCAAACATCATTCAAACTCCATCTCAGAATAATTTATATACCCTCTTATAAACAATGATTCCTTATCAAGAAAAACTTGCTTATGCTTGAATATACAATCATGTTCCTGAAAACTTGGGGAAAATTATTTTCTTAATAAACTAAAAAAATTTTTAATAAACCAAAGTTAGTTTCAGTAGTACAACCATCCCTTAATCTGTTCAGATTATGTTTAGATTTTTTAATGATTTCAATGAAGCACACATCACAAGTTCATCTGAACCATGATAAACTACAATCAACTTTTAAGACTTCAGTTTTTAATCAAAGGGTTTAATTTAATGTTGGCTAGCTATTATCCATGTAATACATTAATAATACATTTTTTTTTTCTTTACAGGGCTAATTGACTTAATTTCTTTTTAACCACACAACATGAAACTAGTAAGACTGACATTAACAGTGGCATTATAATTTTCTTCATCGCCCATACCTATAATGTGCTTAAGTTTTAAGTTTTACCAGGTACAAAACTATCAAACTCCACTTTAAAAAAAAAAAATCAATGCTTGTGTTTTTAATTAAAAAGGCATTTATTTAAACATTTTAAAAATGTCTACTCTATAGAATATATGCTGGTCATAAAAAAGTTCAACTCTTGGCTCTATAAAATATTCAGAAGCTGTTTCATAAAAAAATTAATGGTTATTTTGTATTTGTAGTTTTAGTTATTTTAATATTAAGTGCAGCATTTTAAACACCAAGTTACTAAAAAATGAGGGATAAACAGGCCTCTCAGTTTCAAATGTTAATTACCGTAAGTCACCTAATATTATCAGTATTTCACATTACATAAAAAATATTTTAAAATGGCCTATTTATGCACTGAAACACAGAATAAAATTAACAGCATATTTTGATACAATTGGCTGTTAAATTTCTAAGATCAATTTTTTTCTAATAATCTTCTAGGTAATGTACAAGCAATCTTATGCAGAAATGGAAGAGGCTTTTGCATAACCAAAGAACACACTACGCGAAACATAACAGAAAGAAGAAGACTACTTCAGAATGGAGCAATGATCAGTTCAAATGAACCATATGGGCTCCTAGAAGGGCAAATAAAAACCACACGAGGACTTGGATTTCATGGAAATCTCAAACTGAAAAAATCTATTATACCAGCACCTCAAACTATCTCTGTCCCTATTGATGACTTATGCCAATTCCTTATCTTAGCTACTAATGGACTCTGGGAAGTTTTGGATACAAAGGAAGTCACTGCACTGGCAATGACAATATTTCAAGTATATAAAGAAGCCTATTATTCTAACACACAAAATCAATCTTTACCATCCAAAGAGCCTTTCCCAATCTATGAACCAAGCAATTCTGTATCAGAAAGTAATATCCATATATTGTTTCAGTATAAACCTGAATCTACAGAATGTGTATCAACTATAAATTCAAAGGAAAATTTGTTTGATTCAACATGTTCTAACCCTAAAAATGAACAAAGATTTCTACCAGAAATGAGTAATCATGATCTTTACAGTGAGAAAGTAATCAATGGACCAACCAGTGTAGATGAAGTGTCCAAAAATTCAAGTGAAAAAGAACCACGCACTGAAAGTTTCTATGAAGGTGCAGCCAAATATATTAGCCATGAACTTGTAAGTGCTGCTTTAGTGGCTGGCTCCAGAGACAACATTACAGTCATGGTAATACTTCTCAAGGGAATTGAGTATCAGTTTCTGACTGACAAAAGATAAAGTTCCAATTATCAAGAGTATAAAAATGTAAAGACAATTCTTCAAAGAACCAGATATTAGGATAATACTTCAATACCACATAAATAATTTTTAAGACTGTATTAAAGAAACTATAAAAGCATATTTTAAGTTACATAATGCCATTTATATATGTTCACTGTTCCATGCCAAAAAAGAGAAAAACAAGTACTTGCTTTTTTATACCACTTTATTCCAACCTGAGCACCTCAATATAAAACTAAACACTGGTGAACTGTTTTCCTTACTAATTCTGAATTACTGTAATGTACAAGTTCTGCTAGCAGTTCAACACTTAAATAGATTAAATCATCTCTGACACATGGTAGATTTCATATAATGAAAATACCTAGAACAATTAGTGCAATATACTGAACTGATCAAAATAAAATGAACTTTGGAAAACAAGCCTGCAAGATTGTTACTAACATACTGCAATACTTATGTTACAAATTACTGGTACATTGTTTATTATGGTTCTAAGCCATGTAGGAACAGAAGCCCCTTCCTTTCAAAGGGAGAGAAAAGGAAAAATTAGCTGTTTTAGTAACTGTACATTTTGTATACTTTTAAGTAATTCTTAAATATTACAGGAAAGTAATAAACATATATGGAGACTACAGTGCAGTACCCTATTTACAGTACAGCTGAAGATCGAATTTAAAATAATCAAGTTTGAATGTACATAATTGTTAGTGCATTGACTATATTATGTCCAAAGGGAACAAAAGCTCCCTCCCTTCCCCCAAACAATAAAACCTATGTAATGGCTAGCAGTGATTAAACAGAAATCACAGACACCTGGTTCGTTCCACTTCTGCTGAAGAGCTCACCTGTTTGAAGGGAACACTATCCATTAAGATGCATTTATCAGTATTCATACTCTTAAAACAAGATGAGGTTACATTTGACTTTTTTTTAACCCCACTAAAAATATCAGGACTGGCTATACTTTAGATACCACTAATGTTCGTGTTTTCCCCCCTGAAGATGTGGGACTGTTTTCTTGTGGTTAACTTGTTAAAATGTGGAATGTACATTTTAAATATGCATACTAAGAAATTACCAGTTGCCTGAATACTGTAGCTAAGCATAAATATTTTTAGAACCTCCTTCTAAAAAAAGACTGTTTTTGAAAAGCCCAAATTAATAAGTTCCAAATCTTTTACATAGAAGTGGCTGGTTAACTGTGGGTTTACATCATCCTTTGACTCTATCCCTGGTGACGAGAAATGATTCCCTAACCGTCCAAGGAAACAAGCGTACACGCACAACTCTCATTCCCCCCTTCTACTTCTGAAACATTAGTCAGAGGGTCACATGCATGTTATTAAAAATTAAGTTCAAAACACTTAAAATAATTCTGTATTAGAAACTTGACTCTATCATAAGTCTCTTCTTTTTGGAAGTCATACTGGGCTGTTTAAATGCTCCAATTCCACTGTCATTAACATTTAGGAAGCAGAAGAAAATTCCAGCAAGTTCAAACTGGAGGTTTAGTTACTACAACACTGACTCCTGGTTGGCTGCGTGGGTTCAGTAAGGTCTACTCCTCTTCCTCTTGCAGAATTTGCTCCTGGATTCTGTGGTTCATTCTTTGGCAACTTTTTAGCTGAGAGATAAATTATTAAAATACACACAATTAGAATATTCATGTTAGAATTATTTTCATCTGCTGACTTATGATCTCCCCCCGTGCTTGGTTAACCCTAACTATCACAGAGCTATTTGCTCATTCTTTTCAAGTGTTTATTTAGTATCTACTAGATATTACCAAATACTATTCTTTGGTCAGCCCTTAGTGAGGTTAGTGGGTTGAGGGAAGGGTAAGATGAGGAACAGTTAGAGACATACAATTAAAACTTAAGTTGACTAGAGCTATATTTAATTCTTTATATTCAGTTAGTACACCAGAATAGTAGTACTTTATTTCATTATCATTAATACCTCTACTGTTTAAAGAAAATCTAAGTCAATAAAAATGATGGCCAGCCAATGTTTATAAAGAATCTTAGCTTGAATCAATGATCTCTGGACTGCTACATAAATACTTTTCACCAGTAGCTCTGCCTACTCTAAGCAGACTTGATTCTGAATGGTCTACCTCAAAAAACTTTCCCAGTTCTGGGCTGCATGATCCTGGCTTGCCACGTCTGGATAAAGTCCTCAACAAGCAGTTATAGTTTTAGCTCTGCTAAGCTCTAATGGCCATTCTCTGGAGCCTGGATCCCACTGATTTAAAAACATACCTGTTAGATGTAGTCTGCTTGAATCCCAAAGATTCTTCATATGCTGCATTCACTGAATATTAACTATCTCTATGAGTACCAGTTATAAAGGTGACTAAAAATATTGGTCTTATCAACCCTGGGCAGAGACTACTATGGTTGAATTCTAGCTTTACCTTAGCCATGACTCAGGTTACCCAAAAAGTTGAACATGCTCTACTTCAGTATCTAAACGCTCAGCTGCACTTTGGATCTTTTATTTGTTTTAATATTTCACATCAACATTAATCATCTTAAGAATCAAGGGAAATGCTGGAAGAAAAGCCTTCACCTTGGGCTAATTCACTAGAAACGGTGCTAGGGATGGTTACCCAAAAAGTTGAACATGCTCTACTTCAGTATCTAAACGCTCAGTTGCACTTTGGATCTTTTATTTGTTTTAATATTTCACATCAACATTAATCATCTTAAGAATCAAGGGAAATGCTGGAAGAAAAGCCTTCACCTTGGGCTAATTCTCTAGAAACGGTGCTAGGGATGGTAGGGTAAATGGTAATAAAATGGCAAATTTCCAGTGAAATATATTTTCAAACGAAGGCTTATAGGGATAAAGAGTAAACTAGCATTTATAAACTTTACTATAATTAATACTCCTAGATTTTGAACTGAGATTTCTCCCTTTATCATACTTTTCAATGAGCTTTCTATAATTAGATCTGAAATTACAAGGCTGAAGGAAATAAAGTAGAATGAGAAACTTTTAAGCTTCTACTGGTAAACTTTTACTGTGAGAAGATAAAATAAAACACAACTTAGAGGTCACAGAAGCAGTCTTCTGTCTCACATCTTATTATTACTTATCATATTACTATAGTAAAGGTGATAATATTTGTTTGCTATATGGAAACTGGAGCTTACCAATTTGCCCCTAAATTAGGATTTTAAGAGGCTAAAAAATCCCAGATCAAGTTCATGAAGACGCACAATGAAAGCCATGTATGCAAAATCTTACCACATTGAAAGCAGATGATAAATTTATTGTAGACTTCCTCCCACTAAATAACTACTCCCTATAGGAAGTCATCAAGAGTGAAAATAACAAGTGCACTGTGTGATCTAAGTTACTAATCTGGTAAATGAAATAGAAAGGCCACAATTCAATTTAATGCTTGGTATTTCTTTAAAGGAAAGAAACATTGTAATTTCAGGAAAATAGCGAAGTTCTAATACATAGGTTACTTTGTGACTGGAAAAATATATTAGCACATCTGAATAAAAAGCACAAATTAAATCAAGTCCAAAAGGGGGTGCCTGGCTGGGTCCGTGTAACATGTGACTCTTGAACTTGGGGTCATGAGTTCAAGTCCCACACTGGGCACAGATTACTTAAAAATTAAAAAAACAAGCAAGCAAGCCCACCTGGTGGTGTCTTAATACCATTAGAAAAGTTTAAAAGTTCAGCCTGATTTGATGGATCTATTATTTTCTTGATTTCTGTTACTAGCTTTTCAGATGTGATTTCTGGGTGTAATCTTGTGTTCTATTTATAAAAAGAGCATATTGTCACACAATCCTCACAATTATTTCCCTAATAAACTTCGAGCCTGAGCTTTTCAGTAAAATATTTTAGTGTACAACAGTTAAGTTTTTTTCCTATTGAGCCTAAATGGGATACCATTAATTTCTCTCACTTAGTGGAATATATTCTGACAGTATTTGTAGCAATTCAGCCTCTGAACCAGCTGTTACTTGGTTAATTTGCATGACTTCAATAAAAGGAATATTTCTTACTTGGGCATAAGTCTGTGGGCGCCCCAGTTAATAAAAATGTTTTGGAATGAGAAGAGTGCTTGGTGCATGAATAGTGCGTAGACAATAAAATGCAAGAGCCACCAATGTAGACAACTTCCCTGATGTAGGACTTGATCAATCCCAGAACCCTGAGATCATGATGTAAGCCAAAGGCAGATACTTAACCAACTGAGCCATCCAGGTGTCCCAATCAAGAGTTTTTAAAAAGAAGACAGTTAAACCAAGTATGCCACAATGTAACTTGCTTACATCTACAGCTTGGAAAAAAACTTACCTATTGCCATGAATATTTCATTTACATTCATCGATGTTTTGGCTGATGTCTCCATGAATAATAAACTGTTGTCATCTGCATAGGACTGTGCTTCCTGTTTACAGAACAACAACAAAAAAATGATATACACCCTTTGCACATACCTAACTTACTTTTGTTAAAGAATAAGAAGCTTCTTTATTACCACTCCAACTTGATTACCTATTATCAGCAACTATGTAACAAGCAACTGTTACTAATGAAAGGTAAGAGAGGTAAGGGAACTCCTGTATGTACCTTTTCAAATTTCTTTTGCCTTAACTTCTTGCACTATCCCATTCTGATTCAACCGGTCTCACATTAAATTTGATTTCAAACGGTAAGTTATAGAGGGTGGAAAATTAAAATTTTCTTCAATCTCCTGGGGGAGGCTGGGTGGCTCAGTAGGTTAAAGCCTCTGCCTTTGGCTAAGGTCATGGTCCCAGGGTCCTGGGATCAAGCCCCACATCGGGCTCTCTGCTTGGCGGGGAGCCTGCTTCCCTCTCTCTCTCTGCCTGCCTCTTTGCCTACTTATGATCTCTGTCAAATAAATAAATAAATAAATCTTAAAAAAATTTTTCTTCAATCTCTATGGCACATTTTATTTATCATTTGCAATGAAATCAAAGGGAATCTAAATATCTAATACTGGCCTCAATCACTAAATGGCTAACTATATTTTAATTTTGAATATGTCATAAATCATTCCTTTAAAAATATTACTACTCTATATTTTTGTCATGCTTTACAATTTACACGTATTATTGCCTTGATCCTCAGGTTGTTGTGAAGAGCAACCAATTACCTTTCCCATTTAATGAAAAAGATGAGTTTCCTTTGAACTGTTCTGTGAGAAGGCCACTTCTGACTATAACTTAACTGTTCTATCTCCCCCTCTATGATGTAACCATCTTAGAAAGAATAGGTTATTATACCTCACATGATCGTAACCAGAATTAAATAAAATCACACGTGCAACATGCTCGGCTTACTACCTACTGGTGCCAAGAAATATTAGTTCCCTTTCTCAGCCCATGTACTCCATCAATAGCCATCATCAAAGACAATTTTCCCATCACTCATATTATATATATAAAATGACCACAACAGGGAGCCTGGGAAGCTCAGTGGGTTAAGCCTCTGCCTTCGGCTCAGGTCACGATATCTGGGTCCTGGGATCGAGCCCCACATTGGGCTCTCTGCTCATCGGGGAGCCAGCTTCCCCCTCTCTCTCTGCCTGCCTCTGTGCCTCTCTGCCCACTTGTGATCTCTGTTTCTCCGTCAAATAAATAAATAAAATCTTTTAAAAAAATAAAGATAAAATAAAATGACCACAGCAAACTTTTCTGACAGAGAAGCTTAAGGGGAAGAGAAAAGAGAAAGTTTAAAAATGTCTAACTAGAGACATTTGTTTTTAAGTAATTGTACTTTATCTTGTAGTAGGGATCTTTCTTAATTAGTTACATTAAATAACATATATTTTTTTAGCCTTTGTTATTGAAGGATCTTTTTTGTTGGTTTATTGAAGATTTTTTTTTCATTTATTCATTTTGAGGGAGACAGTGAGAGCATGAGCAGGGGAGAAGGGCACAGGGAGAGAGGGAGAGAGCGAGAAAGAGAGAAAGAGAAGAGAGAGGTTCCTTGCAGAGCAGGAAGCCCAACATGGGCCTCAGTCCCAGGACCCTGAGATCAAGCCCAGATCCGAAGGCAGAGGCTTAGGCAACTGGGCCACTCAGGCACCCTTTTGAAGGCCCTTTTAAGGACCATGTAAGTGAGCGGTGCCTGGTGGCTCAGGTCATGAGCCCAAGGTCTTGGGACTGAGCCTTATGACAGGCTCCCTGTTCAGTGGGAAGCCTGCTTCTCCCCACCCCACTCTCTCTGTTTATGTTCCCTCTCTCACTATATCTGTCAAATAAATAAAATCTAAAACAAAACAAAACAAAAACCACATAAGTGTAAGCTGTATGATGTATGTGTGTATGTTGGTATGTTTATGTGTGCTGAAATAAATACTGGCAGGTAAATAAAAAACGTTAGGAAAGATACCAAGGTATGTGGGGGTGGAGAGATTAGGTAAGAGCTGATCACCTTTTGCTTTATATATTTCGGCATTATTTGTCAACAATTACTTCTTTTGTAATTGTTTAGATCAACAAAATTTTTAAGAGATGTAGGGAGGGGGAGAGAGGGAGAGAGAAAGAGAATCTCAAGCAGGCTCCACACCCAGCGCAGAGCCTGATGTAGGGCTTGATCACATGACCATGAGTTCATGACCTGATCCAAAATCAAGAGTCAGATGCTTAATCAACCGAACCACCCAGGAACCCTAGTCAACAAAATCTTTGAACCAATTTATGTATTACAATGTGTCAGGATATCTAAAATTCAGATTTATCGTGAGAAGCATTACATTACATAGAGTAGATATACATTTGCTTTAAAAATTGTTTTCTATTATTTGCATGGTTTAAAAATTATAAATGTAATTGATATGTGGACACAGAAGAAAAATTTACAATACACATGTGCTTTCAAACATACCTGGAAATCGACAGCTCTTTTATTTGCAAGGTCAGCCTTGTTTCCTGATAAAGCTATTACAATGTTAGGACTGGCTTGCCTCTGAAGTTCTTTAACCCAGTTTTTGGCTCTGGCAAAGGACTCCTGAGAAACAAAGAAACAGCTATTTGGCACATGCTCAAAAAATGGTTAGGGAGCGCTTTTGTAACACAAGGCTTTGAAGACTCTTCAATGTGACTCTTGGAAAGAAATTCTTAGGACTATTATTTGTGACACTTTAATCTCTCTTTTCTTAAAAATCAGCTCTTCTAACTCATAAAAGCTTTGGCAGAAATGTCATGACTGGCTATCAAAAAAAAAAAAAAAAGATTTAAAAAAATCTTGAATCAAAATTCTGAATACCAAAAATGTATTTTAAAACTATTCTCATTGTTGGATACATTTCTACTTACCTCGTTTGTGATATCATATACAACTATGGCTGCTTGTGCTCCTCTGTAGTACATTGGTGCTAGGCTATGGTATCGTTCTTGACCAGCTGTATCCCATATTTCAAACTTTACTGTTGTGTCATCAAGACACACAGTTTGGGTTAGAAAAGCAGCTGAAAGAAGAAAATGTCTGGAATAAGTTTATCATTCTTACCCTAATTATTTTCGTAATACAGAGAACACCTGGAAACGTGATATATTGCATAGCACAGTCAATAGTGGCTTTAGATACTTGCAAGATCTGGGCCTCAAAGTTTGATACCCATATATGCTTATGTAAGACTTATGTAAGAATATACAGATATTCTTGAAAAACTGCATGGAGTGGGGAGGACACACAGAGGAAGGATTGGCATACCTATATAACTATCATCTACACTGTCAACACAATGTTGACAGTGCTCCATTCTCCTAGTAGTTATTGGCATATTTGGGAATTTAGTCCCATGCCTGTAACACTAAATATTTTTTGTTATAATATTTTCCCCTCAAAACACTTTTTTTATAATTGTTATAATCTCAATCTAGACTTAATGTGTTAGATACACTGTTATTATCTCCTAGCTGTTTCAATCCTTGTACAGATTTTTTTGCATTTGTGCTTTTTCATTAGTTCTTTTCTCAGATTTTAACAAACCCAATATCAAAAGGCACAAGCTCTACCGACTCAGCCAGCCTGACACCCCAAGAATGTATTACTTTATAGTGATATTTTTGCATTTAGGGTTAAGAAGTTGCTATCCAATCTTGCAAATTATGGTATCACTTATTCTCTGAACTGCTTGTTGACAATAGTATGAAGTAAATAGACAAATTGACAATAGTATGAAGTAAAATGTCCATTATGATCCTCTTAGTTCTAAAAATAAATATCAGGAAAAACAATGTAATGGATATTTACAAAAAATGAAAATCCATTAATTTAATCAACAGACTTGAACTTTAAAATAGCAACTGTTAGACTAAGTTTCTAAGTGTTGCTAGCTGGGAGTTTGACGCTGGACTTGATCCTGAGACTCTGGGATCCTGACCTGAGCTAAAGAGAGTTGCTTAACCAACTGAGCCACCCAGACACCCTAATTAGGTATCTTTTACATTAAATATAACATTTTTTTCCCACAGTATTTTTATCACCATGGTTGTTGGCTTTGTATTAGCAAATATAACCTCAGTTTTGCAAACATCTTAACTGGAAATGTCTTTAAGTAGATTCTAATTAATAGTTCTGTGAATTCTCAGAAGTGGCTAGACATAATTAAAATGTATTTGAATTCATTGAATTTTTTAACATACAAAGTTAAGAAATATCCATTTTCTTAAATCCTGTATTTATGGTAAAGAATTCCAAAAAAGGACTATGTCACTTTTTCAGTCATGAAAGGTTCTCCTGCAGAGTCAAGAAAAACCTCTTAAACCCTTTAAATTAAACCTCTAAAACAGTACTTCTTCCATAAAATGAAAAGAAGGAAAAAATGAATCACAAAATAAGCCATTTCTCAAGTACAGTCTGATGCACCTTTAAAAAAAAACAAAACAAAACTGATTACAATTTGCATTCAGACTTTCTTTTTCTATGACCACAAATATACTAGTAAAAACATTCATCTACACTTACATAAATCAACCTTAGGTTCAGAAACATAACTACTAGTTATACTGCCTCAAAGGAAATATAATCTGATTCTCAAACACAAAAGACATCACAAAAGATTACCAGTCTTTTATAAATGTATATACAAAAATGACAAGTAAAATACATGCAAAGAAATTTCCAGAAATACATTAAAAGAACAACAGCTATGACCAAGTAAGATTCAGAAACACAAAGCTATCACACCAGCAGGCTAAAAAAGAAAAATCATGTATTTAAATAAATTACAAAAAGGCATCTGAGGCAATATCCATTCCTAATATACATGTAGGAATCTTCCTCAAAGTTTATCAAGCGTTCTTCTACCTGTAAGCCTGAAATTAGCATTTTGATAAGAATACAGCTCTTAAGCAGTCTAAATCTAGAAACAAGTAAGACTGTTCACTTTCAGCATTATTTTTCATTATTTCAAATATCCTTAGACAGATTTTTGAAAAGAGATTACTTGTATAAGACTGACTAGAAAATGCAAAGGCATCAGCTAAAAAAGTGCAGATAATGAGTTCTTTAAATTGACCAGAATAGATTAAAGTCAACATCCTTAAAACACACAGCAATAACCAGGTTTTCAGTGTTATGCTGGGAGAATGAGTTCCAATCATATTAACAAAGAACAAGAATAATCAATTCACTCAACTCTTAGAAAGCATTCTTTATCACACCCTATTTTATAGCTACCACCTCTGTGCAATGAATTATCTTAACAGTTTTTGTAATCACTGATTTATATAATCTTTTTCTTCTAGACTGGGAGTTTCTTGAGAAATTATTGTTAGCTATTCTTCATATGCAACATCTAATAAAAATCCCAGGTCATAAAACTATTCAAAACGTTCACTAAATGAAGTTCACAAAAGATATGTGGCATTATTTGGGGGGTATCTTAGATAACATTTGAATAGACAGTTTCCAAATGGGGCAAAAATGACATTTCCAAAGGCCTCTACTCAAGTCATTATATAACTAACAACCATCTTAAACAAAATACCATCAAGATCTTTTTTAACTTGGTAATACCATAGTTTTGTTCATATGGTATGATAAACAGATTATAAGGTTGGAGGAGGAGAAAAGTACCAGTATTTAGCGGTGAGGGGAATGGGTCTTAGGGTACCTCAAAAACACATTAAAACAATTAAAAGTGCTGTAGGGCCACAAGAACAGAAATATTGTCTGTTGTGGGATAATCCAGTATTATTACTGATGCTATATACTGCAAGACCATCATGCTTCCTTAAAGATCTCAAGTTTTCAAATACTTCCCCCATAAAAGTCAGTGCAGTATAGCTGACATCTTCATATTCAATGCTTCTAAAATTATACGACTAGTTATTTATAAGGTTATAAAAATAAATTCTGACACTCAAAATATAAACTACTACATCAATACTGTTTTAACATTAACCACCACAAACTTACCTGAATCTGCACAACCACTTTAATTTATCCAAAACGTCTATTTTCTGGCTAAGAACCACCACACTCTTAGACCTCTTCATTTTCTCTTCACTTCATCACCAGCACTAGCAGTTGGTTTTCTTTTCGGGCCCACATTTCACAAAGAAACAGCTTTTATCACTTCGAGAGTTACTGTGTACGCGACGACAAGTAGAGAAAAACAAAGCTGCGTTGAGATGTGGGTGCTGGCCTGTCTAATAGGCTCCCTCTATGAGCTACATGATCAGTTCCTAATGGAAAGGCTGGCAGCAAGCAAGTAACATTTCAGTCTCAGCAAAACTACAAATTAGCGAATCATAGACCTTGTAGTCAGCTGTTAATAGCTGAAACTGTAAATGTTAAATCTGCAAATACCAAAGGCCTGTAACAGGTAAGACCTTCATAAATAATAAGTACGGAACAGACACTGTAATATACTGGACCAGAGAAAAAAATATACAAAAGGTTAACAACTAAGAAAAAAAAGGTTTAACCTAATAACTAAAATGAGTCTACAAGAATTAAATAGAAGGGCTTAAAAGAGAAAAATCAAGGAACCAATACCACCCCAACTTCTTTTCAAATTTTATAAGAATACCTTCTTAGAACTGACTATCCCATGAGACTATCAGTTTGATTACATTAAAAAAATTGAGACTTTGTCTGCAAACATGTATCATTACTCCAAACACAGGAGTGAAGACATTTTAGGAAAATTTCTACAGTGGATACTAAGAGATTAAATTTTAATATAGAGAGAGCTCATATAAATCTTAAAAAAAACTACAAAAGCATCAAGGATAAAAGTGTAAAGAAAATTTGCAACAGGAATAGAACATAAAAAGTCAACATCACTAGTAATACAGAAAATCATCCCTAAAGCAAAAAGTTGAAAAGAAAAGGGACATTTTTTTATGGGGTGCCTGGGTGGCTCAGTGGGTTAAAGCCTCTGCTTTTGGCTCAGGTCATGGTCCTAAGGTCCTGGGATCGAGCCCCACATTGGGCTCTCTGCTCAGCAGGGAGCCTGCCCCCCCCAACCTCTCTGCCTACTTGTGATCTCTGTCTGTTAAATAAATAAAAATAAAATCTTAAAAAAAAAGGCCATTTTTTACCTCCTATCTAAGCAAAAAGGAAAAAAAAAGTGTGTCACAAACATATTGCTGGTGACACTGTGTAGTTTTGAAAACAATTTTGCCAACACATAGCAAAACTATAAAAATGCTCATACTTGTTAATCTAACATCTCATGGAATCTCCAAAAGATGGTATGGGGAGCAGGAGAGTAGGGAGAACAAATCTTTATGCTTAAAGAATTTTTGTATTTAACAATTAGAAGCAACCTAAGTGTATAAATAAAAAGATACTGGTGTCCTGGTAGGTATATTAAGTAGCAATTCAATAAAAAATGGTTATAAAATGACCTGTTTAATGGCCAAAAAGTAAAAAAGAAAAAAAAATTAATTTAAAAAATATATAATTTCCTGATAGAGATATGGTACATCTATGTAAAATCATGCCCAAAAAAGCACAGAAGGGGGACACCTGGGTGGCTGGGTGGCTCAGTGGGTTAAAGCCTCTGCCTTCAGCTTAGGTCATGATCCCAGGGTCCTGGCATGGAGCCCCACATTTCTGCTCAGCAGGGAGCCTGCTTCCCCCTCTATCTCTGCCTGCTTCTCTGCCTACTTGTGATCTCTATCAAATAAAATCTTAAAAAAAAAAAAGCACAGAAGAAATTAAAAAAAAAAAAAAAAAAACAGTAGCGTCCTCATAGTAGGATCACGAATGTTCTCCTGTATGTAATACTCTGAGAAGCAGTAAATTTGTGGCCTTGGGTGGCTCTGTTGGTTAAGCGGCTGCCTTCGGCTCAGGTCATGATCCCGGCGTCCTGGGATCGAGTCCCACATCGGGCTCCTTGCTCAGCAGGGAGCCTGCTTCTGCCTCTGCCTCTGCCTGCCATTCTGTCTGCCTGTGCTCACTCTCTCCCCCTCTCTCTCTCTGATAAATAAAATCTTAAAACAAAACAAAACAAAAAAACCCTGAAAGGTAAGACTGTAATTGCCAGAGAAGAGCAGGGCCTTGGTTCAGTTTCTCAGAAGTAGATCATAAAATCCAAACTAGAGAGACTATTTGGAAGTGATTCACAGGAGAAACAAAGGTTATTAGAGACAAGGAATTTAATAACTGAGTTCAATGGATCTGGATCGAACTTCAAGATGAATAACCAATCAGGGAAAAGGATGGCAGGAATTAACAAAGTAGCATCAAGAACCAGGTACCAAAATTATCAGGGTAGAAACTGGCTTTGGGAAATACCCACAGCAGTAATCTAATACAATGGATTTTCTCAGATGAGCATTGACTTCATATAAAATTATATATAGAGAAAAAAATGTGGATATTCTAGAGCTGACAGCAAACAAAATAAAAAACTGCCCATTTTTACTTCCCATTAAAATCATATGTGCATAGTGAAGAATACCCAAGTTGACTACGGCAGCAAAACCATGTATTCAGGAAAGAGTTATGGTTCAATTAATGTGAGAAACAGAAGGGTGATAAATACTAATTGCATAGGATTCATTTCTTAAAAGTATCAATGAGCATGTGGTAAGAGATTAATATCTAGAATATATTAAAAAAATCCTACAATTCAGCAACATGAAACATCCACACAACACAATTAAAAATAAGCAAAGAAATTTAACAGATTTTTGTCCAAAGAAGATATACAAATGAGCAAGAAGCAAAGATGCTTAACACCACTATCAGGAGAAAAATGAAAATTCCACAATGAGATACCACTTCACACCCATCAGGACAGCTATTAACACAAACAACAGAAATCAAGAGTTGGCACGGATATGGAGAAACTGGAACCCTTGTGGGAATATAAAATAGTGTACTGCGAGGGAAAATGGTAGAGATTCTTGAAAAATATCAAACAGAATCACCATATGACTCAGCAATTACACTTCTGATATACACCCAAAAGAATGTTCACAGCAGCATTAGAAGAGCCAGGAGGTGGAAGAAATCCAAAAATCCAAAAATCCAAAATGAAGTATCAGTGAAAGATAAGCAAACTGTGGTATTATACATGTGACAGATCATTATCTCGCCTTAAAAAGGAAATCCTGACACATGAGAACATGGATAAACCTTGATGACATGCTAAGTGAAATAAGCCAATTACAGATAAATACTGTATAATTTTCTTTACAGGAGATTCCTAGAGCAGTGAAATTCATAGATGGAAAGTAGAAATGGAATTTGCTATGGACAGAAGTGGGGAAGAATGGCTAAGTTATTGTTTAATAAGCAGAGTTTCATTTGGGGGAAGATGAAAAAGTTCTGAAGACAGGGAGTATTGATGGCTATACAAGGTTAATGTACTGAACGTCACAGAACTATACACTTAAAATTATGTTTAAACTGTAAATTTTATATTATGCATACTTTACAACAAATCATTTAGCAACATCTAGAGGTAACTTAGATGTTGCCAAATGAACTGCAACCTTGGAAAATATTAAAGGATACCTGACTATCCTAAGGGAATCCACTAACCAGGACATAAAGTAGTCACACCTCACCTGTCAAACATTACACTAGTATTTCTGATACTAAACTAGTACACATTCTTAAAAAATTAGTCTTTAGAGTTTGAGTTTAATTAATAATAAATTTGTGCCCCAAACCTGAATACCCTAGAATGAACTGATAAAACCAGGGTCTGAATCTTAAGACTAAGAGCCTGTGCTTGCCCCACCACGGGCCCAAACCTTTAAAAATCTTTACTCTAAGACTGTATTTACATGACAATGATGCATCAAATAATAAATTGGAAGCAGAATGATTGCATTACAAAGAGGAAAGGCGAAAGATATGGGAGGAAAGGGAGAGGCTATTAGAAGTTATTAGGGGTGCCTGGGTGGCTCAGTGGGTTAAGGCCTCTGCCTTTGGCTCAGGTCCTGGGATCAAGCCCCGCATCCAGCTCTCTGCTCAGCAGGGACCCTGCTTCCCTTCCTCTCTCTCTGCCGGCCTCTCTGCCTACTTTTGATCTATTTATTAGATTATCTGTTTATTAAATATAATTAACTATTTATTAAATAGTTTAAATAATACTTTATTACATTCTCATAAAATTCAAGGAAAAAATGACTTCTGATTTCTAATTCTGCATGTATGGAGCTTAAAAGTCACCACCCTATCCTAACATGCAAGAAGATGAACAAACTGAAAAATCAACAATTCTTCTTAGATCTGTAAGAAAAGTGGGGTCACAGGGCAATCTACTGCTCCCAAAATTAGAAAAGTGGATATGGTAAGGACACATTTCAGATCAGAAGGCTGAGGAAAACCTGAACTGTAATAAACAAACTGCTGGAAATTAGTGTAGACAAGTCAGTTAAAAACTCTAGAGGAAGCAAAAATAAACAATTCAGACTACATCAAAAAAAAAAAAAGCTTTTGTACTGCAGAGGAAATCATCAACAAAATGAAAAGGCAACCTACTGAATGTGAGCAAATATTTGCAAATGATGTATTCAATGAGAGGTTAATATCCAAAATACATGAAAGAACTCCTAAACTTGACACCCAAATAATCTGATTAAAAAATGGACAGAGGACCTAAACATGTTTAGAAGACCTACAGATGGCTAAAGGACACATGAAAAGATGCTGGACATCACTCATCATCAGGGAAATGCAATTCAAAACCACAATGAAATATCACTTCACACAGTCTGAATGGCTAGTTGAGAAACAATAACAATTGTTGGCGAGAATGTGGGGAAAGGGCAATCCTAGTGCACTTGCTGGTCGTGCAGCATTGGTGGTATAGTGGTGAGCAGAGCTGCCTTCTTAGTGCACTGTTGGTGGGAATGTAAACTGGTACAGACACTACAGAAAACATTAAACATTAAAAAAATAATTCAAAAACTAAAAACAGTTAACACAGAATTCAGTAATTGCACCTCTGGGTATTTACCTAAAGAAAATGAAAATGCTTATTTGAAAAGGGGGAAAGCTTGTACCCCACTCCCCACCCTTCTCTTTAGTGATACACCTTCTCAACTGGCTTCAAGAACCTAGCACTTAATGCTTCCTAAACAGAACTGCCCAGATCTTTAAAAGATCACTGGCTTTGAAAATGACTAATACTTAGCAATAAACCTATCCACTAAGTCAGCTTAAAGTGCTAATATATGAGAATTTTAGAACACAGGAATGGAAAAGGACAAGTTAAAGAAGGGACAAGAGGGGTGCCCAGGTGGCTCAGTTGGTTGAGTGTCTGCCTTTAATTCAAGTCATGGTCTCAGGCTCCTGTGATTGAGCCCCATATCAGGCTCTCCACCCCCCCCACCCCACAGGGGCCTGCTGCTCCCCCTACTTGTGCTCCTTCTGTCAAATAAATAAAATCTTAAAAAAAAAAAAAAAAAAGAGCAAGCAAGCAAGAAGGGAGAAGAGAGAGACAAGGAAGACTTTAACTCTCAAGAGAAACTGTTACAGGAACCTGCAATCCCAGAATACAATTATGTAAGCCAAGCAATGCCTTAAGAAACTGAAGTATCTCCAAGGGAGGAAAAAAGTAATGAGAAGACTGAAATCCTTTTGATCCCACCATCATTTGATAAAATTACTTTTGGTTCAGTAACCACATCTAGAAATCTTACAGAAATAAGTCCAGAGTGGAAAAAAATTCTCAGAAAATAGCCACAATTAGATGATTATCTGAAACAGCAAACAAAAATACAAACATTAAATGTCCAACAGTATGAGTACAGTTAAAGAATGTGAAATTACCAGTTACTAAAATAAATATGATATAACACAGAGATACTGAGAAATTACACTAATAAATGAAATGGTATATAATAGCATGACTATTACAAATTCAGACTATCATGGAGCTATAGTTAACAGAGAAAGGAAACACAATGGACTCTAAAAATGTAAGATTCTTGATCTCGCTCATATTATGGGAAAAAGTACAATAAAAAATGCAGAATAGTAAAATCTACAAGTCCCCTGAGATAGTAAAATAGAGTAAAAGACATTCTGTACACTGTTGTTGAAGGGCTGTCTGGAAAATTTTACCAGAATTACAAATGTATGTAACCTTTGACAAACAAAGGCAATCAACTTCTAGAAATTTACATAATAGCAATACTAGGGATATATGAGAAATGACTATGAATTATTTATTGCACTTACTGTTAACAGCCAAAAATATAAAACAATGTGCAAATCCAAAACTAAAGAACCGATTTAAATGATTTAAACATTGGTATGATCCATGCAATGAGATACTGCTACAGTCAAGATAAATGAAATGCCCTTCCTAAAATGATATGGATAGATCTTTGACAGATTGTGTTTTCCAAGATGGCTTCAACAACATTTCCTACACCACATTCTTCTTACATGACACCTACACTCCTTTGAATCTGTGTGAGCCTGTGACTAGAACATAACTGATGCTATCTGTGTGAATTCTTAGGCTAGGTCATGACAGGTCACCCAGCTTCACCTGGTACTTTTTGGGACACTCATTCTTGAACCCAGCCATCATGCTGTGAGGAAACCCAAGCCAGGTGGCAAGGACCACATGTAGGTGTTCTAGCTGAGGCCCCAATCAACAGCCAGCAGCTGCTGAGCTGATTCTAGCCCCAGCACCAACAGCAATCCATGAGAGATCAGAAAACCACCTACAAAGCCCACTCAACTCCCAGAACCATGAGAGAGAAAAAATGGTATTGCTCTAAATCATTAAGTTTTGTGGTCATTTTTTTCTGAGCAATTAATAACTAGGACAGTATTAGAGTAAAAAATATGATACAGTACAGTGGCCCTGATGTTTCAAATTCCACAGTATAGAGACTATATAGATTTAAAGTAACAGCAACCTCCCAAGGACATACAACGAAGTTACATTGTCTCTGGGGAAAAGAATTGAGTGGGGTAGGGAATATAGAAGGGAGAATATAGAATTTTCAGTGTATTATCATATAGCTACGGTAAGGTCCATATGAAACTTGTAAAAACACTGAAAAATGCTAAAGGTGTCCAATTATTACATATAGACTTAGTTCCATATCAATAGATTATCCTCTTCTGAGTCCAAAAGCACCTGCTATCTTTAACGATAGAAACCAGGAATAAGTGGTCCCTCATCCTGCTTCTACTTATTCTGCCACATCTATATTACCTTGGAAAGAGGGTGGATGCTGTTCATCAACACTTACTTCAAAATAATTGAAGTAATTTTGTATATTTGTATATTCTGTTGTATAAAAGTAATAAAACATGAGCATAATTCCTTATTTCCAAAATCCAGTATGTAACTTCAGTAAGCACACTCTCATCTTGAGGAATTAGTAATTTGTTTGCTAGAATTCATATTTGTATCAAGATAGCCAATGATCAAAATTCCAAAACTTCTGGAATTATTCCTATTGCTTTTCTCACATTTACACATTCTTATCCTCCTCCACTAAGAGGCCTGTCATAAAAAGCTCTATGATGACTCCAAATTATGTCATCCTATAATAAATTCAGTGTGCACCACAAAATTGCATATAACATCAGATTATTATGGTGTAAGACACAAAAGGGGAAAAGAAACATTTTTCAACAACAAAACTTCCTGTTTATTTTTATCAAGTAAGAATTTTTATTCTATTAAAAGCAAATTTTAAAAAAGGTTCTCACCCCACCACACCCAATCATTATCCAGAACAAGTATCATTTATGGGTCCCTGCTGTCTACCAAAGGTCAATTATCCACAAACCTTAAATGTTTAGAACAGAGTCAACAACAGAAAGGTAGCAAAAATAGACTGAATGCAGCCAAAATACATGTGATCAAGTCCAAGCACCAAAGTTGATTTTTCCAGTATGTAACTAACAATACACTTCCTTTATATATACATATATGTCCTCTTTTGGAATATATAATAAATAAAACAGGAAGGCCAACTGGAAATTTAGACATAATTTACATAGTTTTATGTGGGAAGCCTGGGTGGCTTAGTCTTAAAGCTCTGCCTTTGTTTGGCTCAGGTCATGATCCCAGGGTCCTGGGATCTAGCCCCGTATCAGGCTTCCCTACCTGCTCCTCCCTCTCCCACTGCCCCTGCTTGTATTCCCTCTCTTGCTGTCTCTGTGTGTCAAATAAATAAATTCTTTAAAATAAACAAACAAATAAATAAATAATGGTATATAATACCATTTTTCATTCCTTATGTGTACTCAATCTGTCTCCCATCCCAAACCATAAGGTCATCTTTAACTTCTAGTACTTAGCACAGTGTTAAGAGCTGAGTAAATTCATTGAGTAAATGAATTTTAAAGAAGTTTCACAATCTGACAGAATAAAAGCAGCAAATTAGTCAATCAATAGAGGCTGTTCACTATAGTTAGAACTAACTGGCAAAGATCCTATCAAACAGCTTTGAGCACTTCAGCAGCATCAGAGGACAATAAATGAATTAAGTAAGATGGGACAAAAATTTTAGAAAGTTAGCTCTAGAAGGATCCTTATTTAGTTCAACCCTCTCATTTTACAAACAGGTCTCAGATAAGTGTTCATAGAAAGGTACCAGAATTAGAAACAAGCTTACAGACTCCTAACTGACAGCAATATTTAGTAGTCACGTGTAACACTTTAAACTAGGATACTGGAGAATAACGATGTTTAGACTATTAAAGATTCATTTTTTAGGGCAAACTGGTACAAACTGATATAAAGTACCAAATCTCTACCAACTTCTCGGAGTAATACAACTTATCTCAAATACTGACTGAATACACACTTTCTAGAAGTGAACACTATCATGCATAAGGATATTCTTCCACTTGAAACCAATGATTAACTTTGACAATTTTAATTCTGTGTTAGAAAGAACAATGAACACTTCACTGTTTTCCTCACCAATCGAAGACCATATGCTAATGGTCTATCTCTAGGTTTTCTGTTCTTTCTGAAAAGTTTTTTAAATTGAGGTGCACCTGGGTGGCATCCAACTCTTGCTTTCTTCTCAGGTAATGACTTTAGGGTTGTGAGATCAAGTCCCACATAGGGCTCCATGCTTAAGATTAAGATTCTCTCTCCTTTTCCCTCTGTACCACCCCCTTACTTGTACATGCTTCTTAAAAAAAAAAAAAAAAAAAAAAAAAAAGCACTTTTAATTGAGAGCAATGTGTGGATGAAAAAAGATAAAGGTAATAAATGCACAGATTATAGTACAGGTTTTCCTGGACTCCTGATAGGGTTATTCCCACTAATCCCATCGTCAAGTTGAAAATATGGTAAAAGTAAAAAATACACCTAACCTACCTTAGTTTACATGTGCTCAGGACACTTATGTTAACTTACAGTTGGGCAGAATCACCTAACACAAAGACTATTTATTAACACAGTACTGGATATCTTGTGTAATTTTTTGAATACTGTACTAAATATGAAAAATGAAATGGTGTTACTGGTACAGAATGGTTGTTTCAGTTATTTACCCTGTGATCTCGTGGCTGACTGGGAGTTAGGACTCCCAGCTACTGCAAGCATCACAAGAGTATTATATTGAATATTGCCAGCCTGGAAGATAATCAAAATTCAAAGTATAATTTCTACTGTCTGTATTGCTTTCATACCATCATGAAGTTGAAAAATCTTAAGTAGAACCCCTGTGAACTGGGGATCATCTATATACAGACTGGTTTTTCTGAAGGCAAACAAGTGAAGGGCAACAGAAAGCTTACTACTACAGGAAGAACATGACTTACTCAGATTCAAATTTTCTGGCTAGGCTTTCTTTCCCAGTTTAGGAAGTAAGTTTAATATCCGAATACATTTAGTATTCTACTTAACAGTGTAATTTCTCCCTCTGAGAAAATTTCCACAAATAACTTAGTTCATGTGGGTGGCCTGCATTTAGTGTAATATACATGACTAACCACTTTTGTGAAAACCAATAAATGGAGGGGGGAAATTAGTAAGGATTTACCATGTAGAATTTTAAGAAACTTAAGTTGTAAATGCTCATACTATCTACTTGAATGAATTTGCAAAAATTTCATTTTTGGAAGGCTCAAATTTAATGCAAGTATTTGCTTATAAGGTTTTTAAAATCTTGGGTTAAGCATCTGCCTTCGGCTCAGGTCATGATTCCAGGGTTCTGGGATCGAGTCCCACATTGGGCTCCTTGCTCAGCAGGGAGCCTTCTCCCTCTGCAGTTCGTTCCCCTGCTTGTGCTCACGTGCTCTCTGACAAATAAAAACCTCTAAAAAAAACTCTGGTTTGTTCCTTTAATTTTTTTTTAAAGGATTTTATTTATTTGACAGAAAGAGGCACAGTAAGATAGGGGAACACAAGCAGGACAAGTGGGAGAGGGAGAAGCAGGCTTCCTGTGGAGCAGGGAGCCCGACACGGGACTCTATCCCAGGACCCTGAGATCATGACCTGAGCTGAAGGCAGATGCTTAACGACTAAGCCACCCAGGCGCCCCTGTTCCTATAATTTTTACACCTGATCTTAGACAAAAGGCCGAGAAGAAGTTCCTATAATTTTTAATCCAAGGGTTTGTCTTCCAATAAAAGAAAATCTAAACGTAAATTTTTTAACATTGTCAAATCCTAAATCAAACACTATGCACTACATGGAATAGTTATGATTCCAAAATAAATGTCCTGTTTTGACAACAGAACAGTGACAAAAATGACTCAGCAAAAAGTAATGGTGGTGATGGTAGTGGTAGCAGCTAACATTTAATAAGCATTTTACTTTATGCTAGGCACAGTAGCCAAGAAATTTATATGTACTTTCATTTAATCCTCACCGAAACCTTTTCAAGTTAGGTACCATTATTTTCCTTTCTGTAAGAGTAAAATAAAGCTGAGTATGAGTTGCCTCAGAATATGTGCCATGTACTGGAACTACAATTAAAAAGGCACTTGTTTCTCTAACTTAGGGTATAATCAGTCCTTGATTACTTGTGACACTAAGGGGGAGCAGCATTGGTACAGATAACTGAAAACTCCAGATACTCTAAGTTCCTTAGGAAAGACAAGGGAGAGCAACCTAGATGGGACAGAGAAGGGGCCATATTCTCTTAAAGGGCCCAACAGGTTAACAGACTTGTGGAAAGGGTTTCCATACAAACAGATACAAATAATATATGATGTAACCGGACAAAATACTTGTTATCTTCAAACTGGAGCTGTTGGAAAAACAACTTATTTTTAGAAATCTTACCCAAACTACAGTTCAAAAAAAAAAAAAAAAAAAAAAAGGCAATTATTCGAAGAACCTCAGTGTAAAATATTGACTACTCAGAACACAAAAGTAGTTGTTCTCAAACTTCAGCACATATCAAATCACCTGGAAGACCTGTTAAAATGTAAGATCACTGGTTCCACTTCAGGATTTCGATTCAATATAGGATATAGGAATTTGCACTTTTAACACATTCTCAGGTAATGCAGATGCTCCTGGAACAGGGAACATTCTGAGAACCACTGCTCTAAACCCAAGTTCAAAAATTACAGTACCTGCAAAGAGAATGCTGTTAATGTTCTCATGTATAGTTCTATAACCTAAACCATGTGTCTCCTATTCCTCTGATGACACTGCCTATAAAATTAAACTGTGGTACAAAACATTTAACTTTCAAAAGAAAAAAAGAGTTGAATGACTACATCTTATTTCACTGCATACCCTTATGCTGCTCTTACACCGAAGATCTATCTACTTGTTTATAAATAATACTTAAATGTGTTTAAAAATAAATTCTGGTTCTTTTGACAAGAGTAACTCACTTGAAATCTGGTAAAGTCTTTAACTACTCAAGGTGTTAAGTGAAAGATGGCCAGCCCTATCCAACAAATATTAACTGAGTCAATACTAAGCCTTCAGATGAGATAGCAGGAAGGAAGACAACCACCTGAGCCTTAATATTCCTTGCCAACCTTCTGGGCTTGTCTTAATAAGAATAAAAAATGTCATGCAGACTTTAAACCCCTATAAATAAGCTAGAACTCCCCAAAGTGCTACACCCATCACCTAATGACCTAACCTCATTGTGAGTGTTACAGGATCAAGGGACAATTGTATGTGAAATTGAGAGACAACATGGATTCTTAAATCAAACTTCCATGTTTAGGAAGAATCACATAAACTACCCTGATATTCTTGATGAATGTAAGGTCTAGAATATACAAATTAAAGAGTACAACATATGATCCCCCCTGTAAAACACAATCAGAAGAAAATTTTAATTAAGCTCTTCAGACCATAATGACTATTACCAGATATAAACAATCAAAAAATAAAGCACAGATGAAATGCAAAACATTGGGCCAGGTTCATCTGTTAGCTAAGTCTTATCTCACATCAGCCAAAACAAAAATACTTATTTCTTAAAAGTTACAGACCTGTGGTATTCGGCATTAAATAGCTCAAACCTTGAAATCCTTAAGTAGACTACTACTATAATTCCTAAGGGTGAACAGCACCCTTATGCTGTTAGCAAACAGCATAAAAGAATAGCAATTCGTTCTCTGACACATTTTTGTCACTGTTCTGTTGTCAAAACATGACATTAAATCACTGTCTTCTACCTTAATCTTACACAATGTTTTTTGTCAGTAATGTCTCAAAACCAAACCAAATACCGGTGCTCACAGCTATAATAGTAATGGCACTTCATACCTCCTAAAGATATTACTATATAGTCAAGGTAGTTAGAAAGTATCCAACAACCACTGACACAGAAATTTGGGTATAAATTCCTTATAGAGTTGGTTTTAAAAACAAGATTTGATCTGTACAAGTAGAAAATATTAAGGAAGCTTTACATGTAGGAACAAAAACCTGAAAAACTCATTACTGAAATGTAAATAATCTAATTTGTATTTAATGGAAATGCAGACTATATATACGCATACACACATATCAGAAAATATGTGTACTTATGACATTGATACAGGATTAAATTTTTCTTGTAAACGTCCTGCTTGAAATGTCAATTAGGAAAAAATACATTCGGATGATCATAATATTAAAAAAGAAAAAAGATTCTAGTCTTAAGCTTCTGAGGCTCCTGCAGTTTCCCAGGAATTAAGTTCTTTACTATAGCATTTCAGTGTTTTGTTATTTTGGTATGTATTATGAAAAGGGGGAGGGTGGCATTTATCAATTCTATCTGTCCCATGTATTTATAGCCTCAAACTCATAAGTACTTTGGGAAATGCTGCCACTGACAACCACTCGAGAATTGTTATTACCTTGATATTTCATTACTAAACCAGATGTATGTGTCTGTGTGTGTGTCTACACATACATAAATGTATGTGTGTGTGTATATATATATGTATGTATATACATACACATATATATGTATGTATATATATATATAAAAATCTACTAACAAAGACACCACAAGAATGTATATTATGTATATTACTCATTATTATTATTCATTGGATTTCTAACTCAAAAGCTCCATACCATGGACTACATTTTTCATGCTCATTATAAAAACACAAAACACTAGGAGCACCTGGGTAGCTCAGTCAGTTGAGCAGCTGACTTGATTTCAGCTCAGGTCATGATCTCAGGGTTCTGGGACTGACCCTGTGATGGGTCCCATAATAGGCTCCATACTCAGCAGGGAGTTTGCTTGAGGATTCTATCCTTCTCCCTCTGCCCTTACTCACTCCCACCACTGTGTACACACTCTCTCAATAAATCAATTTTGAAAAACAAAATACAACAAACTAAAACATGTAACACTGTGTAACTTGAGAGATGTACAAACAAGAGATTGACAATCACCACCACACTTCTCTGAGTCTACTGAAGTGGAAATATCACCTATGCAGGATACTTCCTGTATACAGGGAAAGACCAGGAGGTAGTCTAGTTTTATAAACTATTTTATTTTAAGGGTCTGAACTATGAACAAGATCCTCAAGTGTACTTGAGAACATACACTAAATGCAGGACAGGAAGTTCCACTTCTGAAAGATCTGAAGTTGCTATGTGTCAGTATCAGTCTTAAGTATCTCAAAAGTTTGACTTTTTATATGTAGGACATTAAAATATATTATGTATACCCTTAAAAATATAGTACTGCTTAATTATATACCCCTTGCAAAATATTGTAATCTTAAAACCGTGTTTCCTCTGGTATTACCCAATTCAAAAGCTTCATTTGACAGATGAAAGAGGACGCTTGGAAAAGGCTGTTCTGGGGGTGCCTGGGTGACTCAGTTGGCTGAGCCACTGCCTTCAGCTCGGGTTATGATCCTGTAGTCCTGGGATCGAGTCCCGCATCAGGCTCCCAGCTCTGCAGGGAATCTGCTTTCCCCCCTCATCCTCTCTCTCTACCAAATAAATAAATTCTTAAAAAAAAAAAAAAGGAAAAGGTTGTTTTGCCCCACTGCTATATAATTGTGAATTTGATTAAATTCAATTTATCAAATTTCCTGTCTTCTATCCATAACACTGCACTATTAGCTGTTACCTTTCTCCTGCCTCTTACCTTCCCCTCATTTCAGCTCTACCACAACCACTGTATTCAGTGTACTCTACCTCTTAACCTTTCTTTTGTCTTTCTCTCCAGGTCCCATTTCCCCTTTTTGTCCCTCTTCCGTTGATCATTGACTTTTTCTCTTCCTTCACCCTAGGAGCACTCTTAAATAAGTTTAATAAAATTTAATTAATTTTACTAATCAGTGTAATTTATAAACAGTCCAGTTATTTAGAATTAGAATTTTAAGGTTAACTTTCATTATTTACTTTTACTATTTTCTTACTCATCCTAAAGTGCTAAAACGTGTATTAATTTGAAAAAGCCTCTAATAACTATCAAGGAACAGGCATCAGATCAAATCTAAATACTTGGGATATTGACTCTCTCTTCATGCTTGCATCTGTATTCCAGCTTATACACAAAACCATCTTGGGGATAACCAGGAAATCAAAATGTAGGAAGATACTATCTAAACAAAAATCAACATAAGTTTTAAAGCCTGAAGTCTGCTGAACAGTTTTCTTGACTATGCAACCTATTTAGGTATTCATCATCAAACAGCTAGAACCGCACAATTTTTGCCAATGCATAATTTAATTAAATGAAGAGAAAAAAGAAAATCTCACCCCCTATGGTACTCTCTTGAAATTCATGAAACTGGCCCTTCACAAAACGAAGCACTAGGCTTGATTTCCCAACAGCAGACTCTCCCAGAAGTACTAGTTTGAACTGGCATATTTTATTTCCAGTATTTGGCCCGTTGGGTCTTGTTGCTCCTCGATTAGCCATGTCCAAATTTGAAAGAAGTCCCTAATTTCAGTCTCTTAAATGAACTTCCAGGATGCAAGGTGTCAATTTTTTTCTTTCTAGATGTAGAGAAACCTGTAAAGAAAAATTAAACAAACAAATCAGGAAACAAAACAAATCTAATGTTAATCACTTCAGCAAATTTTGCCTGTACCATATTATTGCATGATAATCTTAACATCGATATGACACTGAATGTCATTTAAGTTCACTACCTTTGTAATAATATAAAGGTATGAGATTTAAGCCTAAAATCCTGCTGTAATTTTCAGAATTTTAAAAAAATTCTATAGCTAATCTTTATTAAAGACTTAACTTTGTGCCAGGTAGTTAAGTACTTAACATTTGCTCAACAATCCTATAGATACTACAACCCTTAAAAAAGAGGAAACAGGAACAGAGAGGTTCAGTAACTTGATTGAGGTCATACAGTTACTGTGACAGAGTTGTGACAAAGCCATGAAAGAGCTACGTTTCAAACTCAGTCAACCTGAGAGATGATTCAAGAGTTTAGGTTCTAGAGCCAGACTAGCTGGACTAGAATAGTTTTAGGGAAAATAAAGTTCATAAATGGAAAGTTCTTACAAAAGATCCTAGAACACAGTTAAGGCTATTATTATGGGAAGGCCCCTGTAAAATTATACATTTTTTTTGTTTAACTAATTGTAAATTGGAGCAACAAGTATTATAAGGCTCTCAGGTTTGTGTGTCCAGTGGCTAAAAGACTTAGAATTGTTTCATGTGCTCAAGTACATTATACATGGAAGTGTTAACAGAGGTCCTCTATGTGGTAATCTTTAATTAGTGTCTTACTTTGTTAACGCTATTCTGTAGTTTGGGCCTAACAATTAAATATGTCACTATTTTCTATTTAACACATCTAGAAAAACCTAACCTAAATGGCAACTTCTCTTATCACCTAATGCTAATTTTCAATCTCAAAGGAATAAGGGAACATTATTCCAATCTACTCACAAATCACAATGGTTTCCTCCCATCTTTAGCTACAATCTGATCATGTGCTCCTTAAATCTGATGATTCCCTCCTTAAAGTAACTGTTATATTTCATTTAGGTACCTCATGTAAGAAAATTGCCTTCCCCATGAAATGAGTTTAGATAAAAATCCCTTTGGACAATGAATTCATTAATAAATATCCAAGCGATCTTATGTTGGAGACAACAAAATCACCACTGACTTACCTAGCTTTGTAGTGTCCTTTTAGTAATGCATACCAAACTATTCACACTTGAAACAAGATGTTTGAGTTGCTTCCAAACAGTAGGGATGTAAATAAAACATGACTGGCCACAAAATAATTTAATGGCGATGAATTCACTTTACTCTTCTCCCTATTTCTGTACATTTAAAAATTTTTCTGTAATAAAAAGTGCTCCGGGGGCGCCTGGGTGGCTCAGCCATTAAGCAGCTGCCTTCTGCTCAGGTCATGATCCCAGGGTCCTGGAATCGAGCCCCCGCACTGGGCTCGTTGTTCAGCAGGAAGTCTGCTTCTCCCTCTCCCACTCCCCCTGCTGTGTTCCCTCTCTCGTTGTTCACTCTCTCTGTCAGATAAATAAATAATATCTTTAAATAAGTTACATATCTACTGGAGAATCAGATGACAGAATGAATCAATCTACCTATCTATCTATCTATCCAATACAGGGGCCAACACATAAAAGGGACTGAAAATTGGCAATTAAAGGGGCCCTCTGATGAAATAATGACCAAGTATCAACAGAATATCATGCAGAATGAACACGTACCAACACACTCAGATATTTCAATACCAACAGAAACACTTCCCAATTGTTTCACTACCTCCAAAACAGCAAATTCAAATACTTGTCAAGGACAACATGCTCCGAATTTCCATGGTCCAAAATTTCAGGAAAAACGACATTCCCATAAAAAATTATGATTTTAGCTTTGCCTTCTAAGGGTTAAAGCTGTTGGACTATAACTCCCTCCAACACTCTCTAGCAGAAAATAAATGTAATTATAAAAGATACAGGCAGCCTAACATTAAGGTTAATGTATTCACTACTGTTTTGTTTTGCAAAACAAAAATTTTGCATAAAATGCTTTTTAAATCTTTTGAAAATTAAGTGGTAGTCTATAAAGGTCTCTAGGTATTCTTTAATGAATAGAGTATTAACAACAGCAGCTAACATTTACCGCACACTTTTGTGCCAACCACTATTCCATGAATTTTGCTTACAGCAACCCTATGAACTCATATTATCCCAATTTTACATTAAAAATAAAGTTTCTGAGCCCTCCTGAATTATCATAGTGCTGTACACGTGTTTTGTTTTTTTTTTCCTAACTGGTTATGACACTGACAAAACCCAAAATTTGTGAATTATGACGTTCACAGCGTACAGTCTAAAAGTCTCGGGAGGTAACCAGCTTCTAAGGGAAGAGAACAGCGGGACAGGTTTCATAAGGTCTCTCTCTACCCACTGTGCATGCTCAGCGGCCTAGTTGTCTTGAGTTCTTTAAAGTTGCGGTTCATCACCTTTCATAGATGAGACACCCCCTAGGCAGACTATGTTGATGAGCCTCCTCCTCCCTCCATTACCGGTCTTTGGAAGTCGAAGGTAGGCGGAGCTCCCCAAATTCACACCTGCTGTAGGCCCCAGTTCCTCCTTGGAGAGCACCTGAGTAACTGATACCAAACTCCGGATGGCCCGAACAAGCAGGACCAGCCAGGCCCCCTGGCCATCTTTCCCGTCCAGCTTCCCCCACCCTGGCCTGGCTTCGGCTGGGACCACCCCCTCCAGGACTGCCAGGACAGGGGCAGACGGAACCGCGGCCTCCAGCACTCTTTCACGGCGCCATCTTGAGAAGGGAAGAGGGTGACACCCGTCGCTCCCTCAGTCAGTCCGCAAATCCCGATCCCCAGAGCTCTTTGAGGAATAAATCACCAGAGCCGGCAGGACGAGATGCCCAGCTCGACAGCTCTGGTCCAGGGCACTAGGGCCAGGTGAAGAAGAATGGGCGGGAGACACAGTGCCGGCAGGGCCGCGGACAGACTGAGAACAGCGCATAACCTGGGGTCCCGGCTGGCTCTTGGCAAGGGAGGGAAGGTTTGGTTACCTGAGACGGCAGCACGCGGAGCCGCGGGGCTGAAGCCTCCCGGCAGCAAGTCCCAGGCGTAGCCCGAGAAGAGGCTGAAGCAGTGGCGGTGGCTTAGACGGTGGCGGCGCGTCTCCTCCTCAGGCCGCTCCCCTCAGACTGGACCGTGCGGGGATCGTGCCGTGGTGCCGCCCCCGTCCGGCTCCGTCTCCGCCTCTCTCCGCTCCGCCTTCCTCTTTCCTTTCTCCTCCTTCACCGCCGCCGGCGCTCGAGTTCCGACTAATTCTTCCTCCTTCTCCCTCCTCTGCCTCCTCCCCTCAGGCTAGCCGCCGGCTCCGCCGCGAACCAAAACACAAACACTCAAGTCCCAGCCCGGGAGCCACTTCCGCCGCTCGGCGCCGGCCTCGCCGCCACGTCGCTGCACGTAGGGAGCTACGCCCCTTCGTCACTTCCGCGGTAGCTAGCCCCACCTCTCCGTCCGCTCCCCCGCCCCTTCTCAAAGCCCTCTCAGCTGGGGCTGGTCTGCGGGGCCGGCTGGGGCGTGTCATGTGACCTCTGCGTTCAGCCAGGGGCGAGCCAGCCTGCTTCCTCCATCCCACGTCCCAGGCAAGCGCGGCCCCGCCCTTGCAGGCGCCATTGTCATCTGGGTGGCGGTCCTGGGCTCCCGGCGGTAGGGGGTGGGGGAATTCTTTTATGGCCTGGGTTTTGGGGAAGCTCGAGAACAGGGGTTTGTTGCTCCCTGCCCATGTGGGGCGGAGAAATTCCTTTTGTGAATGTGAGCTCACAGCCCAATTAACGCTACTCTGCAGCACCCCAACACGGCTAGGGGGCTTTTTGGGGAGGACTTTTCTAGCCTGAGAGAGCCTCCCCAGCCCTCCGAACGTGTCCTGAGGGGAAGCCTGGGTCGTAAAGGTATTTACTCCTGCGAAAAGGATTAGAACCTCCCCATACCAAAAGTCTCTAGGCGAGAAAAATCTTAAAATAATAAGCTTTTATTGCTTTTATTCAGTTTACCTGTTTGTGTGTGTGGAGGGGGAAATCTTAAAATAATAGCTTGCTTTTATTAAGGATTTTCCTTTGCGAGTTATCCTATTTTACTTTTACACTACAAGGTCTCAGTCAAATGAATATCTGAGACTAATTGCCTTCCTAAGTTAGAGTATTAGCTCCCCAAAGTGGTCCTCAACACTGTGTGGCACAGTGCCTGGCAGCTGGGAGTCTCTAGTCATGGTTGTGTGATTAGTGAGTGAGGCGTGCCTGTTTTAAAGGTAAAGAATTTGAAGCAAAGAGATGGTGTAACTTGTCCAAAATCACCACTGCTAGTGAAATTGTATTCTAACCTGCAAACTGGTCCTGAGTTCTTACGCAGGATTCCAGTAAAAAAACAACAACAACAACAAAAAAACCCCAAAACCTCAAAACATTATCCTCCGCTGCAGATCGACATAACACACTCTTCTTTGGTTAAATTTTATACAGTAGTTTCCGGCCAGGTATCTGAAACAAAACAAAATAATTCGTTTTGTAATTTGATAGAATGTTAAATTGACTTTCCTTCAGGGTAAGGGCTACTTTACGGTTTTGCATGTATAGCCCTGTTTTGAGAACATCAACATTGTCTAGAATGTATACTTAAGGTAAGGTATCCTGGGGATTCTCTGTCAACATTATGCAAGGAAGATGATTTGAATCCTTGAACAGCCAGTCTTCTAGATGAACTCCCCAGTTACTAACCAGAAGAGCATAATGTGTCATACCTAAATGGTATCTGTGGCACTTGATCCTCAAGAGCTTGTTCCAGTGTAATGTGTTAGTCATGTTAGCACCCTCTTGGACAATCCAAGGAAGAATCAGGAAATAGGCTATGTCACATCAGTTGTGGCATGTTAACACTACATCCCAAACCAAACTTTCCAGCCCAAACCTCCTTCTGCTTAGTTGACTGGTATTAACAGACTTCCAGTCAACTGGACTTGAAATGGGAAAATCATCTTCCCCCTTCATAAACCATTTTCCATTCTAATACCCCAAATTCTCTAATCCCCAAATCTGCGATCTAATCCCAACACCTGTGATCTAATCCTAGCATTATGGTAGTGTTCATATAAACTGAATTAATGCATAGTCCCATCTTTTCAATCATTTTTTGCATTTCAGCCAGTAACTCTCAAAAATGTTCAATGATATCTCACTTGCAAAATAGAGTCCAAAGTTGTTCTCTAGGCCCAACCCACATTTCTGTCATTCTATTTCTATAGTTTCCCTCTCCCCAAACTCTTGCTTTGTACCCTAATCATACCAGTATACCCAGTGTTCCCAGAATGTTGCCTGTGTGTTCTCATCTTGGCATATCTAATCACTTTGTTCTCTCTCTCCCAGAACTCAATTAATGTTCATCACTGCAGGTTTCACTTTCGCCAAGAAACCAAATGCTCTTGATCACATCTGAGAATATAGTTGACCCTTGAACAATGCAGGTGTTAGGGGAACCAACTCCCCACACAGTTGAACATCTGCATGTAATGTTTGATGCCCCCCCAAATTAAATACTAGTACCGTATAGTTGACTGGAAGTCTTACCAATAAAATATTTTATATGTTATATTTATTACATATTCTACTCTTAAAATAATATCTAACTTCCTCTTAATTTTTTTTTTTTTTTGTATTTCTGGGCAATATCATTTGCAAGTGTTTTTCAAAATTTTGCAGATCTCCAAAAAATCTTCTGATATATTGAAAAAAATCCACATATAAATGAACTAGCACAGTTCAAAACTGTGTTGTTCAAGGGTCAACTGTAGTTCTACGGGATTTATCTTTTTCCAATAGTTTCAATAGTTTGCTTTACTCCCTATGATGGTTCTAATATCTATCTGCTTTATTTTATAGTGCCTAGACTTTTCTCCTCACATTTTCATTCCCATTGGGGAATCTAAAACTCATTGGGGGAGGGGGCCCTGGATGGCTTAGTCGGTCACAACCTTAGAGTTGTAAGGAGGCCTGAGTAGGCCTCCTGACCCACTGGGCATGGAGCCTGCTTAAAATTCTGTCTCTCCCTCTTTCTCTGCTCTCTTCCAATAAATAAATAAATAAATAAATACATAAATAAATAAAATCTTATTAGGATTTTAAAGTTCTTAAGGACCAAGACAGTAATTTATTCATCATTTCAATTCCTCACAAAGGATTTTTGACAATAGGGACCTCAAAATATTTGTGAACTTAATTGCATTTAAAATGATGAGCATTTGACTGAGGAAGTCCTCACAAATAACACATGGATACTGTAATTTATAAATTGTTAGGAACACCCCATTTCATTGTTCTAGGATAATGCTTCCTCATTTATTTTTTTCTACCAATTTTGTCTTTTAATTTGCCCCCTTCATAAATACATTTCACAGTATTTTATAGTTTAGTCATAATGTTTGCCTTGAAGAGGGCTGCTCCCATGGCAGCACTTCTAAGTTCCACTGGCAATTTTGGAGAGACTGATATGCCACAGTACATCGTTGCTCTTAGTGCTGCCACTCATAATATGCTTGTGTTTTCTTCCTCACCCCTAGGTAACTGAAGATAACAGATAATTGTATATTTTTAGTGTCAAATGTGGAATCCTATTTATTGATATAATTTGTTAAGGAAGCTACAAAGTGGATGGGTCTTAAATGAAGTTAATAGACTTGAACACAGCCCTTAATGCTTCCTTTGCTCTCAAATCTCTAAATACCCATTCACAAATTCCTAGTACTTTGCATCTATCATCTCCAGCACTCTTACCTATCTGTATCTTCTACCTTCTCTTCTGGGAAATGTTTCCACCATTGTGTAGTTGAAGAATGAATCAAAGATGGTAATGACTGGTAATGTTCTTTTAACTGGGACTATCTGAGACAAACCTAAAGGTAATTCTAACTGAAGGAATTGCAGGCATAGTGATAAGGCAATGAGAAAAAGACTATGGGAACAGAGTTAGTCATGTTTAAAAAGCAGGGCTTAAAGCAAGCCTCAGTTGAAATAACTTCTAAGCCCACAAATTCTAAAGCAGCATCCCTTTATAGGAAAGTATTTTCTTCACTACACTTGTCAGTATGTGAAATGATCTTATTTATTGGTTTACTTGATGGTTATCCATCCCCACTAGAAAGTAAGTTCCAAGAGATAGGGATTGGTTTGTATTTCACAATATTTCTAGCACTGACACAAAGTAAGTACTTAATAGTTATTTGTAAAATGAAAGAATTGAATGAATGCTTATCCATAGACATACCTTCATTTATATGCTATCAAGTCATTTAAAATGCTTAAGGGGAGAAGAATATATTAATTATCTGAAAATTACTTTATACAAATTTTTTCAAATGTGAAATAATATCTCCTAACTTTTTTTTTTTATTTTAAATTTTACAAGTCCTTCATAGTTTCTAAAAGACTGGAATCCTATAAATTCTGTTCTGATTCCAAGCTAGGTGCTGTATTTCCCATGAATGTGTAGAAATTACAAATATTCACCAAATAGACTTTCATTGACAAAGGGGGCTGCCTGGTTGGCTCAGTCTGAAGAGTATGCAACTTGACTTTGGGGTTGCAAGCTCAAGCCCCACCCTGGGTGAAGAAAATATGTAAATAAATAAATGTAAAACCTGACAATTTAAAGAAAATCCCATGCTGAACCGGGTTCCTGGGTGGCTCTGGCTGTTAATCCTCTGCCTCAGGTCATGATCTTGAAGTCCTGGGATGGGTCCCTGCCTAGGGCTCCCTACCCAGCAGGGGGTCTGCTTCTCCCTCAGTCCCTCACCCTTCTCTCACACACACTTAAAAAAAAAAAATCGCGTGCTTAAAACGAGTTTGAGTTTGCCACAGTATTTTAAAAAGTCAGTATGCATTATTGTGTAACACATCTCAAACTTTATTTCAATGTTATTTAAAGCTTGGTTATTAAAGTGTAAATGTTCTCAAAGACTTTTTTCTCTACCACAGGTACCAAATATAACAGAATTCAAGGTAGTTCTTTAGGCTAAAAGAACTACATGCAGTATGCATGTTCTTGCATAACGAAGGACCTAAAATTAATGGTCACCACCGAAAAATGGCTACTTATTCCCTGTTCGCCAGTAAAATTAATAGGCAAATGGCCAGGGGGCGGCCCGAGGCTAAACCCATCCTAGGGAGAGTGAGTTGCTTGCAAAACTGAAGAGAAGTTGGTGAGCATTTTCTCTAGTGCCCAAGACCACATCCTTCAAGTTTTCTTGCCCTTCGGATCTAGTAAGGAAGGAGGAAGAAAAGAGAAGAGAGGGAGGGAAGGAGAGAAAGAAAAAGAGGGAGAGAAAGGAGAGGGAGAGAAACGGACCCAGACAGAGGGAGAAATGGGTAGAGAACAGCCTGATGAAACAATTGCGCGCCAAGCCCCGCCCCTGTTTCCTAGGTAACCCGGTAAACAGACCCTCGTCTGCTTCTCCTCTGTGAACTCCTCTACGCGTAAATTGGTAGGCAGGAAGCTGTGGGCAGGGAGTCCGAGTGGAGATGTGTTCTTTCGTGAGAGTGGGGTTCCCTAAAGGGTTGGGGCACCCCCAGGGCTTGGGAACTTCCATTGAGCCAGGTGCAGTTTTCCCCTTAGAGATGAGTGCAGCTGAAGGAATGAGGGTGTCTGAGAGGAAATGTCCCCAGAGTATGGAGGTTGGTCTCACGGACGAAGGAAAGGATGACTCAGGAGAAAGGGGGGTCCTCATGGGAACAAAATCTCCCACGGAGTTAGGGTTCAGAGTGGGATTAGGAAAAGAAGATTCCTCATGTAGGGAGAGCCTCCTGGATAGTAATAAATTTGAGGAGAGGATAGCATCACCAGAAACAAAATCTCCATTGAGCAAGGAGCTTGAAATGAAATTAAAAATACAGAATCTTTCTAGGACCCTCCCGGAGAGGAGTAATTTGGGAGTCTATGGGGTCTCAGCCTCCCAGGAAACAAAATCTCTAGGTATGTTACCAGGAAGAATGGGGTTAGAAAATGACTGTCTTCTGGCAGAGTGCTCTGGAAGGATGATACAGCCTCACTTGGGCATGGTATGCGAAAGTCCACAGGCTCTAGGGAGCAGGAGAGGTTCTGTGGCTGGTTCCTTTGGAGGAGTAAGGGCTTCACTGGGGAAGCAGCCTACTTTGGATTTAGAACCTAGACAGGAACTGGGAAAAGAGACCTGTGTGGTGATCAAGCCCAGTACAGAGATGAAGCCTCCTGTGGAGGTGGACACTGGTCTACCCAAACTAGAAGAGCCAGGGCCCCAAATAGGCTTGGTGATAGAACCTTCTGAGAGCCAGTTTGCCCAACAACCTGAAGAGAGAAAGGAGGCTGAAAACACTGAACCAGGAATAGAACCTCCAGATCGCATCAGACCCATATACTCTGGGAAATTTTTTGATCGGATGCCTTGCTGGCCAACTGTAAGTGTTTTTTTCTAGTACTTTCCCTAAGAACTTTGTATATCCATGTCTTTATCAAGATGATAAACTGATGAGACGTGTTTGGATTCACGGAGTCAAATTGTAAAGATTTGCTGAGCTGCTGATAATTCCTTGTCCCATTGGATTCTTTCAAGGTTTCACTTTGATATTTTCTCATTCTTTGCCTCCCTTCCTAGATGTCAGCTTTGTTTTCTGTGTGTACCATACCGATGGTTCCTCCTGACTTCTCCTTTGACCTTCATTTTATTGATCAATCTGCGTTTCCTCAACCCTTTCACCAAGATACATGTTGTATCCTAATAGTCATATAATGAAAGAAAAATTCCCGCATTGATTATATATTCTGTGATTATTTATTCTTCCAGCAAAGACTTGTGGTAGTGGTAGCCATTTTGCTGGATACAAGAAAATATACAACAAAAACCACATTATTCATACACTCTAGGTTTAGACACTCATTCTAATGTTAGAGACTGATAACTGAACAAATGTTATATAGGTTTCCAAATGAGTAGAAAACAAATTTGATTCTTCCTTAATAGATATATACTCTAAGCACAGAGCTCAGTGGAAAGATTGGGCAACTCTGTTTGAAGGAGATGGGAAGGCTTTGCAGAGCAAGTAATATTTGAGCTAATTTAGAAATATCTGAGCTCAGGGAACCTGGGTGGCTCAGTGGGTTAAGCTTCTGCCTTCAGCAGGTCATGATCTCAGGGTCCTGGGATTGAGCCCCGCATCAGGCTCTCTGCTCAGCAGGGAGCCTGCTTCCCCCCTCTCTCTGCCTGCTGCTCTGCGTACTTGTGATCTGTCAAATAAATAAATAAAAATCTTAAAAAAAAGAGAGATACAGATGAAAACGAAATATGTGGAAGAAATCTAAACATCCAGAACATATGGAATGAAGAAGCAATGGTGAATAAAATTTGCCTTTTGGAAAGATAATTTTGATATCAGCAGTAATGGTGGACTCAAAGGGGGTAATATTGGGTGACAGGAAAAAGTTAGAAGGCTTTATCAAAGTAATTGTGGATGAAAATTCATGTAGAGTTAGGATAGAGAAGAAAGTGCAATTTTGAAGGCTTTGTAGGAGATATTAAAAATTGCCATCCAGGGACATCTGAGTGGTTCAGTTGATTAACCCTCCAACTCCTGATCTCAGTTCAAGCATCCATCTCAGGGTTGTGGGTTCAAGCCCTGTGTTGGGCTCTGTAGTTGGTGTGGAGCCTACAGAAGAAGAAGGAGAAGGAGAAAGAGGAGGAGAAGAAGGAGGGGAAGGAGGAAAAGAAGGAGAAGGAGGAGAAAAGGAAGAAGAAAAAAAATCTTTAAAAATAAAATAAAATAAAGTTCTTAAAAAAAAAAAAAAAGAATTGCCTTCCAGTTGTTGTTCTATGTGGTGAAAGAAAGGAAAGCTAGGAAAGCTGATGGATGACTTAGGGGTTTCTAGTTTGATAATGATCTCTTCTGGTTTGGTGGCAAATGAATATCTGGTGTTGGCCATCCTGAATTTGAAATATCTGCAAGATATCAGATGAAGAATCCAAGGTTATGGTTGGTAATGTGAGACAGTTGGAGCCATGGGTAGGATAGGAGAAGAATCTAGGCAAGAACCTTGGGAAACATATTTATGCAGTGGTCAAAGAAAGAATTGTCAATTAGGTGAGCTTTTGAAGAGTGGGTCTGCACAATGCAGCTTCATGGCATATCATAATGCCTGGCATATAGTGGTCATTTAGTAAATATATGTTGAAAGAAGGCAGGATGATTAAATTGGAGAATGAACAGAAGAAAAAAGTGAGTCCAAGAGGGTGGTATTGAGGAACATAAAAGAAGCATCCTTGAGGTATTCTGAGAATAAAAGACTCCACACACTGAGATTTGACAATACAATTCTGCTGAAAGTGGTCAGAGGGATTCTGCAGAATTTTTTCTATGTCTACAGACTTTTTGTTCCCCTTGGGACTCAGAGTGTTTGTTCTTTTGTCTTTGACCCACTTTGCTTTCTGGTTCCCTTATTGGATTTCCCCAGCCACAGTCTTTCACTTGACCACACCTGCTTCTTCTTTCTGGATTGGTCCCACAGTCTATGGCTTCAGACCTGATCTCACACACGGGCAGATACCAGCTTCTGGTTTCCAACAGAGGCAATTCTAAACCTGTGCTTCCTCTTCCTCTCACATCTTCCTTTCTCTGTGTGATAGGACACGGTAGACAGTTTCAAGGAGAAAGTGACTAGCAGTATTAAAACACCTGTGCTAGGGTAAAGAGGATACAGATTAATTAGCTTTGGACATTAGGAAATTAGCAACGTTGGTAGAATGGCATAATGGAGAGAGAATTCAGATTCCAATATACTAAAGAGTGAAGAGGAAATTCAAATTGGAGAAAATTATTGTGAATTTTGTTTTTTCCTTAAGTGTTGACAGTGAAAAGAAGGGAGTAAAGACTCCACTTAGGAATTTATTTATTTATTTAGTGAATCAGTAGAGAAGTTTAAGATAATACAAAGGAAATAATGGGTGGAACCAGATCCTAGATAAACAGGAGGAAATGAAATTAGGGTACAAGTCAAGAGAAGTCAAGATTAGTGTGGATTAGAAATAATAATGTTAATATTTAAATATCCATTTTTACTATAAAACAAAAATAACAATATTTTAGAATACTTAGAAAACAGGAATGAAAACACCCAGAATCTTATTACCCTCACACAATGCCTACCAGTATTCTGCGGCATTCACATGAACGTTTACTAGCAGTTTACCATATCAACATCACTACTCATGGAGCTTTGCAGGTATAAATTCTTTGCCCTCCATAACGAAATTATGAGACAGCTGCTATTATTAAATTCCATTTTACAGATGAGGAAACTGAGGCAAATTAGATAATTTGGCAAAGGTCATATAGCTAGGAAGTGGTAGTCTCAGGATTTGAAGTCACAACTTCAGACTCAAGAGTCTGAATTCTTGACTATACTACATTTCTTGTGACACTTTTTTCCAAATGTGTTTTTAGGTAGTTGTTATGCCAAACATACAAATTGTTTTTCTTGGTTTTTCAATAATTATCATTTAATACAACTTCAGTGTTAATAGAGAGACCTTAAAAGATCTTTTAATGCTAAAAAACAGTATTTCTTTAAGCTAATATATGATTTTTTAGTTAATTTACTCTCGTGTTGGACATTAGATTTTTTCCAGATTTTTCTATAAAAATAGCCTGTGAACATCTTTATGTATATATCTTTTTATATGTCTTAGAATATTTCCTCAGGATAGAGTTTCAGCAGAAGCCAAAGGATGGATCTTTTTCTAGTTACTGTTGCCAAATCCCTCTCTAAAAGATTGTACCACAGAATTTTAAAAATTAATAATGATTTGTAAGGCATTGTTTTAATTTACATTTATTGGATTTGTGATGAGACTGAAAATTGTTCCATAAGTTTCTTTCATTGTTATTCTTGTATCTGGTCATCTTGGTCAACTCCTGTTTGTCTTAATTGCTTATCATTATGAAGTGAACTCAAGGGGTTCGCTGCTTGGGGTACATCAAATTGAGCACAACCCAAGGAAATATTGAAAGCAAAGAACTTTTTATTGTTACAAGAAAGAAGACAGGGAAATAGCTCTCAAAGCACTGTCTCCCTTGGGGTTAGTATAGGAAACTTTTATTCAGTGTATTGGGGTGGGGACAGGGAGTTTGCATGCGCACTTTTGGTTTAATTGCACATGCCTCCCATGTAAACGTGCTAGTGCATACATTGTATGTTCAGAAAATGACAGAAACTGTGCTCATAGGAAGGGAACTTAATATTATAATGAACTAAAGGTATCCTTAGGACAGCTCAGAGGGGTTTTCTGCACAGGTTCTCACCTCCATCTAGTTCAGCTCAAACTGGCTCAAGGTGTTACCATGCAGGACCCGCCTAGCAAGGGGCTAGCTGGTGAAACACCTAGTTAAGCATCTCCTTGGCTGGAACTGTTGGTTCTGCAAAACAAAACACATTCCTTTCCCGCTTTTGTCCCTTCCCCTCCTCCCTTCTGCTGATAGTTTTCAAACCTCTTATTTGAGTAACCTCCCATTGCGTCCTACCTAACAATTATTTCTTTTGGATTTTCTAGGTAGGCAATCATATCAATACTTTCTTTCCTTCTTCAGTATGTACACCTCCTATCTCTATTTCCCATCTCATTGCATTGCTTCTGACCAATAATGCAATATTGAAAGTGAGGTCTCTTTTCAAATTTTAATGGGAATGATTTTTATGTTTCAATGTCAAGTATTATTTTTGCTGGAGATTTCTGATATAGCAAATTAAGGATACATATATTCATTCCCAGTTTGCTAAAAGTGTTTAAAAATTAGGAATAGAGTTTGAACCTTGAAGAGCTTTTCCCCACATTTGCTGAAATACGTGTTTTCTAAATTAAAACCATTAATTTTCTAATAGCAAACCATCTTCATATTTTTGAGCTAAGTCCTACCTGGTTTTAATATATTACTATTATAACATATTCCAGGATTTGATTTGCTCCTATTTGGCTAGCATTTTTGCGTCTATGACCCCATGTAAGATTGAACAGTAGTTTTCTTTTTGTACCATATTTCTTTGAGTTTGGTATGAGAGTAATGTTGGTAAAAGGATATGGGAAGCCTTCCCCTATTTCCAGTTGTCTTTATGCTTGTAACTGTTTATCCATTATGTATACTACCTATTTCTTGGTAGGCTTGGGTAGAATTCACATAGCTGAAAGGGGAAGGACAGGAGATCCCTCAGTATCCTCACCAAGGGATGAGATGGTTACCTGTTTGGTGACCCTGAGTTCATACAGTCTTAACGAAGTAAGGAAGTGCATATGGATGAGTTCAAAACCCAGTTTCAAGCACATGACTGTGAGGAGTGTTCAGATGGAAATTTCTATTGTGAAGAACCTGCTAAAAATCCTTGAGGACATTGCTTTGCATTAAGGTGTATTCAGGGAACTGGGGAGCTCATCTTAGTCAGAGGCCTTTCTGGTGTTGAGGGAAGGGGAGCAGACACATCTCATGGGAAGGACACTCATCCTGTTGTTGAAGTTGCTGCCCAAAGTTGGTGTTGAGCTGTATGTGAAGGTCTGCTCTGATGGATTTATGAGACCCCCATTAAGCCTTCTAGTCCTGCTAATAAAACGGTCATTAGTGTAGTACAAGGACCTGTATTCAGGAAAAGTTTCCAAGAAATGGTGGCCTGCGGAGAGATTTTTAGAGTGTCCTTCAAGAACTGAAAATGTTCTGATAAAGAGAGGTCCTCTCTGTGCAGCTCATAAAAGGGCTCTTGGCTCTTAGCACTCTGGTAGAGATCAAAATCTCTATAATGGTTATTTCTCCAAGACATCCTGAGACTGTCCCTTGATCACCATTAATGCACTGACTGTGACAGAAACATTGAGTTATTAGAACTGAACCTTACAAAGTGCCTTGGTAAACGGTATTGAGCCCTGAGGTACAAAGGGGAAAAAGGAAGGAAAGGTTCAAATAAAGGTTAAAAAAACTATATTGTCTACAATGACTTGACAGTATTTAGGCATTATAGCTACAAAAATACCTGCTTTCAAGGAACTTAGAGTCTATGGACCTGAGATTGACAAATGATTTTATAATATAAATGTCATGTGATGGGGGTGCCTTATTTTTCATATTCACTAAGAGTACCTCATAGCTATTCGCAGAAAATATCCATTTTGTCAGAATTTGCAAAGAACCAATGTCTGTAGAAATCTGAGAAGTGGGTGGTTTCATTTGCATATAGGTTCAGGGCCTTCTGAGCAGAAAGAAATTAATGTTATCACTCCTAACTTTTTCTCTAAGAAATTCAGAATTAGGGTTATCTCTGGGTAAAACAGAGTGATCTTGACCAAGGCCCAGCGGGAGAGATGGGATATTATGCTAGCCCACACTGAGTTTGGGAAGAGGAAGGTGGTGTGATGATTATGGGTCAGTGGGTTTTCAGTAGTTAAAAATGTATCAATCTTCCTGAGTTGATCTGAATCTTGGGAACCAATCACATGAAATGGTCACTGAAAGCTGTAATAATGGGGACTGACTGGTGTGATTGGGAACTGAGAAAGGGGGTGGCTGAGCGGGGAATTGGTCAGTGCAGTTGGGAATTTGGTTACATACAGAAGGCTGAGAAAGTAAGTGGGTATATTGAGGACAATAGGAGCCAGGTTTCTCACTGAGAAAAAAGTTGCTCTAATATGAAAAAGAAGGATAAAAAGAATCCTGTGTATTGGATTATATTTGGATGTATTGGTACAACCTTATGGTATGTGTCCATGTCCAAAGCCATATCTATGTATCTACATGTATTAACAAAATAGAATATTATAAAATTGATAAAGATGCGAGTATGTGGGGCGTGTATATACACATACATTTCTTACCTCTGTCCTCGAAGAGGACCTAGAAGCAATGTCTATCTGGTAGCAATGAACACACCCAAACCAGATCTTGATTTTTTAATACCATTCTGTATTAAAAGGAATCAAGACTCTGGAGGAATGGCTGACTCTGGGGTTGGTGCACTACAATATGATCTTGGAACACTTTAAGAGCCAAAAACTAAGAAACTTTTCAAAGAATAATTCAAATGTGTTAAAGGGGCACAGAAATAAGCTTGAAAGAGCTCTTAGTAGACCAAACTGTTATATTTGAGACATTGAATAAAATTGCCATTGAGTTAAATAGACATCCATGAGCCCAGACACATGTACATACATGAATGATTGAATAAATAGCAAGAAAAGAAAGCTTCCTTGTAGTATAATGCCAATTAATAAAAGTGGATGGAATGTTAGAATTAGAATGTCACCATTTGGCAATCATCTCATAGTTGTGATGATTTAGGCAAGAATCATCAATGGATATTAAATAGTAGGTGAAAGTTTGGTGAGGAACTAGATATTTACATGAATAATTATTAATTACAAAGGAAACATAACTTTATAGAAGAGAAACCTAGCAGGCATCACCTTCATTTAGTAACTAAAGTTAACATTATCAGTAATAGGACAGATTAACAGTGTGTCCTCCCTGACAGAAGAATACAGCAATGTTTCTGTGATATCCCAGATAAAAATGTATAACTTTAATCATGAGAAAACACTAGTAACCTAAACTGAGGGACATTTTATAAAACATTGGCCTGTCTTCAAAAAATGTCAGGGTCGTGGGGCGCCTGGGTGGCTCAGCGGGTTTAAAGCCTCTGCCTTTGGCTCAGGTCATGATCCCAGGGTCCTGGGATCGAGCCCCGCATGGGGCTCTCTGCTCAGCAGGAAGCCTGCTTCCTCCTCTCTCTCTGCCTGCCTCTCTGCCTACTTGTGATCTCTCTCTCTCTCTGTCAAATAAATAAATAAATAATCTTAAAAAAAAAATGTCAGGGTCCTGAAGGACAGGGAAATATTAGGAACTGTTCCTAACTGATGAAGACAAAAGAGACATGGCAACTAAATGCTTTGCAGGTGTGGTGGCTATGCAGGTGTGGAGGTGCCTGGCTCCTACGTCCCTTCAAGAGGATCTGCTGTGGGGAGCCTGGCCAACTGATAGCTTCCTCCTGCTGCCCCCATGAAGCTATTGCCACACTGATGCTCCCAGTGATTGAACATGACAGGGATCCTAGGACTGGATTCTTTTTACCCAACTGGATTTCTTTAATGGGAAACTTAGTCTCAGAAACCACTCATTGGGCTGGCCCAAATTTTCTCAGAACTCTGAGGTAGTCTGAAGCTCTTCTTCCTCCTCCTCCTTCTTTTTTAATATTTATTTGAAAGAGAGTGAGTGTGCACACACATGAATGTATGAGCTTGGAGAGAAATGGAGGGAGAGGGAGAGAAAGAGAATCCTAAGCAGACCACTGGGCCAGACGCGGGACTTGATCCCAAGACCCTGAGCAGAAATCAAGAGTCGGTTACTCAGCCAGCTGAGCCACTCAGGTGTCCTTCATGCTCTTCCTTCTTAACACTTCCTTCTCTCCTTTCACAGGGGTATCATAGTCTGAAAGTTCTCCCTACTCACTCCTCCCCTGTTATCATTCATTGGTGTTTTCCCTAATAAATCTCTTATATGCCTAACCATGGTATCTGCTGCTCAGAGGAACCAAAAAATCACACTGTACTCTTGGGTTTGTTCCTTTTGTTATAAAGGACAATATTGGAGCAATTGGTGATATTTGAATGGTGTCTGTAAATTATATACTAATGTTATATCAGTGCTAATTTTTTGATTTTTGATGCCTGTAATAGTTTTTTTTTTTAAGATAATAAACCATAAGAAAAAGTAAAATAGGGAAGAGAGACAATAGTTAAGAAATTTCAGTAAACTTTAGGGGCACCTGGGTGGCAGAGTTGGTTATGCAGCTGCCTTTGACTCAGATCATGACTCAGTCCTGATCCCAGAGTCCTGGGATCGAGTCCCATGTTGGGCTTCCTACTCAGTGGGGAGTCTGCTTCTCCCTCTCCCTCTGCGCCTCCTTGTGTGTGCAATTTCTCTCTCTCCCTCTAACAAATAAATAAATAAAATATGAAGAAAAAAAGAACTTTCAATAAACTTTAGAAAAGAGGCAATGGATATGACAACTGATTTTGTAACACAGAAGAAAATGAAATTTGAGGGAAATCAGGTGGTAATTTCCACCATGTATGACCTAGTTTGCCTGGAATAATCCCTGAGAAGCTCAGGCCTTGGAAGAAAGGGTAGTAAAGCTTGGATCTGAAAGTCAAGATAAGTTGAATGTTCATATTCAGCACAGTTTGGTTTCTAGGTCCACTTTTCCATCCTATGCTGTCCTGACTTCCTACCTCTCCACACCAAATCTGATTCCCTCCCTTCCAACAAATCTGTGGATCTATTTTCTCAAAACAGTTTTTAATGTCAAAGATGCCAAGGCCAAGGGAAGTCAGGGGTATATGTCTATGCTGAAAATGGGATATTATTTCTTAAAGATTTTATTTATGACAGAGAGAGAAATCACAAGAAGGCAGAGAGGCAGGTGGCGGTCGGGGGTGGCGCTGTGGGGAGGGGAGCAGACTCTTTGCTGAGCAGAGAGCCTGATGCGGGGCTAGATCCCAGGACCCTGGGATCATGACCAGAGCCAAAGGCAGAGGCTTAGCCCACTGAGCCACCCAAGCTCCCAAAAATGGGACATTAATAAGTCAAAGTGTACTTTCTGTAATGCGGTTTCCCTAGCTGCTTCTCCCAGTGGGCTCCAGGAGGGCCAACAGTGAGGAGGAAAGCCAGCCCTCTCACCAGTAGGTATTGCATAGAGGCAGTGGAGGATCATGAGTAAGAGGAGAGATTTGAAAGCCAGCCTGCTTTGGTTCAAGAATCTGCCAGTATATTAAGTAGTATAATTCTGCCACTCAGCCTCTCTGTGCCTCATTTGCACACCTACTTTGTGGAAATCATTGAGTACTAAATGAATTAATACAGATAAAATATACATGCAAATAAATACATATAAAACACTTAGAACAATGTCTAGCACATTGCTATGTGGTCTGTAATTATCAGCTCTTATTACCATTATAACTATTCTCTGAAGTTCTGAATATTCTAGAGGGAAAAAAAATGATACTGGGGTTTCCACCAAAATAAAGGCTGCCTCATCATCTGATCACCTTATAGGAAAACTAAGACTCAACAAATCCTGCAACACACACACAGAGCTACTAATCATCTTTGTAGTGCTTAACTTTTTAATATAATGATCAGACTTCAGCTTGAAAGCAAGGGGCCAAAACAAGGTAATAGGAAACACACAAACACAGAGGGAACATAAGAAAATGTGAACAAAAGAGATTACTTGAGAGATAAAGGATGTTGCATCCATACAATGAGATGGCAACTTTTAAAAGGACAGAACTTTAAATAAAATCTTAAAAAAAAAAAATAAAGGCCAGAACTTTTCAGAACTAAATATAGTCTAACTAAAAATTCAATGAAATCAGGAGGATAAAAAAGGGCATTTCCCAGACATTAAGACGAAGATTAGAAATATTCAGATACATTTGATTAAAAGTAGGTCCAGAAGGAGGGGCGCCTGGGTGGCTCAGTTGTTGGGCATCTGCCTTAGGCTCAGGTCATGATCCCAGGGTCCTGGGATTGGGCCCAAAGTCTGGCTCCCTGCTTGGCAGGGAAACCCGTTTCTCACTCTCCCACTCCCCAGCCCCCTGCTTGTGTTCCCTTTCTTGCTGTCTCTCTCTTTGTCAAATAAATAAATCTTTAAAAACAACAATAACAAAGAATTATGTACAGAAAAAGAGAATAGATAAAATGAAGTAGAGAAAGTTATCAAGGAAATACAGCAAAATTTCTTTGAATTTAGGATACAAACCAAGATTACAAGGAGTTAATTCCAAATGAAGGAAAGAGAACCCATAGGATGCATCATTGTTACAAAATTTCTGAAAACTGGGGATACAGAGATGATTCTCAATACTTCCACATAGAAAAAAAAAAGTCACACACAATGGAACAAAATTCAGAACTGCATTAGACTTTGTGTTTTTTAATGTCTTTAATGCTTTTTCTTTTTTTTTAAGATTTTATTTATTTGACACAGAGAGAGCATAAGCAGGCAGAGTGGCAGACAGAGGGAGAGAGAGAAGCAGGCTCCCTGCCAAGCAAGGAGCCTGATGTGGGACTTGATCCCAGGATCCTGGGATCATGACCTGAGCCGAAGGCAGCTACTTAACCGACTGAGCCACCCAAGGTCCCAGAACTGCATTAGAGTTCTAAACAGCAAGACCACCTCTTTTTTTTTTTTTTCCAAGTAATGTCTTCACCCAGCCCACTATAGGCCTTGAACTCAGAATCCCAAGATCAAGAGTTGCATGCTATACGAATCGAGCCCACTTGGTGTCCCAGATCACTTTTTTTTTTTTTTAAAGATTTTAGTTATTTGACAAGCTGGTGGAGCAACAGGCAGAGGGAGGGGGAGAAGAAGGCTCCATGCTGAGCAGAGAGCCTGATGTGGGCCTTCATCCCAAGACCCCGGGATCATGACCTGATCCTGAGCTGAAGGAGATATTTAATTGACCGAGCCATCAGGTGCCCCCCACACCACATCTTAAGGGACATTGGATAATACCTTCAAAATTGAGAAAATTATTTGCTACTTTGTGTTTTATACCTAGCCAGACTATTAACCAAACATAAGGATAGAATAAAGATATTTTCAGGAATCTGTTAAAAAATTCAACTGAATAAATTGGAAGATCTAATGGGTTTTTTGCAACAAGTCATGAACTAATCAGCATCCCCTTTCGTAAGTGGAAAAGAGCTCCCAGGACCTGTACAAAATGGAAGGTTTTTATAAGCAGAAGGGGGTGGGGACAAGGAAGTCATTAATAAAGAGAAAAGATTATTACAGGCAAGGTCACCTTTCTTTGGGAAAGGGTGGGGTCTATCAAGCAGATGACCTTAATAATGTTGTTCAGGAAATTCCAGAGTGATTGATTTAAAATTCCATTCCTGGGACTGGCTGAGACTGCAATTAGGTTAGATAGCAAGTCCTAGTTTGCTGACATGGGCTAAACAGAAGTGGCTCCATTTTGAGCCCATTTTTTTTGTTTTGTTTTGTTTTTTACAGATGGAATCAGAAGTTGACTTTTCATGTATTCTTTCTTGGGCAATGACTAAAGAAATTACTTCAGTGAAATGGGGGTATATACCCCAAAGAGTAATAGTTAGGTTTTAGGGAATGGGCAATTTAGCTCTGAAGAATGGCAAAAGAAAAATTCCCAGGACAAGAGCTGTGCTCCAGGCCTAAAAGTAACCAGCTAAGATTAAACCAGGAGGAGGAAGGGTTATAGGAGAGAGTTTATTAAAAAACAAACAAAAGTACTCTGGAAATTTGACAGATCAGTTGAAGCATTTGGAAAAATTTAGAAATAGACATGTTAACAAAACAAATGCAAAGGGTATGACTAGGAAAAAATAATATAACATGATATAATATATATAATATACCTTCTTGGTTCAAGAGTGAACAGTTATGATAATATAAACACCATTGGCTTTATTAAAAAGTATAATGTACCCATATTAAGGATGAGAGAAGGGAAGTGTGGTGGTGGTGGAAGAGAGCTACAACCTTCTTCATCATAAAAGGATAGCAGTTATCTGAAATTAATCGGATTTTTTTTCATTATCTGAAAGTAATCAATATATAACAGTACAAGGGTTTAGAAACATGAAGATAAGTATCAGAAGAAATGGCTTAAAGTATAGAAGACAGCTGGCCCTAGAAAGTAGAACTAGGTACAAATGGAGCAGAGAAATGCCATTTTTTATTATAACCCTTTGATTTTTGAGCAAAGAACATGTATTACTTAGACAAAAGTTAATTTTAGTATATGTGCTGCCGAAGCGAGCACGACAAAAGTTAATTTTGAAAGAGAAAAAGAAAGAAAGAAAGAAAAGAAAGAGAAAGAAAATGAAAAGGCTTTCATTTTTCTAGTGCTTTTGAACCAGATGTCATCCTCTCTGTATCTGTATTATGTATAAATGTTTAAGTTGGGGGTGCATGGGCTTATCCTTCTGGGTGATAGGTGCGAAAACAATGCTATATGGAGGTAAGTGATAATTCAGGTGGGGAGTCCTTTCTGCAGGAACCCCCAAGATGTAGATAAATATTTCTTATAAAACAGTTTCTCTTATCTTCCTTGGGTTTGAGACTTTATCTACCTCTCTCTCTCTCCCCTTAGAAAAATCTATCAGTAATTGTTAAAGTATTTATTCCAGGCTGGCCTTAGTTATATTGTGCGGCATTAAAGTAAGTTTGAACCCAAGAGTTAAGGGTGCAGCACCTCTTTCTCTAAAATCAATCTGTGGTCGAGATATAGTAACTGGAAGAAACCTTTAAGAGAAAGAGGACAAGATTTATGTGATTGAAAACCCATTGCGGGCGCCTGGGTGGCTCAGTGGGTTAAGCCGCTGCCTTCAGCTCAGGTCATGATCTCAGAGTCCTGGAATCGAGTCCCGCATTGGGCTCTCTGCTCAGCAGAGAGCCTGCTTCCCTCTCTCTCTCTCTGCCTGCCTCTCCATCTACTTGTGATTTCTCTCTGTCAAATAAATAAATAAAATCTTTAAAAAAAAAAAAAAAAGAAAACCCATTGTCTTGCCTATATGGAGATTTTTCTTTGTTTACCAACCTTGGAAAATATGACTTTTATTTTTATAAATGAGGTCAGTAGTAGAAACACTGAGAAAAATGAAACTCCAGCTGGGGTTTCCTATATGACTTTGCATGCAAGGTTAGTTTCATGTCACAGATAAATAAAACCTCCAAGGTCAAATTAGTGGAAAATCACTAAATGATCCTTCCTTTCGAGATTTAAATGTACATTACTAATCCAGCATTTCTCAAGTTTTTGTCAGCAGAATTTAAAAAGTATATATATCCATTAATTATAAGTGTTCATGGGACTATAAAGTTTGGGAAACACAGTGCTAAGGAGCTCTACCCATCCCTGGCAGTGCAAGAAGAGGTCCCTGCTAGGAGTTCACAGTAGGAGAGGGTGTGTTTTTTGGCTTGTTGGCGGGTAGGGTTATACTTAATATTTGGTTACATTTCTTGGCTGGATTCTGATACCCCCTGTGGCTACAAAAAGTCTCCAGGAAGATAATTTTTCTTCTCAGGTTAGGGAGGTCCTTAGGATCACTCTAAGCCACCTTTTAGAGTTAAGGAAGTAAAACTTAAGGTGACCATTAAAGCTGCTCCTAAATTCTGTCTTGGGTCTGGATGTACTTATCATTTTTAGTTTCTAGTGCTCTTGCTGCTGTTTTTCTTCTAGTTGATGTTGGTTATAGACTTTTTGGTAATTTTATTGCTTTCTTTTGCATTGTAAAAGAGCAATACATAGTAATAAAATATTGAGAATAGTACAACCAAAATAAGTCACTTGTAATCTCACCTCTCAAGCAGAATCACAACTAGCAATTTTTGTCTATGTATTCTGTACATACTGCTGCATATAGAGGTGTAAGTCTGTGTATTTGTATCATGCAAATTTACATCTTTGTTTTAATTCCCATTTTGTCATGAACATTTTTATAGCATTCAAAATTATTTATATACAACATTTTAAATGATTCTACAATAGTATATCAATTGAAGATACCATAATTTATTTGCCTATTGTATTTAGTTTGCTTAATTTATTTAGTGTGTTTAATTTATGTGTTTACTAATTATATTTAGTGTTTAATTTATTTAGTGTGTTTAATTTATGTGTTTACTAATTATATTTAGTGTGTTTAATTTATGTCTATATAGATAAAACACAATTTCATTGTTTGCCACTTAGTGGACCAGAATGAAAAATGACACAACAAATTTTCACCAAACTTGGCGAGTATGTTTGGAATAGCTAGATTCAAAGTGTAGGCTTTGAAGAAAAAAAACATATTTATGTTGTGGGGCTTGGTAGAGAATCTATAGGGGAGGAAAAATAATTTTCTCTCTATTCTTCTGTGTTCTTGGCTGAAACCCTCTGTTATAAAAGACAGATTAGCAAGAGTAAAACAAACAGAAGTTTTAAAATATATATTACTTCATGAATACATGGAATATACCCAGAAAGACTGACTAACTCCCCGAGATGGCCCAAGCCACCTCCTTAAATACCATCTTAAGTTAAAGACAAAAGAAAGATGTTTGGGCAAAGGGAAGTCAAGTTTTGGGGAGTTGCCAGGAGAATGCTGGTAAACAAGGGTAAAATTTGTTATGCAGATTTAAGTCAGCCTTCGCCATTGATAGGCTGGAGACTTAGAGTCATTCTTTTCTTCCCGGTACAGAGAGGGAGATACCTTTACAAATAATTTCCTTTGTAAAATGTAAATATCCCTTATGAAAGGGTAACTTCTACTCTTCTTTTCAGCACTTCTTTCTCATCTGCTGTTTCTTAGAATAATCAGCTCGCAATAATCTTTATTCTGCTACCCTTCATACCTCAAATTGGTGAATAGGCCTTTGAGAACAACTGAAATAAAAAAAGATCCATGACTGAGGTGGGCTGAGGGAGAGTTGTCAGACATATTATGACACTCTAGATAGAAATCAGACATAATGGTTTCCATTTTTGTGTCTCCAGTCAAATGGCATGAGGACATCTGATGTCCTGCTGATTTGTAGTTAAATTGCTTTCATGTGGGCAAGTCTATGAGGAATTCTTATTTTTTTTTTTTAAAGATTTTATTTATTTATTTAACAGAGATCACAAGTAGGCAGAGAGGCAGGCAGAGAGAGAGGAGGAAGCAGGCTCCCTGCTGAGCAGAGAGCGGATGTGGGGCTCGATCCCAGGACCCTGGGATCACGACCCAAAGCCGAAGGCAGAGGCTTTAACCCACTGAGCCACCCAGGCGCCCCTTGTCTATGAGGAATTCTAAGGGCATTTCTGTCCAAAAAATGTTTACAATGATGAAAACCGAGATTATCTACTGTCAAACATTTGGAAGGGAAGCCAGTGAGAGCCAAATAGAATTACCCAACAGGCCACAGATTGATTGATCCATCCATCAATCCATCCTTCTTTCTATCTATCACTCACATAAATAGCTGCCTGAATATCCCCATGTTCTTTAGCCTAATGAGGCCATCTTTCCATTGAATATTTAAAAGAATGGCTGGAGCTCCCATAGCAGGTATAGCAGGAGAGACTTTATGTTTCATGATATTTCTGAGATTTCTTACAATTTTTAGCTGAATTAAAAAATCACTTGTAGAGATACGTTCGTTAGATTACCCCTTTCTGCCCATGGACGCCGCTGAGTAAGCATCGTTAAAGTCTCCCCTCCCACCGCTGTCATGTCTAAGTCAGTCTCCCAAAGAGCCTGAACAGCTGCGGAAGCTCTTCATCGGAGGTCTGAGCTTTGAAACAACCGATGAGAGTCTGAGGAGCCATTTTGAGCAATGGGGAACACTTACGGACTGTGTGGTAATGAGAGATCTGAACACCAAGCGCTCCAGAGGCTTTGGGTTTGTCACATATGCCACTGTGGAGGAGGTGGATGCTGCCATGAATGCAAGGCCACACAAGGTGGATGGAAGAGTTGTGGAACCAAAGAGGGTTGTCTCAAGAGAAGATTCTCAAAGACCTGGTGCCCACTTAACTGTGAAAAAGATTTTTGTTGGTGGCATTAAAGAAGACACTGAAGAACATTATCTAAGAGATTATTTCGAACAGTATGGGAAAATCGAAGTGATTGAGATCATGACTGACCGAGGCAGTGGCAAAAAGAGGGGTTTTCCTTTTGTAACACTTGATGACCATGATTCTGTAGACAAGATTGTCATTCAAAAATACCATACTGTGAATGGCCACAACTGTGAAGTAAGGAAAGCGCTCTCTAAGCAAGAGATGGCTAGTGCTTCATCCAGCCAAAGAGGTCGAAGTGGTTCTGGAAACTTTGGTGGTGGTCGTGGAGGTGGTTTTGGTGGGAATGACAACTTTGGTCACGGAGGAAACTTCAGTGGTCGAGGTGGCTTTGGTGGCAGTCGAGGTGGTGGTGGATATGGTGGCAGGCTATAACGGATTTGGTAATGATGGTGGTTATGGAGGAGGCGGCCCTGGTTACTCTGGAGG